>NC_139042.1:54583580-54638966 GCF_965140915.1 Aythya marila | reverse complement strand
CTGGCGCTCCCCGGGGGGAGGGGAAGGAGAGGAAGGAGGAGGAGGGAAAAGGAGGAACAGAGGCCGGACAGCGGCCGAGCCGAGCGCTCCCGGGGACACCGGCGACGTCCCCGGTGCAGGAGGCTCCGGGGTGGGGGGAGAAAACCCGCGGGGTGCGGGGGCCGCCTTACCTCGGAGCGGGGCCGGGGAGCGGCCGCTTCTCCCAGCCGGGCGGCGGCGCCTCCTTGCAGCGGCTCCGCTCCGCTCCTCTCCTCTCCCCTCCTCGCCTCTCCCGCCGCGGCGGCGGCGGCGGCTGCTGGCGGAGGGGCGGCCCCGGCCCGCCCCGGCCCGCCCCGCGCCGCCCCCCGCCCCAGCGCTTCCCCCCCGGGCCGAGCGGGGCGGTGCGGGGAAGGAACGGGCTCCCCGGCCGCCTGGTCAACCCGTTGCTCCGGACGGGCCGCCCGGGGCAGGGCGACCGCGGCTGTGTGGGCTCCGCGGCCGCCTGGTCAACCCCTGCTCTGGCAGGGCTGCCTAGGCCCGTTTCTAGGTGGTGTCTGCAGATCCCCAAGGAGGAAACCCCATAGCCTCCCATGGCAGCATGGTGTTTAGGGATCCTCTCACTACCCTGCTGTCTCAACTGCCCCCTGCTCCAGATGGGAGCCTCACATGAGACCCATGGTCTGTTCCTACACGGTGAGGAGGCTCTCTAGAAAGTCAGACAAGAAGGGGATAGTCATACACTGCCAGGAGCCCCTCTCTAGATGAATTTAAACTGTTGTACCATCACAACGAAAAAAAAAAATCAGAAAGCATCTGCACTCCATTTCAACTAAATTCCTTTAATCTACCCCCGGGCTCTTTTGCAAGGATCGGTTATTGAACTTTCAGGCTTCTGTTCATACACAATGTGTAACATTTTGAGAAAGAAAGTCAGTAAACCTTTAGATTCATCCAACTCCTTTTTTTCCAGAGGCTGAAAAGGGAATAAAAAGATTGTATTTTGTTTTTAAAGTAATGAGCAGAGTGATGAATTAATATTTTAAGGCTAATTGGAGATCAGCTCTAACCAGTTTGTTCAAGGTGACCCCGTGAATAAAGGTGTTTGAGTAAAACCAATTAGGAAAAGTATGTTAATATCACTCTGCTTTGAAAGGGAAATACAATGCATAGAATAAATACAAAGGTCAGCCAGAGCTGGGGATGCCACCGGGAAGAACCCAGTACAACATGCACCCTGCCCTAGTTGGTAGGAGGGAGAATGGCTTTGAAAAGGGGAAAACAATTAAAATAAAATAAAATAAAATAAAATAAAATAAAATAAAATAAAATAAAATAAAATAAAATAAAATAAAATAAAATAAAATAATTTAAAAAAATCTGCTGCTGCTGCTCCAGCTCATCCCACCGCTGAGGATTGCCATCCTCAGGTGCCCAGGAGCAGCACCAGCAAAACTTCTACCCATTTTTTACCTCCATTTGAACAATTTTGGCCTTGGTGAATGGCACTTCTGCAGAGGAAAATAACCAAGGTTATAAAACATTTTCATGGCACTTTTTTTTTTTCTTCTTCTTAATCTTCCTCACATGAGAGAAGAGAGAACCGAGAAAGACATTGTTAAATATGCAAAAAGCCTCAACAGGATGTTCCATCAATAACATTTTAGTACACAGCTGACATCATAAAATGCAGGATCTCAAGAGGCCTTCTATTAAGCATCTACTCAGAGTGAAGCAGTATTAGACGTATTTCAGGTCAGGTCTAACATGTTTTATTTTGCCATGCTTTTAAAAACCTCAACTGAAGAGCATATTATCTCCAGGCAACCTGTTGTGCCCATTAACTGTTTTTGCCTAGGCCTCTCTTTCTGCAAATTAACCCAATTAAATTTCGTCTTCCTCTTGTGGAGGACAACTGATATTATCCTGTTTACAACACTGTTTTGCATATACATCTAAAGGTATGATGAAGTAAACGTTCATGTTTTGCAAATATTTATCATTCTTTTTGGTCTCCTCAAGACACTTGGATATGATGCCCACAATAGACGTTGTGGATCATCTGAGCCTCATCGGTAATGAAAAAAGTAGAACAATTACCTGTGTGTTACGAACAGTGTATTTGCTAATAATCCCTCAATGACATTTCGTTGTGGTGGTGACAACTTCACGTTGACTCTTTCTGCACAGGGTGAGCATCAATAGCAGCCTTTCTCAACCAGCTACTCCCTGTATAAATTTCATGCCATTCTAAGCACTTGCCTAGCGCTTGCCCTTATCTTGCTAATTTTGAATCATCCCTCCACCAATTGAGAGTATCTTTTAGTAGCAATAGTTTAACAATGTACGTTCTAAAGTGGCTTATTGATATTGGAACATGGTTCATTAATTTTGCATGTTTCTTAAAAAAAAACTCTGAATCAGTTTAATGAGGCTTAGTCAATATTATCTTACTTTGAGAGACTCAGTCTAGAAAATTTATGAGAAAATAAGGCAAATTTAAATACCATTAACTCTTTACTATTTTCAGCTTTTTTATCTCATTTGCCTTATTGCTTTTTATTAACGGCATACCACAAAGACTCTCATACCAAACAAGGCATGTGAGTAGGGCCATTAATATTTTACAGAATGCTAAAATCATAACAAGACATTTTGAGTACACTTTAAACAGATCTCTCAATTCTTTTAACAGAGCAGTTCTTTTGGTCTCCTACGTATGCTGCCCTGCTGCACCACTGGCACCTCTGGTGCTTGCAGTGACAAGGATGCCTCACCCCCAGAGCCCAGGAGGGCAAAACAGCTGGCCCCCAGAAGGTGCCAGAAGACATTAATTTTCCACCAGCAGCCAGTGGTGCCCCCATGTGTCTTCACGGATGAATTTCAAACATTGGGATTCCAGTAATTTGCTCAAATGTTACGTGACACTAGAAATCTGGTGTGCACAGTCTGTACGCTGTGCAACCCCTTTCTCTGGAGCCCCCAAACAGTTAAAGAATTTCATGCAAAGGAGGATGTATGAAGTGAAATAACTTGAGCCTATACTAACATAAGCCATGCTTTTAGCTGAAATACAGTAGGTAACCATAAATATCCAACAGCCTGTTCTGGCAAACTTGTAAGTTCAGGCATGAACTCTTGTTCATTGATTTCCAAGACCACCAGTTTAAATAAACATTACAACTTCTTAGTATCTATATGTTCACATGCTGCAGCTAGGGAAAGTTGGCATGCTTTCACTGAAATTATTCCTCTCTATACAAATTGAAATTAAACGGATGTTTTAAAGGCAGTCTAGTGAGTTCAGCTCTGTCACACTTTTTTTGTAAAGAACACAAAAAAATTACCCGAGTATGAAGTTTTACTGTATGTGGACATCTATATATACATACAGAAGCATACTTACAGAAGCATAGCCAGTGCTATACTTTTTTATCTTTCTTTCTTTCTTTCTTTCTTTCTTTCTTTCTTTCTTTCTTTCTTTCTTTCTTTCTTTCTTTCTTTCTTTCTCTCTCTCTCTCTCTCTCTCTCTCTCTCTCTCTCTCTTTCTCTCTTTCTCTCTTTCTCTCTTTCTTTCTCTCTTTCTCTCTTTCTCTTTCTTTCTCTTTCTTTTCTCTCTCCTTTTCTCCTTTTCTCCTTTTTCTTCATGAGAAAACACATGAAAATTACCTATGAACTTATTCAAGTTAACAGATTAAGTTGCTTATTACTTAATGTTGGAGCATCAGATTTCCATAAAAAATTTACCCAAAGTTTGTGTACAGCAATCATCCAAGGAAAGAATGTCTGCAAATTTCTTCTTTACAAGTTTTGCAGTGCCTTTTTTCATGCATGTGACGTTAAATTTGTTCGTATGACAATTGGACCATCTGCCCCATCTGTTTGGATTGCTTTTGGAAATAATACTTCAAATACTCTGGCAATATATTTATTAGGAAGTTTCACAGACCTTCAATATTTCAGCTCTTAAGCCCATAGAGCACAAATAGATTATGGACACCATATGCCATGTGCTGTTAAATTTTATCTAGACACAACCACAGAGAGCCAGCCCAATGACTTTGTTACTCATTTTCAACAGTCTCAGCAGAAACTGTCTTATCCTGCAGCAGATTGAGCTTTGCATGCTACACTTGAAAAAAAAAAGGAGAAACTAGGGTTGACCAAGAGCCTAGCAGAGGCTGGCTTCTTCTTTAATCTGCAGTGGTGCCATATCTCCAGATGATCCTAACAGAAAATGCAAAGGAGATAACTTCCAAAATACAACTGGGCTATTGTGCAACAATGAGGAGCCTTCCCTTTACTATGGCAGCCAACCAGCTGAAGTCCAGACATACAAGATTTTAATACATTCATTGTCTTAATGAAGAGCTACAAATGTAATGAACATGTTCAGGACAACACAGTGCTGGTATTCTTCTGCAATGGGACATCCTTACACTGCTAAATACAACAGGCCTTGACTCGCATCCTATGGACAAGTGACACAGTGTGCATTGCATGCACACTGCCGAACCTTCAGTGCCCAGTAAATCTGGCCACATCTGTACTGCCTTGTGTGTGCCATTATTCCCTGAGCTTAGGGGATGGTGTTGCCTGTTCACTTGCTCAGTGTTGTCTGAAAGAGCATTAGTTGCTGCATAACTATACCATGTACTAGGTAATCATTGAACAGTGGGGTCCAACACCAACAGTCAATGCTCAGCCCAAACCACTGCCCTGTGCAGTTTACTTGTATACACATAACTTCATGAACGCCTCAACCAAAAGGAACAGGCAGTGCTATGACCATCCACTCTGAAACAAGGCTAAGCTGAGTGTGTTGAGAAGAATTCCAGTGAGGTTTTCACATACCTAATAAGCATGGGTCCTCTGCCTTCCCCAGTAACCTGTTCCAACAGTTACACTTGTTGGCAGCAGGATGTCTCTCGTTTTAGGCTTGCTTTTATTCTTCAAACTTCCAGCCACCAAACAATGTGATACATCTGACATCCATGTTGGGAAGCCAGCCAGGACTGAGATTTCCCACTTCCTTTTTGCTATACCTACCAGTCAGTTTAATTCTCTTCAGTCTCTGATAAGCTGCATGCACCACATTTCTCAAGCCTTGCATTGTAAAATGCCTTTCCAAGTCTCCTACCCTATAGATATGGCTAGTATCGTCAGAGCCTATGTGTAATAAATCGTATTTGTCCCCTTTAATTTGCCTTTTGTTGGACTGTAACTCTCAATCAGATGATTCAGCCCCATTGGCAAAAGTAATACATGCTCTTCAATATTTGCCATTATCTGCAAACTTTATCACAATATTTTATGTTGTCTAGACCGTTGATAAAAGTATTGGGAAAAAATCAATCTCTGGGTAAAAAAAAAATCAGCACAATAACTGTCTTTGTTTATGTCTTTTCATTAGCAGTGACATCTGGAGATCTACCAGTGAGTCAGTTTTTAATCCATGCAATGTTAATTGCATATAATGGATGTTCTCTTAAATCAAAGTGTTACTGTGGTATTGACTAAAATGCTTTGAAGAAATCAATGCTATTATGTGAACACAGTTGTCCTCAGCACACAGAATTATAAACTTCTCAAAGCAAGCTAAGGAGCACAGACAGCCCCCAGCAACACAACTTCAGTAAGACGTACCTTCTGTGATACCATGGTGACTTAATTATATTTTAGCCTCTAATTTTTTTGGATAAGATCACAAATTAGCAATCTATTTGCTATGGTTATGAATGACATCTGTTATTTATTCAATAGGTCCTTTCAAGCTTGCAAAAACTGAGGAAGTTTTCGTAATACTCCTCTGGAATTTCCCATGACCTGAAGAAATACATTGGTAGTGGCTGAAGACAGGTACTCATCTAGCTCTATTAAAGGCTGAAATTTAGTTTGAACAGATCCTGCCCTGCTTGCTATCTTGCAGGTGATTTTTATTCTATTTGTCACTTTCTCATGTGGATACATAATTTCTTTGTTCCAAATGCCAAACAGAAATCTATGGAACTTTTTTCTTTTCTTTTCATTTTTCATACTCTTTACTCTCCATACTTCATGAATACTTAATGTAGGATATTTCTTTCCTTTTCCACCTAATACTAATTAAAATAGCCCTTTTACTGCATTTAATCCAGTTGCCCACCACTGTTCCAGCAAATAACTTATTTTTTTCTATCTTGTTACTTTTAATCCCTGTCATTATTATTTTTTTTCTCACCTGAGTCTTTACAAACTGATTTTATATTTTCTCATTTCCTCATTTCATTTTTTAACCAGGATGGCTTTCTGCCCAGTAAAAGCTTTACATGCTAATTAAATCATGGCCTTTTACATATCCAACTGGATATCTTTGAACAACTGGCAGCTTCTGTTAACACTTCCTACTTCAAAGCCATGTTTCTGTCCATTATGATGACAATTACTCTAAGCTTTGGGTAATTAGCTCTTTTTGAGTTTCATAGATGGATATTGGTGGCAACATTGCATGTTTACACAAATGGAGTGTAATCAGATTCTAATCAGAAATACATAAACAACAGAGCGACGTTCAGAGTGAAAATTAACTATTCTTTGTCTGTCAAGAGGTCTGATAATGAGTCATTCCCTTTGGGAGCAGGGCTTATTGCACTAAGAAACTTTGAAAACAATAACCCTTCTCCTTGAAGCTTGTCACTTTTTTTTTTCCATATGTGCTGTCCAGAAAATGTTTCCTACGTGGGATTAACTAATGTTATGTATTTTCTGTGTGATGTTTTATATGTAGTTCATTAGATTTACCATGAAAAAACATGTCATAGCGTAAGATCCAAATGTTTTAATAATTTACATGCAGAAGAACCTATTTTCACACCTTTTACTCCATAGCTCTTTAAGGCTAGTAAAGACCATAGAAATAATCCAATCAGACCTGCATTAAAATAGAATCTACATCAAGGCCATATCCTCTTAAACTCATAGTATCAAGAGCTCAAATTTTTACTATTTGCTTGAACATTGGCTAAATCTGTGCAAAATTTGATACTACAGATACTCATCTACTAGGGAAGACATATTTTTAAAATTATATCCTTACTGTTTTTATACAAATCTCCATTATGCATCTGTTTTAGGCATTGGAACTGGTTGTCCAGGGAGGTGGTGAAGTCAAGGAGGAGTTAAGGAAATGATGGACCTGGTCCTTAAGGACATGGTTTAGTGGGTAATATTTGGTGGTAGGTAGATGGTTGGACCAGATGATCTTGGAGGTCTTTTCTAACCTTAAAGATTCTATGATTCTATATTTCTACACGTTTTTTTTTTTTTTTTTTTAATATCATTTTTGTATGTAAACATAATCATACTCTGTAACTGTAGACAGTCAGCATACATGGTTTAACTGTTGCTAGCTCACCAGCAGAGAAGTTTCCTCAGATTCATTATTAAGGTTTCTAAAGCTCATACTTTACAGCTTCAGCTACGTCTATTTAATGATTTACAGGGTGAGAATTACGTTGCCGAATTCAGTTTCAACAAAGCACTTAACAGTAAGCATTTGTTTAAGTCTATCACTATTTGTCAGACCACTTCAGTATGTCTTGAGGTTCCAGTGGAGCCTTGGTATGTTTAAGTGGCCTGCTGAAGAGAGATGATTTTAAGTATACACTTACATATTTGGATTTTTTTTCTGAAATAGAAACTTGTTCTCCCATATAATATATACTGGTAGTGTTTCTCCTAATAAATGTCTTAGAATGATAGCTGTTTAAGAGCTTTGATTTTAAAATTACCTAGGAATAATATGCAAATATTTTTTTTAGAATTTGTCCTTTGAAATACAGAACAAAGCACTGAAATATCCAATGGCTCATAGACAGCAGTAAAATTTTAAAATGTGCAAATGACTCTTATAGGGATACACTCAATGAATACTTAACAGATACCTAAAGCTACTGGCACAACTTCACAGAAGTCATGTCAGAGTTTTATACTTATGCAGCACTGCTGCAAATGGATAAAGCTTAAATAATTCATTTCCTTATACATGCAATGCATTGATAAGCACAGGTGCCCTACTATCTAGCTGAACCTCAGTTATGATGTAAAAAAAAAAGAATTGATCATTTCTGGAAACACAGAGGTGCAAAAGTAACATAACCAAGAGTGCAGTTCTGCAGATTCTGACACAAGCTGAAAACAAGAGGCAGCTAATCCATTTAAATGAAAAAAAATCCTGGGAAAAGGGCATGATATAATTTTCCCAACTCCAATGAAGCAGGTTCGCAGCCAGTCAATATCTAGTGAGTGTCCCAGTTCTGACTGCACCATCTGGATTGTGAATTAGCACAGACAGGGCAATCGGGGAGCAAGTGCTCGGAGAGGCCAGCTAGTAGCTGCAGATGACATGATAAAGTTGTGCAACCCTGGCAGAACATGGGACTGGAACTGAGCAACTGATTAGGGAAAAAAAAAAAAAACCACACACAGAAGTTTTTTTATTATTATTATTTCAAAATCAATAGAGATAGCAATATGAAGCAACGTTGCAGATGGGAAGACGATACATGCTTTCACATCTACATTATTTTCCACTAATGTATGATTCATATAAATCTTTTGTTGTGGATAAACCCAAGGGTGCACTATGAAGAAGCAATGTATCTATAGGCTAACTAATAGGGCATCTGGCACTGAATGAGGAAATCCTGTACTTGATATGTTACAAATGGAATAAAATTGATTTGGCATCATGCTATTTTTAATTGTGATCCTGCTTTTCTGGACCAAATTTAGAGCATGTGGGGTACAAATAGTATCTTAAGTATGCTAAACATATGCTTTTTACACTTGAATGGATATCTACACTTAAACAAATGTCTACACTGTGTTTTACAAATCTGAATAGTTATATATATATGTTAGGTATAACCCCCAGTATTTTATCTTTGTTTTTTCTCTCCTTCAATTTGTTGAGTGCCCTGCTTTTTTCAAACAATGCAACTCAAAAGAACTTAACAGTGGAAGCCCTCTGCCTATGCAGCTTAAAGTCTTTTTTATTTTAAAAACTAAAATAAAGCTTTATATAAGGGAAAAACTTAAAAATGAAGCTGTGAATCATATTTTACCTGGAAGCACTACTGAAACATGGTACTTCATCAGTGAAAGTTCTGCTGTGGTTTGTGATGCTAGGAGAAGGTATGATAGATAGTATATAAATATGTAACATATATTTATCTCAATTCACCTTATGGATAAAACATTTACCTTAATATGTCTACAATGTGGGTGTGGGACTGAACACCAGATTATAAATAAGTAAATGTGGGTGTCCATAAATAAGACAGGTATCTATAGAAAGTGAGTAAATACTGCCAGTGGAGCCTGGGCAGCTGCATAGTTCACCCTAATGTGAGCTACTTACTGAGCTCAAAGCTCTGCTGACTGTGTCAGCCAGAGATTCATTGACTACAATGCAAGCTCACCCAACAAGTTCACATAGACACACCTAGGCTGTGATCTTGGACAGCTGAGTCCCCCTTGATATCTACACTGTAAAAATCTGTTTGAGGTAATTTACCGATTTTAGACTCCTACTTTAGGAAGAGACAAATGGCATCTTAGAATAATGCCCCTCTGTTGTCTGAAAAAGAAGTCGAGACAGTTGATGCATAGACAGCTGCATCATGGATATATGAAATTAGGTGAGCTGAAAACAGCCCTTTTTGTCCTTCTGGGATGTGTTATCTGACTGTGCCCTCCCTTCTCCAGGACTAGCACAGTGTTTGCTTTGCAATAAAACTGTGGCAAAATAATTAGCTAAATTTAATACTGTAATGCATTTCTAAGTAATTAACCTTAGAAACATAGTTAGAATGAGACATACATTTCGTGGGTAGGAAAAGCTATACATCTCATGGGGAGGGCACAGGAGCGTTCAAAGCCCCTGTGACAAGTTGGTAGACTGGCAGGTAAACAGCTCTCTGTATCCATAATTGTACCCAGGCTATCTGGACAGGCTGGTCTCTGCTATTCTAAACCCTCATGTCTCCAGGCACGAGTCCAGAGCGTTTGCAGTATATAGGGTTCTTTGTATGTTTGCGGATTTTACATGTTGGCATTTCAGAACTTGAAAGTACGGTTACTTTATGGCAGCACATCTCAATGGAGCTGGGTAGGGTTCAGATTATATGAGCGTTTCTTTTCCTTTTGGATGGATTTCAAGCTGCATTGGGAAAACCATCTGCAGCTACAAATTGCAACCATGTGAATTCCTAGGTAATAACAAAGGTCAGTAGGACTTAGCCCTTCTTATTCTGTTATTTTGCCTACCATTATCTACCTTTAAAAGTATCGTTTCTGGGGCAGTTGAGTCCTGCATAAAGCAAATTCAACTCAGTGGAACAATAACACAAAGGAAGAATGGCACCATAGAGAAAACGAGTCAGGCAAAGTGCCTATGAAATCACTGGATAATAAAAAAGTGCTCTGTGTAAAAATTGAGGGGGTTGTTGCAGAACTGATCTTTCTAATAAATTTGGAAAAACAGGGAATTACATAGAATAATTAACTCAGTGGAAATCTCACCTTTGGGCTTCTATTCCTCATTGCCAGAAACAAGAGCTGGGAAATGGATACAGTCTTTCCTACCCCCAAGTAAAACCACATGGCTGCCACAGTCTTTTTAAATACTCTGTAACAGCTTTTTGCTGCATGATCAATACTTTATAGCACTTTGCCTCTTCAAAGTCCAACATAAGTGCCAGGAATTCAATATAATGTTACACTGAAGTTTAATAGGCTAAGGATTATATTCATTTAAGGGAATGCTATCAAGTCAGAAATTACATTAAAGTCCTCTTACTTGTGTTATTGATTAGAACTATCTAAGTTTTCTTCTAAGGCTTAGTGCTATGCCCATTTGCATGGGTCCTATCTACTTTAACACAAGACTAACACCGGTCCTAAAACACCTTATTTCTCTTGCTTTCACCCTGTCTGAGTCATCTTTGCTTTGCATACTTCGTACCAATACCACAATATAAAGGAAGTCCCCATACCTTTGGAGAGGCAAAGGCTCATGTCTTCATAATTTGCACTGAACTTAGTACTTTGTATGGAATATATATTAACTTATTGTCCGCCACAACATTCTTTTTATATTTTCCTGTCTTTTAATTGTGGATATACCCTTTCTATACTAGAAGATTTTCCTATTCGCTCCTATTGCACCTACAACAAATACATTAAAGGTTAGTGGTGAATATTACTGCTTTTGAAATTAAAGTTGTGCATAGGTTTCTTGAGATGGTGCCTCATATGTCAGGAAGAAAAAGCCGCAGGAACACAATTCCCCTTGGGACAAGACATAAAGGCTGTCTGGATGAAGGCCAAGCAGCCTCGGCGCAGACATCCCAGGTATATATACTTAGATCAGCCTGCCTGGACTTAAGAGCAGTCTGAAGCAAAAGGAAGATTTTGTTTCTAGGCCCTGCAACAATGCTAACAAGAAATATGCTAATTCAGAGCCAGAGATGCAGAAATGATGTTTTTGAGAAAACACAGCTTCTCCAGAGGGAATACGAAAGTGGGTGACAGAGGCTCTGGAAGGAAAGCAGACTTACCCAGATTCCTGTCTAAAGGATGTGAACTGGATCTGTTCTTTTCTTGTATCCAGAGAAGGACGCCACACAAAGATTAGATGAGAAGAAAATGCGTTTTGGTTGTTTGCTAAAGAAAATCATTTCAAAGCAACATATTATTCAATTTGCTAATAGTTTTCAAATTGTTTTCAGAAGGCTCTTGTCTCATTCCCAATAGAGTTAGTCCCAGTCTCTGTGGCATCGATAAAAACTTAAAGACTGTAATGACAGTGAGAGATCGACCTGGAAGATGCAGTACCATCTGATTCCAGTCAAAGAGGAGGAATGCTATGAAATTCCACACCTATCCATGAAAGAGACAAAGGCCTACTGCTTAAAAGGCTACACTCATTTGTTCTTCCAAATCACTCTCTGCTGTTTTACTATATTTTATGAAATCATTGCACACCATATGGAATTATAATAGCATATGGGAACTGGCTCGGAATTCCAGGTTTATATACAATCCTCAGCTGTGTCTTTCAAATTCATGCATATATTTTGGATATCTTCCAAATTATTTTTATCTATTTATTTATCTATCTATGTATTTATCTATCTATTTACTTATCTTTTTATTTATTTATCTATCTATTTATTTATCTATTTATTTATTTATCTATTATCTATTTTCTAGATGACCAAAAAAAACAAGCCACAAACAAAATCCCCTTTTATATGGTTCTTCAGGATTTTTTTTTTTTTTATCTAATGTATTTACTTATTTTATTCCAAGACACAGGATGAAAATCTTATGTCCCTTTTTGACTTACAGCAATCTCTGGAAAATCATCAGTACCATTTTGTTTTTGTATTTATATCTCCACCCAAAAGATATTCTCTGATAATCTTATTAACAGTATTGAAAGCAGCTCCCATAAATCCATACATTTGCACTCTTGCAGATAATGTTGAAGACCCTGACATGAGTTTTGCAGCTGTGTATCAACACTGTAATGCTCCCAGCATATCCTTCAACAAACACATACAGAGAGCCTTAATAATATTGCTGATCCTTTATAATGATGTTTTTTGCACAAACAGAAGTGGATGGCTGTGAGCATTTCAGTGTCCCAAAGAGACACATAAATGAAGCCTTCTGTGCAAGTTCTTATTTCTCAGCAGATAGATCCAGAGAAAAACAACAGAGAAGGGGATAGATTAGGACACATCATTTTTTGATGCTGGGATTCCTTACAAGAGGAGCTGTGATTTCTCAGTCTTCTTCAAATTGTCTCCTGGAGAAAGTGAATTGGCAATGAGCTGTGATTGATATTACATTTGCATTATTTACAACTCTTTAAAAGGCAGATTTAAATTATTCTTTTAGTTACTATGGCAATCTAGGAGACCTTTTCAGCCTCCAGCTTTTCTGAGTAAGGAATGAACTGTTGCTTCAAAACTCTTCCAATATTGCTAAAGAAGATTATTTATGAATTATATATTTATTTGTTTTAATATTTTCTTTTTATGCTCATTTGGCTGATAACACATTAGATTGCTGTCATCTGGAGTGGTAACTTCAACATAATAGTTCTGGCATCCATTCTGCAGACAGCATGGGTTAAAGATTCTCATACCACTTATCTTCATGTGTAATGATGTAAACTTAGGTTTGTCCAATATCAGGTCATAAATGCACTCCTGATTAATAAAATATGAGGTCAAAAGTTGGAATTTATTTTATTATAAGGTTACACAGACTTTTTTTATTATTTTCTTGTTTTTGTTGAAGGTTTTACATTGAAGATAGCATTTAAGGTACCCTTACAGATGCCCTTTTTCTGAAGAGACTTATTAGAAGTGTTTATTACTACTATCTCCAAACTTCACTGAATAGTACTAAACCTTGATAAAATGTTGTAAAATATTACAATATTAGTGAATTTTCATGCAACCTGAATGCAGTAATATATAGGAATCACACAGCTGTGAGAGGTGATAGACTGGGAGAGCCCTGGGGCCAGAGATCTTAACTCACAAAGTACAATATTGAACAAGTGCAGTACTGAAGTTTTGCTTATTTTATCTCACTTTTCAGTCCAAATCTCAAACAAAAGCAATATGAGCTTAAGAAGGTACTTCTATCTCTATACCTTTCCACTTGCTTACTGTCCAAGTATTTAAGTTCTTTGTCAGGTCTGGTGGACGTATGATGGGAGAGTTTTATGATACACACAAGCTTTCAGGGAAACCAGACTGATATTGCCTCAACTGTTTTAGGAAATAGCCATCCTGATGATAAGAGATCTCATTCACTGTTGACCTGGATTTAATTTGAATCACAGATCAAAGGATTGGCTTTAAACTTGATTTATACTAGTTCTTTTTATGTCTGAATGTCAGTGGATTTAAGTAATATTATTTTCATCCTTGGCATGACTCTGTGTTGATTGGAAGCCATCATTTTAATTAAAACACATATTTTATAATTTTCTACTGCTGCATTTTCCCCACGTTTGTAAAGGTAGAGGCAGTTAAGTATTCAGGGGATTTAGGCAGGCTTTGCATTCAAATCACTTTCTTTGTCCAACCTCCTGTATACACTGCAGTGAAAATGTCACAAAAATACAACATTAAGTTTGTGTAAACAATCATGTTGCGGTGGTAACCACCATCTCAGGGTTTCTGTTAGATTAACTTGGTTCTCTGGCTTTTAAATCCATTACGTGTGCAGCAACACAATGCAAGTAAAATTCGTATTGACAGAATGCATGCATCTTTCCAGGAGAAGCCATTGAAACAAAACTTTAGGATTTTTCCACCTCATGATAGCTCGTTCATCAATTTCAAGACACTTCTAAGTACTCTTTAAAGAGAATGCTTACTAATAACACTGGTTTTAAGTTACATGAATTGTATACATCTTTTTGATGTAAAGGAAACACTGACCAAGTCAACAAATATAACTAGAAAATGAATTTGACTGTGTCTACATTGACATTTTGACTTGGGCTATTAAAGCAGTTTTTAATCAAATTCCCCAGTTGTTCACACTTGCTGCATGTTGTTGCATAAAAGGAATGGGTTTTGTATATACAAACTAGATTTCTTTCAGAAAAACTAAATCTTAAGCACCACACCAGCTGCTCCCCAAATGTGCTCCATCCCCAAGAGGGGTCCAAACCACAGTGCCCAAAACAAACTTCAGACAGTTTCTAGCCACATGTGTGCCAGAGACGTTTGGTCCAGAACACTAGATTAGACCTAGCCTGAGTCAAAACTCCTGACCACATTTATTGAAGATGTAGAAGGCCAGACATCTAACAGAAGATCTATTGATCCACTCCTAATGCATCAAATTACTGGCTGACATGCAGGTTTTCTCTACCTCAGTTTTGCCTCTGTGTGTGTGTAGGCCTGGTGCCGCCGGGAGGGATGTGTCTGCATGTTTTTTGCAAGCCATTGTGCAAACCTGTGAGCTGAGGCAGCTATTGCTGTGGCCGAGTGAACCACAGAGCTACTAAACCTTGCTGCGAGACGTGCTGATCATCGCACTAACGTCGCTGCATGGCTTTTGTGTGGCTCAGCATGCAGGCCAGCTCCTGCCTGCCCACCAAAGGCCGCGCGCCCATCCTCGGGGCACTGCTCCACATGTGCTGAGCGTGATTCTGCACAGAGCTTCCTTAGGAGCAGGAAGACGCTCCGGGGAGATAACCCAAACACGCTGCTCCCAGGCGCAGGGCCTGTTCCGGTGCCCCTCAGAGGAATGTTCTAATGATGGCATGCAAAATTATACAACGCTATCAGATTTCAGCCAAATCAGGACCATAGGTCACGTACTACACAGAGATGTCTGGAAAACAGATGCTCCTCATAGCTCTGGTTATCTAAATGTAGGCGGCTGATTGCTTTTTTCACGTTCGTAAACAGAAATCATGGGAAATCTTCAGAGAAGAGATTAAAATAATCGTGACTGCAGAGGGTCCAGGAGGTCCAAGGATGTTTTGCAAGCACATTTAAAAATGTAGCAGCTCTGAAGCTACAATGAATACTTGACACAGAGTCACTTCTGTCAATATACATAATGTTTCCCTTACTGTTCTTGACGAGATACTCAGAATACATTTCTGAAGCTTATTTTTAAGCCTGTTTGTGGACTTTCAGCAACTCAGTTTTACAAAACAATCCTAACAAGAAGCACACAGTATAGCTTTTCATAACAATATATTTCCTATTCCACTTTTTATAGGTGCTTTATAGTCCACCCATCTTATCACATAAAAGGAAAAACACCTTTATTACTGAGAACCAGCTTTTATATGAAACAGTATAACACAATACTTTTCTGCTAGATAGAAAAATAAACCATTCCATGTTAAAAACTCTGTTTGCATCTCAACTTTTCACTTTATCAACCAAACTGGAGATGAGCAAATTTCAAACATATGTTCAGCATTTCAGCTAAATATCCACCAGTGTATTTGAAAAAGCCAGGCTTCAAACAGGCAGAAAGACAGTTTTCTTCTCTCTTGACACAACTTTGAAGAACGCTTATGAGAAGATCCACTCACTTGGTCAGAGAACATTTTAGTAGACAGAAATGGCAGTTCAAGCATACTTTTAAGCCCTAAATTGTAATGCCCAGCATTCAATGTTCTGCCATCTCTACAGCATGCAAAAGAGCTCCACTTTTTCTTCTTCCAGTTAGTTCAGTTGCTTGCCTGTACTCATCTTTCCCTCTCTTATCAGGCTTAGAAACTACACAAGACTAATTTCTGTAACAGCATGTTCAAAAAGTAGTATTATCCCTCAGGGTAGGGACGACTGGATGGCCAAGCAGCAAGATTTGCTTCTGCAAGAAGATTTATAAAAATAAAGTAAATGAAAGAAAAGTCAAGAAATTATTAATCTCTCTTTAAATATATTTTCTGAATGTAACCTTGAATGTATTCATGCTACATAGAATTGATCTTACTGCTATAACAAGTGAACACAAGAAAAGAAAGGAAAAGCTGAAGTTCGTAAATCCTGACTGTCCTAGACTGAGAAAAGTTGTCTTCATTGTTCTAGAGAGGTTCACTGAAACTGTTGCCACCAGCCAGAGACTCAAAGCCATCATATGGCTTAAGGCATTTTAAGATGTACAGAAGCAGAAATGTCACTGTCAATGTAGTTTGCTCCAGCACAACTCAATGGGTGGAGAAAAGAAAAAAAAAAAAAAGAGAGAGAGAGAGAGAGAGTTAGTTGTGGATATAAAAGGGACATCTGCCCTCAACAATTCTTCAAATGCACTTGATGTGCAGATGTAAGCACTCCCTTTCTGCTTTTGAGAGCTAGTCTTAAATCAGCCAAAATAGTCCTGCCTGGATTCAAGCAAAAATTAATACCACCTAGTCCTAATGTGACTTCAACTGGACTCATTTGTGTAGTTCTGCCCACCTATGGTTACGAGAGAGGAGTTTAGGTTTCAATAGTTGCAAATGATATTCAGATAATCCAGGCAATGTAGAACGTGTTTCACAACAGGAAGCGAAAAGGCTTTGGATTGCTTAGTCTAGCAAAAAGGTGACTATGAAGGAATATGATTCATGTCATATGTCTGGGTTTGTTCCAAACTGTGTAAATTCTGACCAGCTGGTCAGTACACATGTGTTAGCCGGCTAGTGGGCAAGCCAAACAGATCAAAGTCATACTGGAGCCTTTCCAACAGTGGCCTGCTGGTGTGGGCCTGTCTTGTCTACCCAGCAAAACTTCTAGTTTCATAAAACTCATAAAAACTTAATAACTCAACTTGCAATCCCTCTGTCAAAGCCAGCTGAAGCTGAGCAATGTCTTCAAAAGATACTGAGGTGAGAGCAGACTGAAATGGACTAACCAACAGGCAGATAGACAGAACCAATAGTTTCTTAGTAAACCAGGCAAAAAATGACAGCTGTGGAAACCTTATTAAAACTGTATAATGACAGTAAACATTACTTAAACAAGATAACAATGGTGAGACAGACAGTCAAGGGAAGAGCAAGAGATATTTGCATACATTGAATAAGCCAAAAGAGAAAACAGCTCTTTTGCTACTTTGATCAGCGCTAGCACTGTATTATGTTCTGGGCATCTCTATTTAACACGTACAGACTGCAAGTAGGAACAACTACATAAAAAATACAATAAACACCATACTGTAACATTATCTTAAATTACAACAATCATAGTTTAAGGAACTGTGATGAGAAAAAAAAAAAAAAAAGAAAAAAAATAGCAATCTGGTTGTGAATCTGGTTGCAACACAGTCTGCAATTATAGGCATCATGTTTTAATGTTGAAACACTTATTTTAAGAGTGGTTCACTAAGGTATCTGTACAGAGAGATGGGTGTCTGTGAAAACTTCTACCCCTTTACTTCTTAAAGAATTTAAGCCCTTGCTTTGGGAGAGGTGACTCAACAGGCATCTAAAATTGATGTAAATATCAAATATTTAGGAGGCGTGGATTGAAAATCATCCTTACAGCGAGGTATGTTCTCAAACTCCATTTTGTTGTTGTTACTGTTGTTTTGGTTTGGTTTGGTTGGAATCAATACCTTACTGTTTGCAAGAAAACACTTACTTTCATTACTTTTTAAAATGTATGGTGTAAACAACATTGTTTACTGGTCCCCTGTATTGTAAAGTGTAGATCCTTCCCACATACATTCAACACTTCAACATCCCACTGCTACATTTTAATTTAGTTAAGTTGGCCCGGAAAGTTTATAGAATGATCAAATAGATTTAACTTTCAGCTGCTGTCATTCATGGGTTTGCACAAGGAATTGCTGTCTTTTCCTCCCTTGAATGTCAGGAGGGAATTTAATTCTTTTTCTGTGACATTTATATCCAGGAAGAAAGTCAGGAGACTCCACAGACCACCAGAGTGGAAGGACTTGTAGTCCAGAATTAAATTATATTTGAAATACTCAAACATTGTTGTCTTTTACTTATGGTTTATAATAAAATAAAAATAAAAATAAAATAAAATAAAATAAAATAAAATAAAATAAAATAAAATAAAATAAAATAAAATAAAATAAAATAAAATAAAATAAAATAAAATAATTAAAAAAAAAAAAAACCACTGGTGCAACTTTCTGTTAGTAGCCAGGGCTTAATTAGCACTAGACATTGATTGCAATGGGTTGTGAAGCATACAGACAGATTTTCTGGGTGGGATGAAAGCAACAAGAAATGGGAAAAGAACTTTTTGTGAGGAGAATGGGAGATGGTCCTGTGCCACCTGCAACAGGAGGACTGCCAGGTGGGGTGGCTGCTGTAACATTTGTGTGGAGCAGCATGGCTTCTGAGACACATGCACACCATAGAAGAGAAGAACTGATGAAAAGAGGAATGCAGGGGATCTCATGCCACTTGTGTTCATCTGCAAGGAGGAGAGCTGCATCACACCAGTCAGCAGGGTGATACATGCAGCACTCCAGGTGGCTAGGAGACCCCTTCTCCCAAATTCCAGTGGCAGCATCTCTGCCTTGATGCTCTCAGGAGCAGTGCAAAGTCCAGATGTCAGGAGCTGTCTAGCGACCCTTGTTGTCTGAGTTTCCACCAGAAAACATGAAAATAGTGAAAAAACAGTGAATAGTGAAATTATGTTTGTTTGGCAAACATGTCCCTGTGAAGAAACCGTCAGGAGATTCAGAATTGTGGTTTCACAGAATTTTTACAGAGGTGGGGACTTCTTTTACACATCTTAACTCCTCAAACAATGAGAGAGAAAAGAGGAAACAACAGCAACAACAACAACACACACAGAGGAAGAAAATGAACAAAAAACCAAACAAAACTCACAGCCCATTCCCTAGCCTTTTCTCTCCTCTCTTTTTTCAGCCTACTGGTGCAGAGAGGAGAGTGGCTTTTTATTCTGTGCTGTTTTGCATCTAGTTCTCCACAGGAAGCCTGCCTAATCTAACAGCTCCCTCCGACTGACTTCAGGCCAGTAGCTGGGTCTTCGCAGGAAGATCAGTGAGCTGTTGATAAGCCCTGCCGAACTGGACCATGTTTCAAGATCAGACCAACATAACTAAGGAACAGCTTTCCAAGAGAACACAATATATTTCAAGGAATATAAGGTATTTAATACTTACAGTGGCCTCGCACTTGTGTAAGATGTTAGAGTGTGCACAGCAGAGTAATTTTTGGGATGGATTGGATGATCCAATATAATGAAAAGCTTTCACTTCTAGCATCTGTAACAACATTTCCATAGCAGGCGTATTTGACAATGATCTTTAGTTGCTGTATTTTGGATTAGTCGACCAACTGATAGCTTTTCCAGGTATTAGCAGACAGAATAATAGCAGCTTATTATTGTAGTCAGCAGCACGCATAAACAGCAGGAGACAGTAATTATAACCCTCTTGGTTTACAACTGCAGGGACCACCACTAAAAACAAAAACAAAATGACAACAAAATACAACTAACAAACAAAAATCACACACACACACACAAAAAAACAAAAACAAACAAACAAACAAAAAAAACCTCTTCACTATCAAAGCTTCATTTTCTACCCAAAAGTGTTGTAATGAAGGAAATAATGTTGAGATTATCTGCACTTATTTTTTACAGAGTACAGAGGCAATCTGAAAAAAAAAAAAAAAAAAAAAAAAAGATGGAAAGATGGGTACATTTGAAATTCTGGTGTACAATACGTGGAGAACAAAAGGGATGGTCAAGTAAGATTACCAGTAAAAACTGAACACAGGAAGAAGGAAGGGACTTACTCAGGTTGTCTTACTGTCTATTAATAGTGACAAGTCCCAGGCAAACTTGACAAATGAATAGATGGCACAAAGCATAAGGTATCATTTCCATTTCTTCTAAAACACCAGAAGAAAGTAGCCATATTATCTTTTGCTTGGTGTAGACTGACATCAACTCTTCTTTACCTTAATTGCATTTTCTAATTTTCATTATTGCATTAATACATCTGATGTTTATGTTACAAATATTTCACACATTATTGCAGGGAAGGCTTCCATATGGGTAGAGATTTTTGGTATCAAATAAATTCATACCAGTTGAAGTAGTGCTACAGTCATTAAAAGCGTAATGTTCTATATCTGTATCATGCTTCCCAACTTTATTACTATGTCTGTGATTAGGCATTTTTAGTCAAGCTTTAAGAAGAGGCAATAAGAAGATAGTATTAGTTCTAAAGTCTCCCTCGGAAAGATATGGATTAGGGAATCCTCTCTCAAAAGGAGATGTGATTAAAGCTGAGGTTATAAGAATACACTAGAAACTTTTAAAAGCAATTGGGAAAGAACTGAATTTGAATTGTGTAATACAACTTTACTCTGGAGATCTTTCAATGCCAAATCTGCATCTTGAAATAATCCTGCAATAATTCTGTTTTAGCAGTTTCATCTATTTTAGATATTCTATTTGTAATCCCAAGGTAGACCAAAGGTGTTTGGTATAAAAAAGCTGCATAGAAGCCATTCAAGAAAGAGCATGCATTAAAGGCAAAATCTTTTATCCTGCAAAAAATCTGACACTGATCCAATTGACCCATTGCAGTATAAACAAATTGCTGCTATACCACATCAGCTTTTCCAAAAACAGACCATGTGATTTATTGGATTGTGTGTTTGTGATCTCACCCTCTTAGGTTTTCAAGGCTAATGATTCTTCATATGCCTATTGTTGGAAGCTTCTAATAGCCTCAGCTATGTATCTGACATTTGATATATACCAAACCAATTCAATTTAACTTTTAATGCAGTGCCCCGACTCTGCTTTTCAACAATATGTAATGTCAACTTGGATCCAAATCAATTTGGATGACAGTTCTTGAAATCCCTTTTCTGGCTGGATTGCAGAAAGAAGAGTCCAATGGCACGGAGAGGCATGTACAGAAAGGCACTGGTGTGGTGCAGTCCATGAGGTGCTCAGCTCAGGTGTTGTCAACCTCTTCGTTGTAACAGAGACAGAAACTTCTGCCCAAAGCTTTTCTACCCAAACCTATCATTCTTAAAATTTCTTAAATGGTTCTTAACAGCATAAGGTAGAACTGCTGCAGAAAGAAGGGCTCCCCAGTCTCCCACATGCTCTACAGCTCATTCCCACCTCTGCACTGCTGCCACCCTTTTGTGGACACAGCTGTTCTCACAGCTACATGCTCAGCCAGACAGGAGATCAGGTCGGGCTGTGTATTAGCCTACAGCTCAGTCTGCTCTCGGCGTAGCCACACAAACATGCATGACTCTATAAAGCAGAGAATGAGCAGCTGGGGACTAGTGGAAGCTTATTCTGGCTTAAAGAGTTTCTCAAATTACAGACTTGGCTATGAGCCACACGTGGTGATGGCGACTCAGGCTGGCGAAGTCCTGACAAATACCCTCAGGAACATTAAAAGGACTTAACCTAGCCAGGTAAATAAATATCAGAATGGCAGGCTATACTCGACATTGCTAGATAATGTATGTGTGAGAGGAAATTTTGAATTATTTGTGATTCTTGTTCAGGAAGGACGCCCGCTCACCAGCAGAGATGAGTCAAATGAAAGGCTTTCTTCAGTACACAACTATATTCAGAAGCAAAACCAGACACTCTAACGCCTGAGAATGGGACAGACAAAAGCACCAAAAAATACTATTGAATCATTATCTGGACAGAAGCTTAGCCCCCTCGTTGCAAAAGTGATTGTTCCATGGCAAACAGATTATGGTGTTGAGAGGAAGACAACAAGAATGATTAGGAGTAAATTAAAAATAAGCACGACTAGATTGAAATGATTGGGATTTTTCACTTTACAAAGCAGATGTTTAAAAGAGAGAATGATAATTGTATTTAAAGTATGGAATGGTACAGGCAAAGGTAGATAAAAAGCTGTGTTGAGACAGCTTTGTTCCTTGGCTCAACACAAGACTAGCGAGACATTCAGTGAAATTGCAAGGTAGCAAATTAAACACTGATAAAAAGCACCACTTTTTAGCACAATGTGTAATTAGAGGACGTGGTACTGAGGCAGGGGGGTTGAGATGTAGGGTGCATGGGGTAATTTGAGGTTGCTAACTTCTCAGTGAAAGAATAAGCTACTAAGCATGCAGGATAAGGTAAGAAAGCATGAACTCAGGCAGCTACTACAGTTCGACCGATTGCCACCAGCTGCTAACCTGCACTAGCTTGCTATCTGTCTGGACTTGTAACCATCCATCTCTTGTCATGCTGAGGGGTTCTTAATTAGAAAAACAGCAAGATTCCCACATTTTGAATAGTGTGAGAGGTGTCTATTCAAAGGAAGTCAAATGCATTCCCTTTAAGGGATTAAGTATATACAAACACACAATCGTGTAAAAGGGGATTTCCTAAAAAATAATGGTCTACAAAGGGACTTTCACTGCATGAAGAAGACATGCATTACCACAGGAAATGTCTGTTATGATTCAGAAGAGAGAAACCATCACATCTGAAGATATAGGCCAACTCGATGCATCTGGCCCTATGCATGGAGACAGGTGACCCCTCCTGTTTTCCTACCATCGGGCAAGCAGTGAAGACCAATACACAAAGTCATCAAAATAAATTAATATGGAAACAAGATCTAAGGTTGCATTTGTCAGAGTTAAAAAATATATATATATAATAAAAACATAAAACAGTTCTCTGGAGGGGGAAAAAAGCAACATTCCTGTACTGGGTGCCTTCGCCCACTCCCTGCCAAAGGCCGTGCTGCCTCGGGCCTGCCATGCAGTGTGGGTGGTTGGTGCCTGAGGTGACACGGTGCCCTTGGCACGGTGTGGCTGGCGGGCTGTGGGGCCAGGATTTTTGTCCCTTTCCCCAGAACAGTGTTGGCCAGTTTCATGTGAGAGGACATTAGTGGCACGCAGTGGGCTGGCATCACTGAGCTCCTGGCGGGGTGGTGACTGTAGTCAGAGCCATGGATGTTCCTCAGCACTGTGGGCTTTGAGGCTCTGGCGCAATGTTACAAAATCCTGCAGATGGTATTAGGAAAATAATGATGTGGTGTGTGGTTTTCTAGTGTGAAATGTGTAGCGCTCAACAGCTCTGGATAAAATTGTCATGCTGTATTTACAGTACAGGATGAGAAGAGGCAGCCATATGATAGTTGGGGTACAACATAAAAACAAGGGATAGGCTTATTTCAGTTTCTTGGAGCTACTGGATCCTATGAAAGAAAGAAAAAGTGAGCAGTTGACATAATTTTAGTCATGAATTTACTTCCTTAAGAGAAAACGGGGACCCCAGAGAAGCACTAACAACTACATTGGTTTCTCCCACTTGAAGATCCTTCTCTGTCCTGTCAGCTCTGCCCACCACTTTCCTGAAGTTATTTTCTTCTTCAGTCAGCAGGTTCTGTCAGACCAGCCCTTGTTCTCCTCCTTCAGTCCCCTCCTTAAGTCCATCCAACAGAGATTCCTCCCCCTCCCACCCCCCACATTGTCTTGTACAAAACCAAATGATGGCAGCAGCTCCTTTGCTTCATTTTGGAGTTGTCTGTTGCTAAATCTTTATTCAGCTTAAACATACATATACTGATATCTCCTCTATCCCTTAACCCAGTTTTTCCTCCTTTCTAATCATCTTTTTTATTTCTATTATGTTATTCTTTTGCTTGGTGAAAGAGCAGAGTTATTCAGTTTAGTTATGGTCAGATTTTTGTTTCCCTGTGATACAATTCTGAATATTTATTTTCCAACTTCTCCTTTTCATCCCATTCTTGTGAGGGATACAGCGGGTCTATGGTGATTTATGTGTATGGCATACAGTGTGGACCCCAACTTTTTTAATTGTCTAAGTATCTTTATTTTTGGGAGGTCTTCAGTAAGGCTGAGAACATTTGAGGATCTGGGCTTGGTTATTAGCATAGTCACAGCAGATTATATTACTTTAGTTTGGTTACAGTTTGTTGACATGATGCCAGAAAACAAGCAGAAGACAAGACAATCATTTAGCAAAGTCTTTGCAATTTGGTACAGTGCACAACAACTCTCCATAGAAGGTTAGGACCTATTCATTGAAGAGCTAACCAAATCACTTTTGACTAGCAAGGTCAAAAACTCTAGGAAATGAACCAGATAACAATCTAAATTGACAAGGACATTTTTGCTACAGAGATCTGGGGAGCTGTTTGCACAGAACAAGCATCTGCCTGGAAGGCTGCAGAAGATGGGAAGAATATGTTCTGGGGGCTTTATGATGGCAAAGCTTTGCCAAAATAGTTATCTGTGCAGTTTTTACACTGTTTGGGGAATGGCAAATCCTTTTAATTTAATCTTTGCCTTGAGTGCTGAATTTTACTGTAATCTCTGAACAATATTTTGGTAAAAAGATCACATGTTTACAGACTACTAAGGGGAAGAGTTATACCCAGACTGCAAGTATGTTAGTTACACAGTGTGAGAGGAGAATTGCAGACTTTGCTCTTCAAAGTTAATCAGACCTCACACTTGAGGAGACCGAGAGAGGAGAAGAGACAGCTCACTTGGTACTAATGGCACCTGTGCCAAGAACTGTTAAGTTGCCTCGAGTTCACAGAAATGTTGGCAGTAACACTGAACAGTGCCTCTATATTTACTGAGTGAAGAGACAAGAGAGAAAACAAGAGGGTAGTAAATCCAAGTGACCTATTTTTAAATGTAGAGGTCATCTCATTCATTTAGTAACAGCTTTTGTTAAGTAATATTAGGTATATAGAAGTGCTCAAAATTGACGTTTTTCTGGACACATTTGTCTCTGAGGAAAGTTGAAGACCTTTTTGGCTCCTAACCTCAATATATGTCCTGTCACTGTTTTGAAGGAGAGCTACAATAAGCTAGTGAAGTCAAGCAGAAAATACTGGGTATAAGTGAGAAAGATATAAAGAAATCCAGTGTTTCTCCACATAGCTAAAATAGACCAACACTGTTCTCTAGTTGGAAAAAAAAAATAAAAAAAATGCTGCTTCTTATGTCAGCAGAAAGACAAGGTTTGGAATTGACCAGGAGAACCAAAGCAGAGACAAACGTTAAACTGCCTAGCTTTTTAATGTCAAAACCAACTTGCATTCAATAACCGAGTATGAGACTGACCTAATGAGGTAGGTGATAGCCATATTTCAGGTTTAGTGGTTCTCAAGTTAGTAACAGCACTGGAAGAATGCAGTTAAGACTGGAGACAATAAGGCTGTGTTTAGAAGCACTAACACTAGAGCATTGATTGGAAATAAAGATGCTGTTCTCAGGTAATGAGTATCTTAGCCAACAAATGTAATTCCCAAGGTTTTGAGACAAGAATGGGCACCAGAAGTTAGGTCCAAAAGCTTATTTAGGAGCATGTCTATATTAAGCAAGAAAAAAAAAATAAAAATGTAGGAACGAACTTCCCTTGGACAGAGAAAAATAGGAAGAGGGAGAAGAAGACAAGAAGTCTAGAAAACTGCAAGTAGGGCCAAGGAAGGAAAAGACCAGCACTGGCAGTTAATGGGGGAAGGAGGAAACATCTGCTAGGGCTGGGGCCAGCCAGTGTCTAGAGGATCTAGAAACCTCTTAGTCTGCTGCTTTAGTCCCAAGCAGGGCTGCAAGAATATGGAAAATAATCCATGCTATCAGCAATCCAACAGCTTGTTATACAAACCTTGGCTTACATCTAAGCCAAGGAATACAGCTGTGACTGGTGGCATAACACGCACAAGTTCCACACATATGATTGAGACTCCAACCCTGACACCGCTTTTTGTGAAAAGAAAATGCTGGCTGTTGATTTTATTTGGAGGAAAGAGACAGTACAGTACTGTCACCCTGACCCTCTGAAAGAAATATTATGGAATGAAAGATTACTTTTATGTGGCATTTTCTTCAGCATAAAATTTGCAATAAACATTTAAACTATCAGTGAATGTATAGATATTTTGGTCTCACTGACGGCTTTGTAAAAAATAAGCAATGCAATGATCAATATCTGTTTCTGAAGAGACATTAAAGCTGTCTTGATATGTTTGGCATCCTTGGTTTATTGAATTTGAGATTTAAACTAATCCATCAATATTTAGTAATCTGCCATTTACAGCTATTAAACCTTCACATGCATTCATCAGTGGAAACTAATGCTGACTAGTACTGCTAAAAATTGGGTATTGCAATGGAAGCACATGTAACAGATTCTCTTGACCTCAATGAATGTAAAATATTGCTGGAGTTTTAGTAATACCCACTGGGATGCAGAAAAGCATTTCTGCTGGTATGCTAAACTGTTCTGTGATCAATAAAAACTGTATGAGAACATGAGACTAAATAAATAAAACTGTCCATATAATTAATGTATTCTCTTCTCCGGGAGTATTGCATTGCCCTTCTATAGCTCTGAACTTCCCTGCTTTCACTGCACTGCTGTTGCCATTTCAGGTTTTTTTGTTCTGCCTTCTCCTTCGTAGGTGTTTTGTAGGGTGTCAGGGACAGAAGGGGGCGAGAAACAATATTACATCTTTGTCAAAATTCACTAACCAAACAGATAGATATAGACAGAACTACAAATTCACTAACCAAAACAGATAGATTAGCTCTTACCCATGACCTGCAGAGATAGCAATGGGATGGGAAGGAGACCTTGTGCTACCCACAGCCTGGCATTCTCTGCACCTGCTTATTCCAGCTGTCCAGCTCATTGAAATCCAAAGCACTTTTGAAGCAGAATCCTAAATGTGCCAAAACCCCATACTATGCAAAATGTTGTTTCCCAATCAAAATATTCATGTCCTTTCCCTTTCCCCTTACTTTTCCACTGACACTCCTTGGCCAGTCATGTTTTTTCACCTACGGGCAAAGGAGTGAGTGAACGTGCCCTCGCTACTCAGCACATCTGCTCCGGAAAATGATGCTCTTTCATGATATTTTACCTTTGGGCTTTTGAACAGCAGAATGCAGTGAAAATTTGCAGAGTATCAGACCAACGTCACCATCAAAACAGCTGATTTCCAATGTGAGTTTAACCGGGTGGAAATGCCCATGCTTTAATGGAGGCAACATGGCCAGTTATATCGTAGGTGCTCATGGATGTAGCAGCCCCACACTGGATCAGTGTGGCCCAAGCAGCAGCTGGCTGGGGAGAAATCCCAGCAGCAGGGTGTATGACCAGAAGCAGTGTATGCAGACTTGCTGCACTAAAGGCAGCGCTGGGTTTTCCAAACTTCACTGCTGAAAATCCTTAGGTTTTAGAAACATCCTAGAATAAATACAGTACTTATTCTTCATTCACAGCAGCTACTTTGAAAACTCTTTTACATATCTCTAAATGAATGTATATCCTGCATTAAACATGAAATTATCTACTAACATCTGAAACAAAGGCCACTGAAGAGCTGAAAATACTGTTAATTTACTGTTGAAAATAGTTTGTCAAATCCTAGTATGAGGTCTTCAAAGGTTAAACAGCTATATTTAAAATAATATGAAGAGATTCATGATTGCTGTGAGTATTCTGGAAGCCCTGGGCACGATGAAAGCTAAAATTTTGCCTTCTTAGTTTTACAGTGTGAAAAAAATATGAATTCAGTCTGTTGCTATCTGTGTGTTTATTTTTGTAGTTATTGTATCACATAAATAGATTCTCTGGGGAGGAAGAGCTGCTATTTTGAAAAGATTTATATCTCTGGCAAACTGAGAGCAAGGGTGGAGAAACAGGGAAGTTTCTGTTACAGGGATTTCAAACTGACTAACTGGGTAACAAAAAATATAACTTGAGAAGATGGAAAATATGGAAGTACTGCACATTGGACTGGACATTACACAGTTTCTTTATTCAATGTCCCATAAAACCAAACCAAGCCAAACTAACAAACAAAACCAACAAAACACACCACAAACACTGTTTGGGTTTTGCTTTTGAACCACTACATTCACAGAGCACGAATGGTGTGGCACTTTCCCTGCAGGAACATATGGCAGTCAGGGTACACCTACCTGTGCATACAGTGTGTACACAAGTATGTAAACAATCCCCACTTCTTTCTCAATAGGCCTGCTTTTTCTAGGTGTTTCTATTCTGATCAGTGTGCTATGTAGTGTGGTAGTTGTACAAGACCTAAAGTGCAAAAGGTCTTGAACTACACAGTGTCAGACCACATATATATTTATTGCAGTCTGTGTCCTCTGCTGGGTTATTGCATTTCTCCCTCACTAACCATAGGGAATGGGTAAAGGAAGCTTCATTCTTCTCTCTGTTTTAGGACCCAACCTTGGTTTACTGAAAGAGAGCAGAGTTTATCCTACATCGCCTGAAAACTCCAGTTCAACATCTAAGTCAGTTCCTGCACATACAAAACTTAGAAAAGTTCATGCTATCTAGTTGAAGGCATCTACTTGAGGTGCCTCCATTGAAAGCTTAGTCATCCATGGACCCTGTGGGGAAAGTGGAAAGAGACAGCCCTCTAGAGGTGCCTTTTTTGCCCTATAGAGATATTAATTAATTTTTGCAGATGCCACAGAAGAAGGCATATGAATCTGTGTTCTCGTTCAAGTATTTCAGTTAAGAACCAAAAATGTGAAAGCATGAAATTTTCCCAAAGCTCTCAAACAGAAATTCCCTCACCAGGATTTCTGTTCTCCAAGTCTTTGAACTATTGCTGCAAGATGTCTTTAGCCACTTTGCAGGCTACTTGTAACACCTATTGCAAACACATGCCTTTACCAGCATCCTCAGTCCTAGTCCCAGCTTCAGGACTTTCAAATACATGAGAAGGTCGTAGTGACCAGGTCAGGGTAATGTGTGAACAAAGATGTTTTTAGGGAACCAGCAGGCCTCTTTATAAGGTTTTCCGGGAGTGGGGAATAATGGAATGAAGAAGTATATTATTCTGGAACACTTTTATCTATTCCGTATTGTCCATGGCCAGATATTAAGACTCTGAGTTTAAATTTATGTCTGAATTTCTACTGAAACCTACCTTAGAGATTGAAGCTTGGCTGCCTCTGTATATCATGGCCTGTGGACACTAAGTTTAGGGATATGAAAAGTTTCTGGTATATTTATGAAAGACCATACTTACAGACATGTAAAAAATGCAGATAAGTTTTATTTAGTAATACTGATAAATTTTAGTTCTATTTCCTATCTTAATGATCAATAGTTACTCTTTGTTATTCCTTGTGTGAACACTGGATCTCACAGAGCAAGACAGATCATAAAAGGCCAGGTGAAATTAATTTGACATTCATCTTGCAGTGATGGAATGGAGCAAGATGTCAAGAACGTGACACTGAAAAGAAAGAGAAGAATGATAAAAATTGTAAACCTTACCTCAAATGCTCAGGAAGTTTTTCTTCTTTACCAACGTGACTTGAAAACCCAATTGACTTAGACTGAAAGTTAGGCTTCGAGATGCACATGGTGTCTTGAAAAATACAACCTCCATTCTTAAAGTTTTGATAAGTATTAAAAGCCATAAAGAAATGTACAAGCACGAAACATTGCTTATGTTTCATAATTGCTTATTCTGGGAAGGAAATAGTGATTTGGTATATTGCCTTGGCCTGGCTACACATAAGTGCTTACTTTAACTTGTTATACAGTAGAAGAGTGCAGGGGACCAATGCAGTTCTCACTCAAACCCAGAAAAAAAACATTACACTGTCTCCAGTGAAAACTGGATAGAGGCCTTGATTCTGAGATAAGAGGATGGACTTTCTCACCAAAGGTGAAAAGGCAGCCTGAGTTGTAGACAACTTGACTTCAGTTTTTTTTTCTTTTTTTTTTTCTTTTTCACTTTGTAGCTGCCCTTGTAGGCTTTTATCTATTCTAGGAATCCCATGAGACAAGAACATTCATGCTGATTTTCATGGAATGGACTGAGAAATTTCAGGAGACTCCGTGAGAAGCACTTTGTGCCTCTGGCTAAAAACTGAAATACAAATCTACAGGAGAATAGGGAATTAGGCTAAGAAAAAATAAAAGAAAAAAAATAAAAAGAATGATACAACAGAAAAAAAAAATAACATGGCAAGAGCAACAAAAAACATAGCCTCTGAAGCCATGGGCTATTACATTTTATCCTCTGTAGAGTGAAGAAAGAATTCTACTTAGACATCTCCAGTTGAAAGACATGGAAGGAGTGGATTGGAAACAGATATTGATGGGTCTAAATAATCACTTTTCTAGAAAAGGAATAGAAAGTTCATCCTGTTCACGCTCACTCACAAAACGACTTACCTAAAGGCATCATTGATTTAAGAAGAACCTCGTTAGGTGTTTATTAATTGAGAAAGAAATCTCATATATACAAAGCTTAAACCAAAAAAAAAAAAAAAAAAAAAAAAAAAAAAAAAAAAAAAGTGAAAGATAAATACCGTTTTTATCTACCCACTCATTTCTGAAGGCCTCTATCACAGCAACATCTGAGCATCTATGGATCCCATCCAGTCCTTCAAAACCTCTACAGAACATGCTGGAGTTTCTCTTATTTACTCTTAATGGATACTATTATTTCCCAGCACACATTGTTTCAGACTGAAGCTTAACCTCTTCTATGTTGTTACACACACATACACACAGCTGTACATGCACTATATTAGTATTTTGAGAGAACAGTGGAAAGAGAAGTGGTACTACACAAATGAATGGTGTTACTTTTTCTTTGATCAGATCAAACAGCAGTGTGAATCTGGGTAGACAAAGAAGCTTGTTATTCTTTTTTGGGGTGAGATTAACTGCTAAGTAACACTAAGGCTTGCACAATGGTCTAGAAAACTGCTATCAAACTAAAAGGATAATAAAATGTTTTGGAGAGAAATCCAAACAATGGTGAATAATGAATATCTAGAGATCTATAATTCTGACAAAGGATTTTCTTTGGGGCTACGTGCTAGTATTACATGCACATACACATGCTGAAAATACTGCAGTACTTGGCATGATTTATGTACTTTATAAAATGCCTCATAGTAGTACAAAAATAGAATTACACCAGGTGCATGACAAACCGACATGCTACTTTTAAAAACTCAAGTAAGCCAACTGGAGTGGGAGCCAATGAGAGCAGATGATCAACATATTTATTTTGAAAGCAGCCAGAATGCCTCAACCTTCTTCAGTCACAACTATCTAAACTAAGTCACGGTAGCCCCAGATTCAGCTAATCCTGGCTGTGACTCTGGTAGCAGGTGAAAGTTAGAGTCAGCGTCTCATTTCTCAGGACCTCATCTTTGTTTGCCTTCTCTGTCTGTGGCCAGGCAAACATGGACCTTCCCAAAACCATGGCCCAAGTTCAAGTAACTTGATGTCCAAATTAATATTCAGAGAAATCCACAGATCCTGTACCAGTGGCACCAGGCCCCAGGAATACAAGAAAATAAGCCAGTGACACAAAGAAGTGAGTCAATACAAAGCCCAATATTCGGGGATGTAACCTTTTTGGTGGAGCTGAAAGATTAATATGACTTCTCCTGTCAGTAGAGTTGGGCCTTTGACAGAGCTAGGTTGCTGCTCTGAATTAAAACTGGGCATTCCTTCACAGCAATTTTCTCTAAGTAAAGGAATATATCTTTGAACACTGGGATTCAAATTTTAGATTTTATCGTAAATGCTCAAGAAATAGGTGCTAAGATCTAGGAATTTGACCTTGTCAGAGGGAAGTAATTTTACTGAACAGTTCTTTTAAAAAATAGCTTGGGTGGCAAGGAAAATCATCATTATAATATCAAAGTATAGTCAATGGTAGAAAACTTGGGAACAGTGTAGGCATATAACTGGTGAAAAACAACAATTTCCTATAATCTAATTCTAGTACCAGAGTAACTAAGACTCAGCAAAATGGAAATTGTGCTGATGTAAAGTTATCATTATGTAAAGGTTTTAAGGGACAAAGTAAATGTCCTGTCTGGCACCAGCCATAAGGACAATGTACTGTTGGGTCAGTTTGATATCTTGTCTTTCAGAATTTATGGATGGTGAAGGCATTTGCTGAAAAACATTTGAGGTGACTTGAAGTGCCTTGTAGAGAATCAAATAACTGCATCAGACAGGAATAGAGGAGAAATTCAGATAGGAAGAGAGAATACTACAAGAAACAAGTAGACATGGAAGTGACACAGGAAAAGCAGCAATCCATGTTTTATGTGAGCAGAGAAAAAAAATGGGACTGTGATAGTCAGATGAAGTATACAAATCAGACAGCTCTCATGCAAGTATGTAAGCCATGAGGCAGTGATTTTACCTTGAGAACAGGTGAGCAAGGAGAAAAAAAAGGTAGGAAACTGGAAAGAAATATGAAGGAGAGGACTTGCACACAACAGGTAGGGATGTAGAGGTACAGAGAGACAATGTGTGAAGCTAACCTTGCTCAGACATTCAGAAAGCAAGATGTCGATGTGCATTTCAGGTCATGTGTTGAGTTGGCTATGAGAAAGGTATCAAAATGTAGACCCGTTTAATGATGTAGATCTATCCTGGAACTGTGATAGCATACTGCTGTCGATTTGCATTTTAATGAGTCATAATAAAATATAATATGCGGATGTAATCTGTGCACAAATGCTTGAGGAAATGAGAGACTGACTAACAACCATTGCATAATTTCAGCGAGGAGAAGTTATTGCCCAATTCAGATGTCAAAACCAGGCAAATAGAGATGCCTTGGTCCTACTAGGTTAATGTTCAATTTGTTCTATTACCATTTCAAACATCAAGGAACACAAGCAATAATATTTCTGATTTGGATATTTAACCTTTATTCCAGTAATTTCTCTTCTGGATGAAATGAAGTCTAGAACTAAAGAAATCTGAGTGAGGGTATGGATCTTCACCTAATTCTGTCATAAAGCAAGGATCTTCACATAATAAATCGGGAAATATTTTCCCTTAAATCAATATTTCCAGAACTAAAATATCTGTACCATAGATCTCCAATTTCTAATTTATTGAACACAGCCATGTTCGAATCTTGAATTCCTTTAGAATAGCAAATAGTAAAGCTAAGAAGATTTTTTTTTCAATAAGCAAATGCTAATTTATCGAGACCAAAGCGTTTCTCAGAGAAGTCTGCATTATGACTACAGCACAGGGACCCCTCAGTTGAAGTTATCTCAGGTCAACTACCAAGAAGAATAAGAACATACTAACTGGAACAAATAAAATAAAAAATTTTGAAATGATCCCATTTCTTTATCTTTTTCACCATGTTTTATTTCTATGGTTCATCAGAGTTGAAATGGATTTTGAAATCCGTTTTCCATACCATTGACAAAGGTTCTTTCTTAAATGTCTTTCCTGGCACAATGATATTTATTGTTCCCCAAAATAGCATGAAGAGAAGAGAATATAAAATATCAAATCGGGGAATGGATAGTTGGGTAAAGAGGGAATTTAAGACAAGCAGACATTAAGCACATTCCTCTTACTTCAGGAGTGAGCCCTTTTCAAGGACAAGGGAAAACAAAATGTACAATTTAGCTTCATGGCGGTAGGTGTAACATTTTAATAGCTGGCAGGCTGCCTGTATCTGATGCACTTGTTCAAGTAGGCAGATGCCGGATTGGATAAATGGAAGGGCATCTGAGGACACAGAGTCTAGCTCCTCACTGCATTTATTAGCACAATATCTCACCAACTGCAGAACGTGGGAAGAAAGTTCTCTGGATGTTAAGAGAGGCTTTATGCTGACAACCGAGGTGGAGGGTTTTGTGGTGATTAATGGAGACTAAAATCATAGAATAACTGAAGCTATCCTATGTCAAACTCAAGTACAGTTCTTAACATTCACTGGGGTAAAAGCCTCTCTCCCCCCAGAATCATCTGACATCTAACTCACACAATTTACATTCTCACATGGCTAATCTTGTACTACCAAGTTCTTTATTAGCAGGGCATTTTAAAGATAGTTTTATATGCGCAGCACTTTCATTTTTATACAGAAGTCAAACACATTTATTTATTTTTTTTAAACTAGGCATAGTGAATAGCATGGCTGATGAGAGACCTGCAAGTCTGTGTTGCCATGCTCCCTGTTACCCTGTAGCACCCAGCTGGTAAAGCTTGGCAATCAGCAAAATGACCACAAGAAAGCTCACCATTTTCAAGAGGAAAGATGTTAGACTTTCCTTCTTGTTTAGTATGTTTTAGGGCTGACATTAACTTTCTTCTCACCCAAACCACTGGGGATATGCTTTTCTTTAAAAAAAAAAAATAAAATTAAAGACTCTCTATTTGCCTGGAAATGATTCCTCATACAAATTTAGTTGTGGGCATTTGAAAAGCTAACTTTTAAACAGGATGTATTCCTTTAGGTTTTGATGGTAGCACACCACATGTTTTAGGTAAGTATGCTGTTACTGTTAGTAAAAAGTACTGTAAGAGAAAAGCTCCAGCCATATAACCCGGTTCCTAAGGAACGATGCTCTGATTTGCAAAGCTGCAGAGCTTTCACTGGAATGAATTACACCCGTGGAGGGTGCAATGCCAGTCGCACCGGTACAAAACATGTCTTGGAAAGCGTATCCTCAAATATCTGTTGCTGCCACGAACAACGTCACAGGTGTCCATGAGTCAGCACTGCAGTTCGTGTTGTTTTAACGCAGAGACCAAACCGAGAACTTCTGCAAGAAAATACCGCAACATGCATCTGCAGCTGCAACGTGTGCAGGGATCCTCCCGCCAGGTCCCAAAATGAGTTAATAAGAAAAAAAAAAAAAAAGGTATATTTGCCCATGCAGCCCTCCTTTTTTTTTTTTTTTTTTTTTTAATTATTTTTCTTTCTTTTTTAGGGGGGTGTGGGGATGAGTAATGACTGCTCTCTGCTACTTGCCAGCAGAGGCTGGCAGCACTATGGCAACCAGGCTGCTAAAAGGGCGGAGGGGAGAAGTCTCTTAGCAACGGGAAGCTTCAGACAGGCGAACGCTGGTTGAAAGCACAGCATTAAAAAAATAAAATAAAAAAATAAAATCAACAAAACCACCAAAAACACACCCCAAAACCAAACCCACAGTTGCCATCATCAGACAAGATGACACGATCGAAAGACAGATTGCAAGAGTTGAAGATTTAGAAAAAAAAAATCCAAAAAAACAAACTCAACAAGGCATGGCAAAGCCAATTCCAAAAAAAAAAAAAATAGCCAGGAGGGGCTCAGTGGGTGAAGCTCCCAGGCAAAGCCTCCCCCGGGCTGGTGGCACCCGGAGCCCACCAGCATCGGGGCCGCTGCTCCTTAGGGAGGTGGAGGGAACAGCATCTACGTGGCCTTGATCCTGTGGTTATTATTTATAGCCCTTCTCCAGCACGATAAGGAATCTACAGGCAAGGAAAATAATAATAATAATAATAGGAAAGGTGCACCAATTTGGATTTTTAGTAATAATTTTCCAAAGATGTTTTTCCAGTGCTCCAGGCCCCCCTAGCACTTCATTAATAATGCAGTAAAATCCCAGCAACATTACATTAATCACGCTGGCGGGAACCCAGCCAGGCAGGCACCTCTTTTTCAGCCCTCCGTCCTCAGCCTTCTCTAAGCACTGTCTCAAACAGACGTCTTTCACTGCATGCTTGGAAAGTTGCCCAATTTGCGCTATTTTGGACTAACAAAGGGACAATTTCATCCAAAGACACAGAACCCCCACAGAGCGGCTGCCCTCCCCCTCTCTAGTGTAATGGGGGCTGGGTGTTTCTGCTGACCATAGCCTAGGCTGTAAAAAAAAAACAAAAACAACCAAAAAAACATGAGAGACTAAGCTGGCCTACTCTTCCCTTTTAAGCCTACCTAGAGAGGGACAGGGAGCAAACACAGGTCTGCAAGTACCAGGAGCCGTAAACTCCTTGCAGAGTGCCAAGTCCAGCAACTAAGCTGCTAGGTTCTGTTGTAAGGTTTGCTTTTTTCTTCAATGGAGAGAAATGAATTTACTATTGGAAATGGCTGATCAAGCAAAAATCAAGATAGGCACTGGGAACTTGTCAGTGATGTCAAATGTCAGCGTAGACAAATAGAAGCTAGGCTAGAAGGCAGATCTGGGTGACATAGTTTTATTCCAGCCAAGCAACTTCACCAGTGGCCCAAGAAAAGATGTTCCCCGAGCTGCCCCTGTGCCGTGGTTGGCCACCATGGCCAATCCTGCCCTGATATCCACCTGCCCCTTCGCACGGGCAGCCAGCTCCCCATCTCTGTCCTCACCACCTCCTGAGGGCTGAAGCCCTCCTTGCTGGACCAGTGTTTTTAGGGCTTATGATGTTACAGGATTTTGCATTGGGTTTACCAGAGCCATTGTCTCCCCGGTAGATAATGCTGACTAAATTGATACTTTACAAAGACACAAAGGAGTCAGCTTGTGACTGATACACAATACTGGTTAACAAGGCACACACAATGGTGGTATTAGTGGGAGGAAAGAAAAGCTCAACTTTCTGTCAGTCATAGGTTCATTAGAAAGTAAAGAGTTGCTAGCAGGCAGAAAAGCCCTTTAGATGCATAAAAAATGGTACCAGTTCTAAAAAAAAAAATAAAAAAGTAAAAATTAATCTTGCTTTAATGCTGATGGAACTATCTCCAACTGTCTTCCCTCAAGTAGTTTTTTTAATAGAATTCTGAAATACTTACATTAAAAAATGACATCTGTGAAAATCCCCTTTTTATTCATTAAAAATGCCCTCAAAACATCTTACATACACTTTGGCCAGAGATTGATACTGTCAACCTGACACTTCCTGAGGAATCTCATACATTACTGTATAACACTAATGACCAATAAAAGCTTCTAGAATTATAAGCAAGAAATAATGTGAAGGGTACATTATCTTTTCCTTTTGTCTCTTCAGATTCTTTTCTGGAGTTCAAGGAGGTCTTACAGTCATTGGATGTGAGAAGGGATATATATCCAGTCGTACACACAGAAAACATAGAGATACGTGTTAACATATATGACAATCTAACAAATAAAATGAAGATGATTCAGAAGTAGTTGATAAACATTCAAGATTGAGCCCGAGTATGAAATGGTTTTAAATGAAAGAAATTGTGCCTAATTTTTGTAGACAGTCTGAAATTTTTTCTTGCAAAGAAGTTCACTGATTCTTGGATTTAAAAGTCTGAGAGACATGTGGTGTGGCCAGCATGCCTAAATAGTGAGGTGTTTATTTAGTCCTTTTTTTTTTTTTTTTTTTTTTTTCTTTCTTTCAGACAGCTTTGCACTCATCTGATGAGCTGACAAAGCTTCCAGCGCAGACTGGGAGGCTTGTTCCTTTATTGCTGTGTAGCATTTTTAGTTGAGAAGTTGTACAAACCTTATTGCAATTCTGTTTATCTTGAAGCAGAATGGCAGAATGCAACCCATCTCCCTCACATGATCCTACAACTCAAATAGCCAAAGATTTTCACAGTCCTGTTCATGGAATAAAGTACTGCACTCCATCTAGGATATAAGAACTGTGGTATCACTACAAACATGGAGATTCGCTCCTCTCTACGTGCTCATCCTTCCTCTTGAAAAAGATCCTAAAGATATGGAAGTCCCAGTATTAAAAACATCTGTGTAAGACATACGAATGTTTTGAAATCATAGACGCTATCATTTACAGGGCTGCTGGCTGCCAGTGACACCAATAAACTACCAGGATTACTTTTGCCTTGATTTGGATGCCATGTATTGCAGCAAGCAATGTATATGTTGGTGAGGACAGGAAAATGAATTTAATTATCATGAAATGGTAACTTTGGGGAAGAAAGTAGTGATAGGGTCTAATTTTAACATAATACTTACCATGTGTTTTCTGTAACAGTGTTCTGCATTACACATGCCCCTAGAGGAGAAAGGGAAAAAAATATTGAAAAAAAAGAAACATGATATATGCAATTAAACATTGTCATAATAGATGCAACAGCAAGCTAAGATTGCTCAGGAAACCTGTCTTCTGGCCCTTACTAAATTCTGAGTATTTCACTTTGAAAGTTTAATGGTCGTTACCAGAAGTTTCTTGTCCTTAGAAAAGCCTACTGATCCTACGGGCAGGCTATTATTATGGTTATCATCACTGGGAAAGCCTGCAAAGACAAATGTGTTGCCCTAGTACCATCTAGTGGAGGGAATGCATGAGTGAGAATAAATGAGGATGCTGGCCTGCGAGTGACAGGGTCCTGCACCCCCAGAGCACCGACACTGCTCCTTGGGCTTCCTCGCCCTCCTCCTGTGCCCATTTCACCAACGCCCTCTCGGTTGCTGCAGTCAGATACATTGCTGGGCACTCACCCTGTAAATGAATGCAGGAGTTGCAGAAAGAAGAAGTTACAGGAGGTGGGAACCAAGCCCAGAAGGTCAGTGTCAGGTGCTTGGGGAAAACATGCAAGTCAGAGAAATAGTTGTCTTCAAGTTGCACACAGACTTCTTTAAGGCTTTCTCTCCCTCAGTCCCACAGAGATTAGTAAAATACCTATGATGAAACAACTTTTAGTAATACAGACCATCCATCTTAAGAACATTTTGCAATTTTGCCTTGTTTTCTGAAGAAATTTATAGGCAAACCACACATCAGTGCTGCCACCTGTTTCTTGTTTGACAGCAACCATCTGGACAGCAAATACTCTAAAGCCAAGAAAGTCATTGCAGTCTGCAAGGCAAGACAGAGAGCTGTAATTTAGATGCCCAAATGTCAGCCACAATATGAAGAATTATGTGCAGCCCAAGGGAGGGATGCATAAAATGGAAAGCATGCCTATGGCAATAAGCCTTGCATTAGAGGAAATGATGATTAAATATGCAATGTATGGGCTTGAATGACCTCCTATGCACCCTGTTTCTGTTTGGAGTGGTCTCTAGACAACAGAGAAATCCTTTCCAGAGATTCAGACGACTTCTTTCACACCCCCAGACAGCAGTGAAGTAAATAGTCCACATACACAGCTTGACTTCAGCTGAATTCTGGCCCCTGTCTGCTAATCCTACTCTCTCCTTTCCCTAATCTTCCTCCTCAGTGTCCCATTAGTCTTGCTTTTATCTTCTCCTCCTTATTCCGTTCTACCCATCTCTTAGTTTATTTGGTTCCCATTTTATTTTAGTAACAACTAAAAAACAAACAAACAAACAAACAAAAAAAAAACACAAAACCAAAAACAAAACAGAAAGAGCACAAGGAGAATTAAGGCCTGTATCTCATTGTAACAGTGCAATGATCTGTACAACTAAGAATAAAATTCAATAGACAGTACAGGGCAGTAAGGCAAGAATAGGGAAAACATTGGAAATTGAAGCATATAATTTGCTTTTGGAAGGTGGATCACTGAGACAGGCAGATAAAAAAAGAAATGATTTTTAGTGCTGCTTGACTAGCTGGCAATCCTCCCATCTCCAGCCCCAGTGCTAATTTTTAAACTATGCAAAGTGTCTCCTGGGGCCACAGAGCTTATCTGGAAATGAGACCCAGGGGAGGGAGGACAGGCTTTAATGATGGGCAATAAGCACAAGAGAAGTGCCTCAAGGTAGCAAACAAGCAACCCCTTATTAGCATTTTGTAAGTTACTTATAATGGCAATGACCACATGGCTGCGATCGAGAGAACAATTACCAGTGACAAAAAGAGGAGAGAATTGCTATCAGACAACAAGGTAACTGTTTGCTATAGCCTTGGCCCATAGCCATAGCACATACAAATTATGATTAGTAAGACAGATCCAAGATATTTTGGAACCAAACTTGTTTATCTGATGATTTCATCAGATGGAGCAGAAGGTCTTAGTTAATTCTCCCAATGGCCACTCTGCCTCACGCCCTCTTCAAGGCTGTTTCTGACACAAACTGCCCCACGTATCATGAAGGGCCTGAGAGGAACCCCACACCAGCAATTTTACCCCACAAACCAGCAATTTTAAGTACTGTTGTCCTTCTGCTGGCATATGTGATAGTTCCAAGTAGAGAAGTTAACCTGGAGACTCTGCCCCGCAGATCTGAAGTAACTTACTCCCACCTGTCTCTGCTGAAGTGATCATACCTGTGATAGTGAATTAGAAGGCCTTCTTCAGGGTCCTTCAGGTACTAGTTCTCATGCACCTCTAAGTTTGTTTTCTCCCTAACGTCAGCTCCAGGAGTCTGTTCTCTGTCTCTGCTCAGCTAATTACCTTTGAACTGTCTCCACTGAGTTGGTTTGCTTCACCTCAGGTTCTCCAAACTGAACCAACTTATGCTCTCTTTGGAGGAGGACAGGGTGTGGGAAGCCCCAGGCACAGCATAAATCATCAGGAACAGTCATAACAGAAGTTCCTTTGCTTTTTCTCTTTTTGTTGACTACTGCCTTTGTATATTTCAGAAGATGTTAGTATCTTGACAGTATTTTCTTCACAGCTGCGGCCTATACTCCACCCTGCTGAGACAGGCAGCCCTACCTGATAATTGGAGTCATTCAGAGGACTTTGGGCCTCCACCTCCTTCAGTAACAAGGGGCTATATGCCTTCAGCAGCCAGCCACCTGGTAGAGGACCTTCAGGGACAAGCCCAATGCCAATGTCCCTTGCAGTGTCTTGGTAGTCTGTGGAGATGTTCAAAAACTGGTGTGGTTATCTACACCCTCAAGCTGAGCCTGCAGGAGAAGGGAAGGAGGGCATTCAAGTAAACAGAGGCAAAGGGAGGAGGTAGAGAGCAGGAAGAGCCTATCTGTCTCTGCCATGTGCTGAGTCCCATGTCACTTCCCTGCTGTGTCGGTAGGCTGCACTGCCAAGTGAGTGGAGAGCCTTATGCTATTTCCAGTGCCTTGCTGGGAAAAGGAGAGGACATTTGAGATCAATAATAGAGCTTTGGCTGGGTTTGCTGAATGACTGCTGGTATGTGCCATGCTGCACATTGGCAAGGTCTGGGAATGCTACCAAATGAGCTCTGCTCACTAGGAGTTGCCTTTACTGGTCTGGAGCTGGCCGTAGTGTCCTGCACAAGACGTTTGCTTTCATCTCCTAACATGAGTGACTGAATGCAGCAGGTGGAAAACATAATGTTCCTGCAGGAACTTCAAGTCAGGGAGCCCTGCACAGGTTTAGAAGGTTTCTCCCCTGCTGCTGTCCATCTGTCCTGAGAGGGGCACAGTGCCTTTCTTGTCCCAGACTGCATGCAAGAGTCTCCTCAGTCGAACCAGTTTCCTTAGGATCCTATCCTGCAAGCACCACATCTGACCAGAAAGGCTCTGTTTGCAAGTGCCATGTTTGAACGTGAAAGACTACATGTCATGCAATGTCATCCCCTTGCCCTACAGAGACTGCAGGGTGTTTAGGCTTTCCCACTTAGTTCTCTCAGCTAATTTTGCCCCTTCTTAAGCTTCTTGGACACCGAAATACAGACTAAGTCTGTAATAACATAATCCTACTATTCTTCATACAGCTCAAGCTTAGGAAATCATTGTCAAACTCAGCCATCTTTCACACTCCCAGAAGAATAAGGTTCAGCATTTCTGAAGAATAACTTCATGTTGGTTTAGATCCATGACCTGCATCAATAAATACATTCAGGGCCAAGAACACATATAGAGGTGCAGTTATTATATCTTCAATTTTCTTGTATATTTGAGGAGACTGTAGTTTTTGTTGTTGTTGTTTCTATCTAGAAAAGTTATAATGTGGTGTGCATATAGCTATGATATAGATGGAGTATTAGGAATTACCAGAAAGACCAAATTTACTAGACATTTCAAGAGCTCTTAAATTGAAATATTAAATCAAACATCATGATCCTCTGTATACCATGAGAGCCAAAGTGAATACACAAAATTAATTCATAAGAGTAGAGCCAGAGGAATTTGGCCAAACACCTATTTACCTTAAGAGTTAAAAAAAAAATCAGTGGTGCTAAGGGAAGATATCAGATTGATCTCACGAAATGCTCATAGTCAATAGCAAAAATCTACTCAGTTAAATGGATGACATCTGTGTATTTTGGCATTTGGCAGCATCAACAGTTTTTGATATATATGGAGTCAGGAACAACATTTAAAATTGCAAAGCTTCCAGAAATCACAAACGGGAATAAAAGAGAGTATGAGTTCACATGTTTCAGCAACTCATATTTCATATTTGCAACTCAAATTTTCTGTGACTTTATGACACAAACAAGAAGAGTTACTAAAATATGATAGATTTTTATGACAGATTTTTAAATAGATTGTTTATTTATTCATTTATGTATTTGTTTATTTATTTTGTCATTGACAAGGATTAAGGAAAGAAACGGGAGAAAATGGATGCAAGAGGTGCAGTGCCAGAATATAGCCCAACAGAGAGCTGTGATATGCATCTGGCCTGCCACAGGTTTGCCTGAGTCTGGGTTATCTCTATTACAACTGTACAGCAGCATTGTAACATAAATAAATAAATAAATAAATCTTTCATCATAGTTGTTCACTTTTGAAATGTGAACTTTTAGTAACTTGATTCACTCGTGAATCGAATATGAGTTGGTCTGATCTATGTTATGGAACACTCGTCTAACTTACATGCCCACTTAAACATGCCCTACCTTAGTTGAGGTAGGTTTAATTGACTTCCCTTATTTATTTTTAAATTCCTTTTGCTAAATGGAAACAAAGAAAGACTCTATTTTGAGGCAGATTTGTTTGGAAAAAAATAATGAGGCAGTGGTATGGAGTATCATTTCTGTAAGGAAGATCATATTGGAAGATGGTACTATTTACAGTCTTAACTAACGCAAAATGCTATTCCAAACACTGCTGAAGTGCAGTGGGTTTTCAGAGGAAGTCTGGTAACTATTTATACAGATCTAGCAACAATATGTAATCATTTTATACTTGTCAGAGAGCCAAGGGAATCCCACCAGTGTTTGAAACTGCAGGAGGAACATGCCTATTCCCTGTCTCAACTGAATTTGATCCAGAACACTGAAGTCAATGCAGCTACTCTGGGAGGAAAAATCTAGGCTTTGAAATAAAGAGAAGTCAGGAATTTGGATTTTCTTGCTCTCCGGCTGATTGCTCTCCAAGAGCACTGTACCTTTTCTAAAATCCACATGTGGGAGCCCAAAAGTGACAGTGCCTAAAACCTGCATACATCTCAACGCTGTCTGAATCGCTAGATGCTTCTTTCCTTTGGGCTGGTAGTGGTTTTGTTGGCAATGCACAGCAGGAGGCCTAGCCATGATCAAACGGGAGGTGCAGAGCACTAGAGATCGGGTTGCATTAAGTGATGAAAGCAGAGGCATGCTACATCAGCAGATACTAATGGATAGGGGCACAGCCTTCTCACATTCCCCCATCCCCCTAACCTCCTGGGAATATCGTTTACTGGCCATGAGTTACTAATCATTTTCTAACCAACATTCAGTTTATGAAACAATTTCATACTGTTGCCAATACTGGCCTCTACGACATGTATCAGAGATCTGTGGGCTTTATTTTCAATGGTAGACAAAAAAATAAAAATATAACCAATAGGTATCTTTTTAGATAATTAATAATTGCAAAAACGGGTAATCTTCTGGTAATGCTCAGCTAGCCCTTTCCAGCCCACGAGTACAGTTTCAAAATGGTCTTGCTGGCTTTGGGGCTTGCTGTTTGTCTTGGCTGTCAGCTGCATCCTGGTACCCCGGGTCCATTGGAAAGTGCTGCTTGCCTTAAGTGCTGGTCCCTGTCATTGTCTGCAATCCCAAGAAGTGGGCTGGCAAGCTGTGCATCTCTCATTTGGAGGGGAATTTGGCATGTCCGAATGAGGCTGACCCGTCTGAACGCCTACCACTCTTCATGCAGCCAAAACGATTATTTTGCATCCATCTCCTTTTCACTTAAAGCACAAGGTCAGCAGATCCCTACTTATTTTAGAGGCAAGAGGGCTGCTGCAAGCAACTGATTTTCCTTTAGGGCTGGAAGCTGCCAGCTAGCTCACTTTACCAGCTTTTTGCAAGGTATGCAATGAAGCCAAACAGCACGGACATCATGTCTCTTTGGGTGTCCTTTTGCTACCCAGGTCCATCAAAGGGCTTTCAGCTGCAGACTTAGGTATCATCTTTAGATGATTTTAGTATTACGCTGGAATCTTTAAGTGAGGAAAAACTGAGTATGGCTTGCATAAGCAAAAACATAGGGACAATGGATTTTGGCATGCAGATCTCTGTACTATCTTATTCTAGACTGTTTTACACAGAATGACCACTGAAAAAAGCTATGTTGGCAAAAACTTTGCCAGTGAACACTCCTGTTGAATTTCTCCTACTACCCTTCACTGTTCATACTTAGCAAGGATGATTTTACGTAAAATGATTTGACCTGAAATGTGACAACTGAACTGGCAATTAACAATTAGATGAATAAAGTCCATGTGGCAACTAGCAATTTCTGTTCAACAGGAACCAAATCACCCTGGTACTCACTAACAGTCCCGATACAAATACCAAATGTCCTAAACCTTTCTCTCTGAGTTGGGAAAGTACTTCACTTTCCACCTCCCTCCTCCCCCCCCCCAGATTTCAATGTTTAATGGTTTTGACAGCTTTGATTTTTCAAGGCCAGCAGTAGTATTCTTTATTTCTCTTTTTGTGCAGCTTTTAAATTTAAAGAGAACATTTAAGTAAGTGTATGGCTGACAGTTGCACCCAGTCAGGGTTGCCTTAGAGGGATGAAACACATAGAGGGATCCCAGGCAATGTCTGGTACCCATTTATTCCTTAATTCCACAATGCAAGTCTGTCTCAGATATGTACCTGGATGTGCACAGCTGTTTGTTGACAACCGCAAGGTGGTTGACAGTATTCAAAGCACCACAGAAAACTTTAAGAAAAATACAGTACTGATTTTCAGTATTTTCTGAGGAAAAGACTGGATCTGCAGATGAAATTAGGCACTAGAGTGTTCTGTGTTCATCTGAATACCTAACATAAAATGTTTTAATGTTCATTGCAGATGAAGTGGTATCCAAGCTGCTATTATACCATATAGTCACCAAGGAAGTGACTGGCTTCATTTTACAAGGACTGTGTGCAAGCTGTAATATCACGAATGACACATCAAAAGAGCCTGCAATGAAAGCCTGATTAATGGCAACTCTTCGTTAATGGCAAAAAAATATCTTCCTGCTTTGCACTGAGCTAGGTTGGAAAGTCATGCATGGACAATCTTTCCAAAAGTCTGCAGAGATCAGATTTAGGAAGCAAATTATAAAAAAGATTTTACAAACTACCATGTGAAAATATTGACTGCCATAAATCTCTTCCAACACCCAGTGTTTCATACCTGCAATGAATAAATTGCATAGTCATTCATGGGCTTGGAGCTGATGTTGTAAAAATGAGTAATGACATAGTAGCTGTGCTATACTTTATATACAATAATGAAACATTAATCTTGGGAAAAACGATCCTTCAAATCTGTAAGCTTTGAAGAAACCCTGCATGCACTGCATTTTTTTTTTATATTGAATTTACTAAAAAGTCAGTTGGACACTGCAATGGCACGGGGACAGACAAAACAATTTCCCTTCTGCCAGCTGAAAGGGTTTTATGGGGACATCGCATATATGAGCTGCTTAGTTGAACACTCGGCACTAATTCCAGTTTTAGGTGCATAGAGAGAGGGTGGCTGTTCTTTTTCATGATGTCTGGATAACTTTCATGAAAGAGACACTCCACAAACAACTATCACGTACAGCATTTAGTATGTAAAATGCTATTTCAGCAGTTAATTTAAACGTGATGTGGTGTCCTACAAATTCAAATGGCTATTTCTGGTTTCTGCAAAGGATCTTTGTCAGAATATAAATTATAATGCATCATACAATATATTTTAATACAATAGTTGATATTCATTGTTCTTCTAAAAACTATCATGCCCCACCAACACTGTTGTAAAAGCTTCATTACCTTTGAGGTTTGTCAGCCTTTTAAGGTCACCTCTCTTTAAATCTGAACATGGTTGCTCACATTCAAGTCTTCCTGCGAGGAGGACTCCATTCATTAACTTGCACTTATATGGATGGCTATTTTACTGTTTCTTTAACTGAACTTTTATGTTGGCTGCCTGCTGCGTACTGAGTGCTGTGAGCATTTCAGAAAGTAGGTGCATGCTGTGAAGGCAGCCCTCCCTGTAAATAATGTTCCAATTAATACGATAATTATACAGCACTGCAGTATTTTATTGGTGTGCTCTGTTACTGCAGTGTTGGTCATAGCACAGTAGTTAAGATAGCAGCAACGTTATAAGCCCTTGTCTCCAGAAACTCAGAAACTCAGAAATTCATACCACTCTGAAAACTTGACATAGCAAAGAAGCAGAAAGTCATGTTATTATTTTTTTTTACTGTGCTTTTATAGAAAATGGTTTATAGATTATTTGAGTAAAATTAAAATGAGAAGAGGGGATTTTTTTTAGAGTCTTTTTATATGAAATGCTTTCTACTTTATGAGTAGTAAGTGAAAACAGAATGGGAATGTATCTTCAGTTACATTTTAAAAGTTTACTATAACTCTCCAAAGGCACTTTAAACTGAAATTTCACAGGTCATTAGTCTGTTATATAAATGGGTCCTGGAACCACTATAGAAGGAAGTGTGTAAAGTCCAGACACAACCTGTAAAGACCTGGACAGGAATTAGCTGCCTGACACAGAAGATCCAGCACACCCCCTGCTGCACTGTTATGTACCCCTGAGGTACAGGCACTTTAATTTTCTAGTGTAAGATTCCCCAAGAGCCTAGGTTTGTGTTTCTGGGCCCAGATACTGTTTCTGCCTCAACAACTTGGTACCTATGTTGTGTCTTATCCCAAAAGAGCTGTAGGAGGTGATGGGTCCTTTGCCCTCTGGGCTCTGATGCTGTAAGGAAGGCTCAGACTGTGCCCTCCCATGCAATAGTGCACAAAGGACTAACAAAATCTGCTTTCTTTTGCAATATACAAGAAGAAGATAATGTCTTTTTCCAATAAGACAGCTTTCTACTAAAATCATTAGAAAGCTAATGGAAGAGGGAGGACATCCAGGCTGAGGCCAAGAAATAAATGGAAAAAGAAAGCAGAAAGGACAGACCTTACAGCCCAGTAGCTAAACCTCTGTCACATGGAGGTGACAATCCTGTGTCTCTGTGTAAAATACAGAGACGGTTTTCCGTCATATTTCTCTGTAAGTAAGCTAATATATGCATGTGTATAATTAATTAAAATGTTGTGAGAAGCCTATAATGTATATTTTAGATGTAATCAACATTAAAATTACTATTTTAAGTAGTATCAGCATCATTTTTCCATGCTTCTGCTGCAATTTAACCAGTCACTATGAATGGTTTAATTCTGTAGGATGCAGAATGTCTCTTTGCTGTGTTTGCACAAATTCCAGAGCGATGGAGGTTTAATACTTGGTAGGGATCCTTCAGCTCTGTGACAATGTTTAATAAGTATCAGTTTCGCTTGTCTTGTGCACACGTGATTATGCATTTTTCAGATTATCAGTTTCAAAATCCTGCTCCTTTGTGCCCTTATCAGCTCTCACAGTGTTATTGCAAGTTATTTACCATGGCTTAGATTTTACAGTATGAAGTACAGAATACAAACTTCAGGGGCTTTTCTAATCTACTAGATGTAAAATCCACTGGAGAAAAAACCTCAGCTCCATTTACCTGATAAGGTGAAGCTGTTTTTAAGCTGACCATCAGCTGAACGACATGAATTTGTGCTACTGTTGCCAAAGGATGGGAAATAAAAAAAAAAATGTTCTTGTGCCTGCATTCATTTTTTTAGGAGCACTCCAAGGGCAGTTACTAAAAACAAACTATGACCATCACTGCAAATTCAATTGGCCTTACTTCACTCGTGTGAGTTTGGGGGTCCACAGCCAAGCTGGGTATCCAGTCTCCCATTATAGTCCAAACTGGCCCAGTTAGTGGTGTTTTAAGCTCAAAATGAAACACTTTCCTTAGGATAAGGTGAGTGCACAATATACAACACTGACTGCATTGACCAGCTTTCCATTCCCCATAAAAACAATCTAGATGATCTGTTTAGCTGTACCGAGGTGAAGTCAGTCCTGACTTCAGCAGTCTTGCTGTCTTCAGAGCAAGGACAGAGTGGAAAGTCATCTTGTGATAGATGTCTGTTTATGCATTATTTCTTTGTTATATGGGATCACTATGATAAAATCTTAAGGGAAAAAAAAAAAAAAAAAAAAAAAGAACTCTACATTTATTGCAGATAAAAACAAGCAAACAAACAAACAAACAAACAAAAATACCAGTGTTTGGACAGTTCTGTCAGACATGTCTGATTTTTGAGTGGTCCTGTGCAGACTCAGGAGTTGGACTCGATTCTTGTGGGCCCCTTCCAATCTGTGATACTCTATGACGCTATGGACTAGCAAATGAATGCAAAACAAACAAACAAAAAAATCCAGCTACAAACTTCTACTGGGCTGTATGGCTAGGCAAGTCCAGAATAGTGAAAAATAGAAACCATTCCTTCCCTGGTTCTTCATATCAGCCAGCGTGAATATCACTTGAGTTAGTCACTTTCAGGATCTGGTTGCCCAGCTCAGGATATCTGTGCTACAGCACAGGCAGGCTGTGCTATACATACCTGCAGTGCTTTGGTCTGAATAAGGAGTTTGCATCACTCATGTTCCAGAGATGCCAGCACATGGTCCTGGCACAGCACAAATAAGAGTATAAGCTGAAACAGAAACCGGTTTCATCGTCTGTGAAGAACAGCAATGCTAAGCACACCGCAGCTAATCTGCTTGCAGGGTGTTTCGTGTGCTGCCTTTTGTCCCTCTGTTTTCACAGGGCTATTGTCAGAGCAGCACGGAGCCCTCAGCCAGCAGTTATGTCCTTTCTCACTTTAATACGGTTGACTCAACTGCAGAATAATGTCACATGCAAGATGACAAATTTTGTTAGATAAAACATTAATTTTTGAGGCTACGTATGAAGATCTGTCATTGGAGAATGGGAAAAGCTAGCATGAGACTGTGAGAAATTAGGGACCATTTACAAATTGCTGACAATGAATTTAGTCTAACCATGTATGCAAAATATAAACAAAGATTTTCGTTGGGCTTTTTTGAAGGTGCAGATGTTCCCTCTGTTGGGTGCCCAATGTAGTGCACTGGTCTCAGTGGTTTCACTAGGGCATGGACCAGAAGAAAGCCAATTGTGGGGAGGAGAGACAGAGAAAACACAACGCAGCAGGAGATAATTAGACCTCAACAATGTGATCTTCCGCCAATGGAAACATTTCTCACCCTATTACATTGCCTCTTCTAACAACACTGCTGTTGGTGTTTCTGGCAGAAGCCGTGTTTCCCTTGCTCACGGTTGTGCGAAGGTGTGGAGGAAACAGAGTGGGAGCATTTCCACATGTGCATGGCCATGGGGAAGAGGACAGCGGAGAAGGAGCCAGGGTGTCCTGCAGGCTGTTAGGAGAGACAAATGTCCTTCCTCAGGTGTTCATGTGAAAAAATACTGCAACAGAGAAAGTTGGGATGAATGAGCCAAGCTTCCAGCATCAACCAGGAGCCTGCAGAGAGCAAAGACTGCTCTGTCCTTGTCACACCAAAAACCTGGCTGTCCTGCAGTCAGGACACTAATGACTAATGACTAACAAGGCTTATCCCTGGCAGCTGGGGTTCAAACACTATTTTGGGTGCTAACCAACCATCACATCATGCAGTAATTTTACGGAGGGGTGTCACGCACAGATCCCAATGCCTGTTATGGAGATTGATGTGGCTGGGAGCATTGAGCAAAGCGGCTATTTTTGTGCTGTTCCTCTTACACAGACGAACAGCTGGCTCTGTGCTCCAACAACCACCGAGGAATTTCCCGCATGGTTTAAGAGCCAGGCATCACTTGCACAAGAGAAATGCTGCGTGGGTTATTGTGATGCCCTGATCAGGTTGTCAAGACCCATAAATTGGTTTTAGTAGTGGAGAAGCAACAGCACCAGGAGAAAGAGTAAGAGAAACAAGAGTTGTATATCTACTTTATAAACACATAGATGTTAAATGTCATACTGGTAGGTGTCGCCAAGCATCTTGCTTTGTCTGTTGCATTATTTTTCCATTTCAATGTTACAGTATTATTCTGGAAGCACTTACTATGAAATGTATATGCTCACAGTAAACTTTTTTAAGGAAATCCCAGTCTTCTGATGAGCTCTGTGAAGAGAAGCTCTTCTGTTAGGTTATATATGGTTATTCTCCAGTGCTTTCCTTTGCACTGACTTTTCTGGGAGCCAAAGGCTTTCCAAGAAAGTAGGTATAAATGAGAGTGAAAAGTGATCACCATGGTGCTATTCATAATGACCATAAAATTAAGTCTTGTAAAGTGACAGCATTACCTCATGGTAATAGACAAATTCTTCTTTGTTTGGAAAAAAATAATTTGTGTATAAAAAAAACTGAGACTAACTGAAACACAATGGCTGATAGGAAAGAGACGACTTGCTTTAAAAGGTTTAGAGCATTTATTGCAGCTCTGAAAGCTCAGTAGGACCATTTGTGTGCCTAACCAGTGGCCCAAAACATAAGATGTTTGCAAACCTCATGATGTTTTTAGCAGTTCCATTTCAGGCTGTTGAAAACCATTAGTAATGCACCACTATAACTAGTTAAAAGAAAAACATGCTGTTCAAACAAATCTCCATTAAACTGTCATCTTTATTTTTATACTTCTTTTATTGCTATTATGGGGGTTTGTGTGTTGTTTTTTTATTTTTTCTCCATTTTCTCCATTAGCAAGAGGTAGAAAGCGACTGCACAAGTGGACTTTTTTCATGATCTAAATTGTGTACAAGCTGAGCACTGTGCACAGAACATGGAAATAATGCATAGCAGTGCCATTTTTGTTTGCAATTAAGCAACACAGAGTTGTAAAGCAATTCGGCTCCAGCTCATGCAACTATCAAAATGACAGCTTGTCTGCTTCTTGCTTATAGGCAAGTAACCTTCACCTGGGCCAAATAAAGTACAACGATTAAAGCCCGTGCATTAACAGCAAATAAATGTCAAGGTGGAAGACTATGAAGTTTATTAGGCTGAGATAATGAATGGCATCATAATGAAGCTTTTCATATTTAAACCATAAATGCAAACAAAACGACACAAAAATGCTCAGCAAGCTGCCAGAGCAGTAAGTTTTTAAAAGTGGGGAAAGGAGACATTGCTTTCCTCCCCTGTGGTGACAGCCTCCCTGGGGACCCCAGACACTTCCTCTCCACAGGACAGGGGATGAGGTGTATGGGCTTCCCCACCAGAAATAACAAGCTGGACTCACAGGAAGGATGACTGTAGGGTGAGGATGGATTGGGCTGTACTGCCCAGAGGGAAGGCAGAGTTTGGCAGGAGAGCAAGGGAGGAAATCCAACCCTTCTCCCAGGTGCCCAGAAAGGACAAGAAGCAACACGGCCACCAGTGGCTGTAAGGAAAAAAATCTCCTCCATAAAGGTGGTTAAGCACTGAAATTGCCCAGGGATGTGGTGGATCCCTGGAGATTTCCAAAATTAGATTTAGACTACGGTGGTGTACATTATCCCAGTTTTCCCTACAAAGTAAGGGACACCAGCAGCACCTTGGTCTTTTGTGCTATGCTTGCATCTGGCAGTGCTAGTATGAAAATGATGATGATTAAAAATACTGTGCCCCACAGCGACGTGACACTTGCAAATATTTCTGGTACTGAGCTGGCCTCAGCTACCCAGTCCTCCACAGTGCCTACTGACAAACTGGAGTATGAAGGTCAGAATATCCCATAATATCCCATGCACCACACAGTATACACCCTGCATTTTAGGTTCTGCCAAGTCACTTGCTCGTGACTGCAGGGGGAAGCAAATGAGTGCCCTTGGCAGCTATTTGGCTTTTACTGTGATGCAGTTCTTAATCACATGCTAGACATATCAGATGATACAACAAGCTTTTCTTCAGCCAAAATATATATTTTTTTTTATTTTTGGGGGGCTGGGGGTAGAGTGGTAGATTTCTATTTTGCGTTTCTCCCAGTCTTAACAGTAATTTCAGTGCTTATATCACTTTAGGGAATCTTTAGCACAGCATTAGCTCTAGCTTTTGAATTTTTGCCTTAATATGACTAAATTTTTAACAGATAAATTATATGTATAATAGTAACAGCTCCCAGTTACTTTTTTTTAGTATGTACTTTTAACAGGAGTAAAGAAATCTAGGCTGTACCAGAATAGTTTTCCACCAAAGCACCCTCCTGAAAAAGTTTTCAGTGCTTTATGTGTAAGCCAGAGCTCGGTGAACAAGGCTAGTGATTTAAACCAATCTTTTTGGTTATAATCTGATGATATCTTTTTGGTAAACACTGTTTTTACCTTGAAAATATTAAAGTTTAAGAAATCCACTGACAATTATTGTAAGACATGATACCTAAAGCTCAGACAGTATAAGAAATTAAACCTTAATGTCAGGAACATCGATTGCCACTGAAATGTATAAAGCTGGTCAACAATTTCATCAGTGATTTGAAAGCACTGTTTAAAAACAATCAATTTCAGCATTAAAAGAAAGCAAATAACTCAAGAGCTTGCCATCTGTAGTTGTGCAGGGGGAATACAGGACAAAATACCTTTCTGTCATAGACATTTTTCTGTACTTACACATACATACGTATATACACACCTTGTTGATTTTATCTAAACTATCATTTATGTAAAGTGATAGGGGAAAGATACAGAAATTTGACCGGTCTGTAGCCAAAGAGAGGGGCTTTTGGCATTCCAATGCATATTGTCTTACTTCATAGTTATGATGTTTTTTAAAAATTGTGTTATTTTTTGCTACAGTTCATAAATATGTATTGCTTTGTACAGTCTAGCCGTAAAGGGCAGAAGTGCACAGGCATGTAGCTAACAGTATAACTTACTTCTCCTTCAGCTGTCACTCTCCCAGCAAGGTACAGAGCAGACTGGTGTAGATGACAGCAGGTAGGGCAAGACTGATTACAAACATAAGGTTAAGCATCCACATTCATATCCGTGGGAGCACAGACAGCTGCAATGAGAGGGGGGGAAAGGCTCTTTTCAGTAATGATTTTCATGTCTGTATTTACTGTTTGGGAAGCTTTCTCTCTGAGGTCTTTGCGAGGAATGATGATACAATGTGAATTATTATTTCTAGATTTGGGTAATATTTTCTGAGAAAACAGTTAACAAAAATAGTGGGTTTGTTTTCCCCAAAACTCATACCAGTTTTGCCCTGTTCTTCTGTCTGCATCAGGACCAGGGGAGGAATGGGGGACTGTGTTCATAAAACCTGTGGATAATTTTCCACCAGCCCCTGGCTTGCTGGCTCTCCCTTGGGGAGTGGGGAAGTAGAGTTTAACTTCTGGGTTTTAAACCTGAATATCCTGAATGCTCTGGAGCATTCTTTGCCATCCTTGTAATTAGGTACAGAGAACTGAGCAAGGGAAATGCTCTCAAACCCTTTGCTGATGGTCCTTGACCTCGAGTAATTGGGCATCCAGTGGAGCAAGGAAAAGACTCGATTACCCCTGTTCCCAGGTGAGCAGCCAGACCTCCCAAGCGAGCAGCTGCAATCATTCTTGCTTGGTTTCCCAAAGACTTTTTTCTAACAACATGGAGCTGTGCCATGGGAGAGACTGACAAACAGCCAACATTAGAAAATCCTATGTTCTGCAGATTAGTGTCTGCCTTCAGCAGTGTGGTTTCAAATATTGTTCAGATAGCTGGTGAAAATGAATATAACTCTTCCTTGGAATGTGCAACTCTGCTGCAACAGCCATTGGGTAAAAGCTAGGAAGAGCAGGAGAGCTTTTGGTGGGGCCCTTTGGTGCTATATTATAACATTTACTTTTTTTTTTTCTGTTCAAGGGACTGATCTTGTTAGAAAGTTTTTAAAATGTATTTTATTAATGTATCTTATATATTAATTATAATATATATTAATTCTTACCACATCATTATTTTATATAATAATTCATTACATTATATATTAAATATTTTATTTGTATGTTAGTATATTTTATTAATGGTGGATTTTTTGTTTGGCTTTTTTTTTTTTTTTTTGGGGGGGTGTGAGGGGGTTGAAGATGTTTGATTTTTGATCTATTTTCTGTGTTCAGTGCTGAAGGCAAAGTGAAGACAAGAAGTACCTGTTCTGGAATGGAACTGGGGATACCAGAACCAGGTCTTCAGCAGGTTAATGGTAGGATCTTTTCCAGGGGTGATGGAGGGCCTGCAGTATCCCATCTCCTCTCAGGAAAGGTCATGATCTTTACCTTAGCAGCTCAACCATTCAGCAGTTGAGGATGAGCTTCACTGCAGCATCCTAAAGGTAAGGACGGATGTTCCCACTGTGAGCTGCTGCGGAGTGGAAAGTCATTGTAAATGGGAGATGGCAAGGCCAAGGAATTTGCAATGGTCTTCATTGCTGAGGAGCTGCTTTATGCTCTGTATTAACATCCTAAAAGGGAGCATGCATTCATCAGCAATATTACCCTCTGGCGTGATAAGTGTGTGTACTCTTACTGGATGGTGTTTACAGAGGCATTACACAGTGTAATGTAAAATACTTCACAAAATAAGAAATATAAAGGAAAAGCCTTGGATGATGTTTTATAATTAGATGTTTGATCTAATGCCTACAAAGACCAACCTTTAACCTAGAAATGCCAAGCACACCATTAAGCCATGTCACTAAGCTCTATGTCTACACATTTTTTTGAAGACCTCAAGGGATGGAGACTTAACTACTTCCCTGGGCAGCCTGTTCCAACACCTCACAACACAGTAAAGAAATTTTCCCTAATATCCAACCTAAACCTCCCCAGCACAATTTGAGGCCATTCCCTCTTTTTCTATCACTTCTTGCTTGGGAGAAGAGACCGAGCAACCAACCTGATCTTGTGCTGGCCATCAAGTAACCTCCCTTCTAGGAAGGGATGGTGAGACCTTGTGAC
>NC_139042.1:54261380-54583380 GCF_965140915.1 Aythya marila | reverse complement strand
CATAGCACCTGGGGCAGCAAAGAAGTGGGTGCCTCAGATAATCACATAGGGTTAATCTGTCATCTTGCTGGTTCTTAAATAACCCCCCTACAGTGCACTGCAGACTGTTGTTTACAATGTGTCACCTGTGACAGCTTCTTATTTTCACATAATACTTTTCAGCCAAATAAAATTCCTAAATAACATAAGTGGATAGATCCACGAGGTTTCCCTTGGTGTTACTCGAGCTTCTTGGTTTAATTAGACTTGTACACTTGCCAGCAATTTATTTTCTCCTGATGCACTACTGTCTTCTTGCAGAACCTCTGGGGTGGATGCGACTTGCTGTTATGAAAGAAGCTGTGCACTGAATTCCTCTAGAGAAATTACAGAACTGCCAAACTGACATACATCCTTACATCCTCTTCACTAGGATTATTAATAATGCTGCCCATGTGATTAATCTTATATTTTCAAAGATCCTTTTAAAAACAAGCATTTAACGCTTGACTGAAATCAAGAGAGACCTCAGAGTGGGTACAGGGTGGGATTCAGAGAGAAAGGAGTGCGTGCCAGATGTGCAAGAGTGAAATGCCTTGCCTTCAGTATCTCTCTCAAGTGATGTCCCAGTTGTGTAACTCCCCCATTCTGCCTCATTCTTGAGATTGCATATCCTCAGCAGACATTAATAATAATAAAGAAATGGTTTCTCTTTCTGTAAACACCTTCTGGAACTGTACAGTGCAACTGAGCTTCTAGGGACCCAGACACAACTAGAAGAATGTACATAGCCGATATATCAAAACAGTGAGGTTTTTTGTTTGTTTTTGCCTGATTGTTTTTCCAGGAAAAACCCTTATGTTATGTAAAAAGTCTTTAAAATGGTCACTATTTAGGAGAGCATGATTTTTGTAGGAGACCACTAGCCCAAACTCCAAGAGATGTCAGCCATTACTGTAACTTCCACACATCTCTAAAAAGTGGTCTTTTCTATGAGATACACCAAGAGCTGTCAGCCCTATTAGAGCATCTGGTATTTTTGTTCATGGAACTTGGTTTGTACTCACTTAGGAAAAAAATAAGAGAGAGAGAGAAGACAAAATAGCACATGTGCTCACATAGTTTACAACTTTACAGGCATTTTACTCCTGTCTGGGCACAGGTCCAGTCTCCCAATATACTAAAGGGAACTCTGAACAAGTTATTCAAAAATAAGTCAGGCATAGCAACACACACAATTCTAATATGAATTCCTCTGTAGCTTTTAAAAAGCTACAGACATTGGTGCTTGGGACATAAGTGCAAGGAGTAGTTGCACAGCTGCCAGGTGAGTCTTGAGAGCTCCTGAGCAGAGAGGAGTGTGGAATTTGCCCTCATAGCCCAGGCTGGCAACCTTTCATTGCAAGCCATTACACTATCAAAGGTAGCAGGGCAGTTTTGGCTTGCTTTACAGTGTAACACGGATGGCAAAGAATTTCTCCTCCAGCCCTGCAGTACCCAAATTTATCAAGTTCTCACTGGCTTCTGTATCAAGATGGCAAGTCTTTGAGGAGACAAGTGGTTCTGCACAACTCAGCAGTCCCCAAACACACATTTCCTTGAGTGTGCTCAAGGAAAATAATAACTAAAAAAGTGTAGCAACAACAAAAAGAAAAACACAGGAATATACCTTTCTTTAGAAATTCAGAACCAGGTGTGGGCACAACAGAAAACCATAGGGTTTCCCATGTAGATATCTTCTTACCTGAAAGTAAAGTTTTCACCCAGTAACAATTACGACCAGCAGGCACTTATTTCCCCCCTCCCCATACACACTTTCATAAAGGACTCTGTCTTCCAAAGGAGAAGCAGATCTCTATATGTTAGGCAAGAGTGACATCTGCTGTTCATCACGAAGAGCAGAGCTGATGTACAGTTGTCCCACTGAATCCCTCATGGTTTTTAAGGATATGAGTGCTGGCAGGCTCTGCGCATTTCTGCTCTCAGGTCTTCAGCCCTCATTGCCAATTACAACGAGTGAGAGTCAGTATTTTAGTAAATATCAGTAAATCACTCACACTTCAGATTGTTGAACGGAAATGACATCTGGAGCTGTTAGTACCAAAGTTAGGACATTTATGTATAAAGAACACTTCTAACAAATCAAAATCAACAAAGCAAGAAGGCAGAAGCCCTCTGGAGCTGGGGATACAAAACCAGCCAGCCCAGTCCTCCTTCATTTTGAGAAGTCCACAGAGGGTGGGAAGCTGGGCTGAGAAATCAGGCTCAAGTCAAAAATACAATTTGCACAGTGAGGCGTTTTGATACTGAAGACAGAATATGACTTAATCTGTGAACAAAGGTCTCAAAGCTCCCCCACCAGGACATTTGTGTGCTCCTAGTCTTGTGCCACAACGCAATATGAAAATGCAGGCCTCAAAGAAAGCATTCTTGATAAACAGAAGACTGATAAAAGTTTATCAGAAATTAAATGAAACATTAGAAAAATGTTTCAAACCACAAAGTCAATTTAATAATTTTGTGAGACAAACTTCTGTTTAAATCCAGGCTGAGTGAATACTAGGGGTATCCAAATATTCATGTATGTACGCAGCCGTACATGTCTAAATCCTAGGTAAATAAAAAGGACTATAAAGGTCTGCACTACCTTGCAGACTAATAAACCTAAAGAATTAAGCAATTTCACAGAACTTCATCTCTGCAGTCTTGATGACTCCTGGGAAATAAAGAGTGTACAGTTGAGACTGGTTGGTAAACAGGGCTCCCTAGCTGTGTGAAAGGGTTGGCCAAGGTCTAGTGTAGTTTTGCCGTACTGTGATTTGTCTTCCTTGCAACAACAAGAAACTGGTTGCTCTTGAAATTTTGGATCTTTGATTTTACCCTTGTCTTTTACAGCTTACAGTCTTCATAGGATTGTAAAATTCTAGAACCCATCAGGTTGAAAGGGACTTCAGAAGGTCTCTAGTGCAATTCCCTGCCCAGAGAAGGGTCAGCACTGATTTCTGGCCAGGTTGCTCAGAGCTGTGTCCAGCTGTGACTTGAAAACATCCAAGGATGGCACCTGCACATCCTTGCAGGGCAGCCTCCCCAGTGCCTGTCTATGTTTAAGGAGAAAAGGTTTCTCATTATATTCCTGTACTGTGCTCTGCAAATTCTTCTTCCCACAGAGTTTGACTGGATGACATTTTTGGTTTTAAAGTACAAGAAGTCAGCAACAGAGGGAATAAGGGAAAACACAGCCCTTTGTGAACACCAGCAGCGTGCCCGTGGGCCAGCCAAGCATGCAATCTGCAGATGCCAGCACACTGACTCAGGCACTGTTTAGGACTGAGAAATGTTTGACAAGAGGTGACCACCACACCTAGACCTTTACCATCATTTGCTCTTCACTGAGTATGCTCGGTGTTTGGGTAACTGGCTTCTGTGTTGGACAAGTGCATCATATGCAAGAGTTTCATTCCTGTCCTCCTGCCAGAGGACATAAGGGCAAATGTGATCCATAGCAATACTTGCCTTCTTGAGCTTCCTGAGCCTCATCTTCCTCACTTCCCAGCCAGCTCCATGCCTCAGTTCCCTGCCCCTCTGCTGGCCACCACCCTCTCCTTCTTGCCCTGGTCTTGTTTTGCCTAAACAGGACCTCTGCAGCTGAAGAAAAGCAATAGGGTGCTTCCTTAACTATCGAGAACTGTGCGTGTAAGCAACTCACACCACAACCCAATAAAGGGAAGGGGAATGAGGAAATAACTTTGCAGTGAGCTGCAGAATGATCTGCCAGTAACACCCACCCTGAAAGATAAGAGAAATCCTCAGCAGGGTGTAGCACAAACAATGAAGGAGAGGGAATTCCTCAATGTCATAGGAGAGGTTGAAAAAAAATAAACCCTTGAAAATTGAAATGAAAGAAGAAAATTAAACTCAAAAGCATGAACTTTTAGTTAAGACACAGTCAGTGGCCAAGTGGGATATATGAGGTAACCCATCCCTGAAATATGTTCTGCAGTAGTGGCCTAATTTGCCATAGCACTACCATCCCACCGAACTTAAATAAAGAAGAAGTGCTACAAATAAAGCATGCCAAAGACTAATGTACCAATTACTCATCTTGTCATGCAAGCTTCCACAGGTATTTCTGGCATTTTATTTATTTTCACTCCAGTAAACAGCTTTAAAACACATGGGAAAATAGGTCGAGAAGGGGTGTACATCTTTGGAGTACACATGTCTGGGTTACAAGGCTGCCGTGCCCTGGAAGGGTGTGGATCCATCCAGCATGCATCCATCTGCCCTGCTATGTCCTGCAGGCACACCACTTCTCCCATGGGGGAAAAACATGTCATACCAAGAGAAAAACAGAGGTACTGGCATCAAATTTTGGCAGTCTGGTGTTCCACTGAGTGCAGGAAGGAAGCATACAGTGGACAAAAGGGGGATGTATGGTCAGAAGAATGGGTGGTGTAGGTGCTGTAGTGGCAAAAATTGCCACAGAGCAGCTTGGAGCAGAGCTTTTACAAGAGAGCTGCAATCTGGGAATTTTATGCAGAGCCAAAGGAAAAGGAAAGTTTTTCCCAAGGGAAAAGCTGTGGATGTGAATGAAAATTTACAAGTGCGTTGGGCATGTTTTTAAATCACCTTGATAACAAAATCAATGAACACATTTTAGTGGAAGGCCTTTAAAATGTCTCCAATGAAAGTATGAAAATTCTTTGTTGGAAAAAGAGACAGAGGGGGCCAACACAGGAGGAAGGATGCATGCAGCCAGTGAAGTCAGGAGGAGAGATTTATTAGAAGAATCAATGACAATTAATATCCAACCTTTATTAATGCCCAGAACACTTCTGAAAATTTCCCTCTCAGTCAACATGAAATATTGCAACATAGATAAATAACATCTGTGAAGTCTTCAGGTAAAAGGAACTCCCTTCCCACTCTTCCACACCTCCTCTCCCCCCCTGAAAATAAATAAACAATCATGTCTATTTCAAAGGAATTCAAAATTCTTGTAACAGGACAAAAATGGTTCATAACTGTATATAGGGAAATTGCACATTGGATCATGTGGAATTCATGTATAAATATATGCTAAAGAAAATCTAAATTTGAGCAAAGGATCCAAGCTAACTAAATTATTAAACAAAACAAAAGAAACAAAACTTTTCACAGAGAAACAATTAGATTTTCCTGGAAGAGACAGCAGGTGATCCCTGATATTTTATGGGAGCAGGAGGCGATGGATGATGACTGGATCACCTTAAGCAATATCACCATGGCATGTTTTGGACACAAGATGAAGACAATGTAGCTCAGCATACATACCTGAAAAGCAGTAGAGATGCTTTGACAAGGCCTATGTTATGGGGGCTTTCCTCACTGGCACTGCATGACAGAGGTTGCAATGCTACATGATTTCACTGCTCTGTAAGATAAAAGAAGGCAGAATAATTCATTCCTCACTGTTGCTGATGCAGCAGCAGAATAATTTTTTTGATCCTTTGACTCCATCCATTGTGATCTGTCTTCCCTCTGCCTTTCTCATCCTTGGCAGTGGTTTCCTAACACAGGACAGCTATTTACATTCCTGTCATGGCAGGAAGACAAAGATTTTCTCAATTTCTGGGATTTTTGAGAGGACAGGCATACAATAGCCATCTCTCCTTTCCTCCCTCCCTCTGGCAGGATGCCCACAGTCACCACTTGGCACCCTAGTCATAGAAATAAGAAATATGAATGAGATCAGTGGATGAAGGGACAGAGAGCCCCCAAACACAGGGAGGATTTCCTGACTGCTGCAGGAGCTCACTAGGGCTTGTGGGGTCAAGAGAGTAAAAGAGGCCACCTCTGACACCTCTCTGCCGTATCCTATGGTGTGGCTGACAGTATCCTAATGCAGAGCTGACTTGTGCTTGCACACCAGGGATGCCTGGGATTTCTGGAAGTCTGGCATCACAGGAAGAGACATGGCTCCAACCACATTGTCCAAGACGCAGAAATATGGGATGAAGGTTAGAGGGCCTCATGCTCTACCTAACAAAGCTGATAGGAAGGAAAAGAGAATAGGCTAGAGAAGCTCAGGTGTATGGTGGGATGATCTAGAGCTACCTAATAAGGAAGATATATGAAAGGTGATTGGATTACAATGTTTATATCCTTCAACAAAAAACAATACAGCCATTGCTAAATGGCCTACTTATAGCAGATATAGGCATGAAGGTAAAAGTCTGAAAGCAGAAGCTAGAGAGAGTCATATAAAAATATAAGCACTTGATTTCAACTGTGGGCATGGTTCACCATTAGAACAATCTATCGAAAGAATAAGAGGATTTTCCTTCTCTCTCCAAATCAAGATTGCCTTTTATTAAAAACAAACAAAAATCAACAAAAAAGAAACAAGCAAACACCCATGCTGCCAAACAGAAGTTACTGGAAATTCTAAGCAAAAACTCATGGCAATGGGTACATACAAGAATCAGATTGTGTTTTCTAGAGTTTCTTCTATCCTCTGAAACCTGTGAAACTCTCCCATGAATTTGCATGATGGTATCATCTCACCCTGCTCTGCAACTGTACCAATATTTATGCACAGAACTCTTGATGTTGATTTAAAAATTCCAATAGTTGAAGAATCGACCATATTACTAAGAGGATTTGTTTTAGTAGCTAGCCGCCCTCACCAAGAAATACTTGTGCTTTGCTGTCAGCCTGGATTGGCACTGCTCTAACTACACCAATGCCAGGAGTCTCTTCCCATGGATGTGAGCATAGCTGTCATCCATTCCTGTTTAAAACTGCTTTTGTATAAACCAACCAGAGCAAATCCCTAAAGCCTCAAAAGTCTCTCTAGATATGCCACATCTCCCACTCATTCCCAAAGCTCTTTTCCAGCTCATCACAAGTTTTCAAAATCTCTCTGAAGTACAAACACTAAGCTTGAAACACAGTATTCAAGAACTGATCCAGTTGAATATAGCTTGAATCATAATGCTACAGCAATTCCCACTCTTACTCAAATATACCATACAAGAACAGACAAAATATCAAAAATCAAAATATCAAACAATTAAAAAATAAAAATACTGAGCAATGAACTTGGCATCCTTTATCTATTATATAATATGTATATGTATATATATCTTATAAAGCACAGAAAGTCCTTTATGTGTATGTGTAGGGATACAGAGAACAGTCCTGAGAACATTCAGCTGCATGCCCCTGCTGTCTCCCTGAGTCCCCATGTGCCTTCTGCAAAGGGCATATTTGCATTTTCCAAAATAGTTTCCATGATATATAGTAATGAAATTACTACCATGGATCAGCTAGTTACGTAGTAAAAAGTGGTTTCAACTCTTTCTATAATAGAAGAACAATGATGGTTCATACGAACTCAGGGATATGTTGACAACTGACAGTTTATTTCTGAATGTTTGTATTTAGGAATCCAAAATTAACATTCACATTCAGGACTGATGTGGCCAGACTTACACTAGAAAGAATAATGGAGAATGGGTTATGTATGACCAGTAAGCTGAAAGTCATTCATGTGAAGGTATCATATACTGAAAGCATTGTATAAAGGTAAAGAAACAGGACAATTATGCAACCATTCAAAATGTAGTATTTGCTAAGTAATTTCAGCCCTGATTCACCATTACATTATGCAGTACATAATTGCTTGTGCTTCCAAGTTCACATCTCTTATCACCATGAGAAAGTAAATAATAGCTTCAAATGAGCAATGCTTCCAGATCTGAAATTAAGCTCAATGTTGGAAAACATTCAAGATCTTTTCAGCCTCATCTAAACATTTCCCTCTCAAGATAATAACTTTCCTACCTGTTCACATAAGTTTGCAAATATTTAATTCAGAATCAAATCTGGAATGCTTAGGCTTTTGAAAGGTTTATTTATTTATTTATTTATTTTTTCCCCTTCAGGGAAAAGGAAAAAGAAAGAGAGAAATATGAAACTAGAGCAATGATCACTGCTTTAAACAAGATGACATTTGATGGAGCGCAGTTATTCCAAGAAACAAAAACAATCTTAAAGTAAGGGGAAAGAGATCACGCAAAATGTGTAAGTACTGACTCTGCAGGAAATGTCATAGTCTCAGGTAGCACCACACCAGAAAGATAAGTCATCCCATAAAATCTTTATCTCCTCCTACACTGTAATTACCCTGGCACTTCTGGGCAAGCCCATGCTCCTTTCAGTTCAACGTACAAGAGAACTAAAACACTTGTCCTAGGGTGCCCTAGAAGTTGTGCCCTTCCTGCCTCTCAAGAGGGAGAAGAGATTTCTGATAACCCCTTCTTGAGGGTCGGCCACTATGTTAAGGGAAGTACACATCTTTCTTCTGCTTTATTGCCTGGATAGTTGGGACCTTTAACATGCTCCAGACCTCACAGCAGGCTGGGTAAATTCTGCAAACAATGAGACTTTGACTTCCTTCCTAGGCTTCTTCATTCCTCTGATGACCCTCTGGACAAGTCCTGCCAGCAGAAATGTCTATTACCCCTGTGGCATGGTTCTGGCAGGACAGTTGTCTGCTGGTCCTGCAATCCTTTTCCCCAGCACAGCCCTCCCCCAGCTGGGTTGCCCCCACAAGCATACCTGGAGCAACTACATGTGGTCTTGGACACCTCTCCCAGCCGCAAGATCCTGCTTGTGCCCAGCTTGCACAATCCCTGCTCATCTCTCAGGTCCCTCCCTGCAGGAGAGGCAGCTGATCCCACTGAGTTTGCAGTTTGGGGATCAAGAGCAGCTTCACCCTTTTTGGAAGGCCAGGGCTTGGTCCTGCTTTCAGCATCCACCAAGATCTCTTCTGGACGTCTCCTGCCAGCTCCAACTCCTGCTCTCCCTCCTTCTCTCCCCATATATCCCACCTATTCTGGGACCAGGGGAGTAGATACTCCTTTATGTGGGCTCTGCAGCACTGTTCCTTTTCTCCACCCAGACTGCCTCCCTCCAAGAGGTCTGGAAGCACCCAAAACAAACCGCTCCAGCCACACCAGACAGGTTACAGGCAGTCCCAACTGATGTGCTCATAGGCTCAGGGCAGGTCCCTGCATCCTGTGCAGGCAGCAGAGGACAGCAGACATGGGGACATGACGGCCAGCTTGCACACAGGTGTGAGGGGTCAGAGCTGCCCATGCTGCCTTCACCTGGCAGAGACCTGGAAACAGAGGCAGAGCCTTTCCACAACCCACCCCTTAGCCAGGGGGATTTGCTGCAGCCCTGCAGACAGCCCCACTGCACCAGACCGATGCATTTACAAGCATACTCTGCCAGCTGGAGTAGGATATTTAAGGACCCAGTTATGAAGAAAAGAAGAGATCGTGCCGAGGATTTACAGGTAAAACACGTATTTTGATTTAAAAGCATGAACTTGGAGAGAGGGCAGAGCAGAGGGAGACAAGCAAAGGGTTAGAGGGTGATGAAAGCATGGAACAAATTAAACTTATCTGGAATGCATCCAAAGCTCAAGTGAAATCCACATACTCTTTCCATATGGAGGTACCTCACTGAGTTATACAGACCAAGGGAAGGAAGACTCACATCTTCATCCTTAAATATGTAATTTGTGACTTTCAGATCCCAGCCAGTGGAAGAGTCAAACAGCATGAGCCAAATCCCATTTAATTTATTCAGCAACACATCTGTGTGAAATATAGTCCAATTACAGGCATTAGGTTACTTTGCCATGGCTGCAGCCATTTGGCTTTTATTTCCAGCAGGCTCTAATTAAATTATCACAATGCAGGAGCAGACAAGTTTCCCTTATACGTGACTGCAATTAAAGACATGCAATCACAACATTTTTTAAAGTGACTCCAATCAATTGGTTACAGTAAAGAGTACTATGTAACGGAGCAGTGGCTCCACTGTTAAGACTGAGAGAGAGTTTCTATTTCAATAATCTAGTTCCCTTTTATTTTGAGTTCTGCTCTTGGATAATTTATTTAAAGTTCATTATGTGTCTACAGCATATATCATTTGCCCTCAGCTTAGGCTGCAGAAGTCCCATTACAGCCAATTACTTAGTGTGATAAAATCTGCCACAGCACAAACTGCTGCTTAATTAGATTTAAGTTTTGTCTAAATTCTATTTGTAATTCAGACAGCGAAATAATAAGGCCAACAGCAAAGACTCGCTGTCTCCTCTCACCGGTCACTGGCAACCTGTTGTGTTGGGTGTAATCTCAGCACGGTTCGGAAATGATCTCCTGCAGTGCTTTTCTTGTAATACTTGTCCCCACCCTGGGTGTCCTTAACCAGCCTGGGGGTGGCTTGGCCTGTGACCCAAACCTTTCCCTGTCAGATACCTCACCCATAGCATAAGGGATGGCTCTGAAAACTGCTGGGGAAGTGGTCATTAGGGACTGCAGTGGCTGAGTGCTGTGATTGTGCCCTTTGGTGGTTGTAGGTATTTGCCCTATGGTTCCTATGCGTTTGCAGCAGCAGCGCACTGCTAGGCAGGAAAAAAAAAGCTGCTGACAAAATGTTAATCCTACAAATCCACAAAGAAAGCATAATGTTGCAGGGAGCAGCACCCAGCCATGCCCTTCAGCTCGGTTAATAGCTGTGCACTGTAAACACCGCAGGGTGTACAGGGCTCATGCTTCCTGGGGAGACAGCACGCCACAGCCTGCTGCTGCAGGATGGGGCCTTTACTGCTAATCTGGTTAAATATTAGCCATACCAGCTTCAGGCTGGTTTGGGGACAATGGTGTCACTGCATTTCTTCTAACTGGCTTTCTTTTGTACATCACCCTCTCCTTCCCCTACACAGAGTACATCTCTCTACTCAGGGTGTGACAGGGGCTCACAGACAGCACTGGCTTTGCTCATTTGTTCTTCTCACATGGCTGGATGGGACTGGGATGCCAGCCTGGAAAGCACTAGTGTGGAAATTGCTTCAAACCTGAATTTGAGCCATGAATTTACCCAAACCTTCCCCTGCACTATCCCCCACCACGAGAGGAGGTTTGAAGCTGCTTTGTTCTTTATAAATAAATGCCAATGTTTGGCATGCATCTGCTCAAGCTCCAGCTTCAGTTTTTAAAGAATTTTAAATGCATTTGAACCAAATGTTCCACACAAGTTTGAATTAAAATCCTGCAATCTGTCTCTGTGAGATCTCACAAATGAATGAGGGTAGAAGTCACATACAGAAAATTCAGAGTGGAACAAGTAATGGAAGTGATGATTAAGTAGGATCCCTTTTAATAATCAAAGGCCAGAGTAATTTTAGGATGGGCACCATCCTGTAAGAGGTTGCCTACCTCAGGAAATAATTACAGTAGAGATTTATTCAATTTTCTCCCATCTAAACATCTTTAAAAGAAAACAGGTGTTCACACAAGTACATTTACTGGGCACAATATTAGCAGTTATTTCCTAGGTGCTTCAGTAGCCCTGTATTTTCTACTGGAGAGATACTATGTAGTGGACTATCTTTAAATCCCTTGAATCCTGCTCAAGTCCCAGAATGTATCTTGAGAATGGCTGCTTTGCAAGGTTGGATATGTTTATTCTGATGTTTCAGAAAAATACTGAGACTACTGTCTAAGAAACACACCATTTATATATATATATATATATTTAGGAATAGACATAGCAGTTAATGGAAAGCCTGAAAATATTGCAATTTCTTTGAGATATTAATCTTGTTAATGAATTAAAAAAATTAAATATTTCTGTATCAGTTATTTTCAAGAAGTGGAAAGAAAAACATTACGTAACTACAGAGTCAAAAAGAATATGCAAACATTTCAATATTTGCTCTGCTTTCCAGTTAATTAGCAAGGATGTGAATAGCTTTTATGGAGCAGTAACATTCTGGACATTCCTCTCTATGCTTCTGGTCAATGGCACACCACAAGCAGTCTTTCCTTCTGCTGCACTTGACCCCAGATGAGAACAGAAAGTGAACCCAGTGTACTGGGGAACACACACCACTTACTGTGCTGCTGGGAGTCCTTCACATTTTTGCTATATTGTGCTTGTGCAGAGCCTCCCTTGAGAATACATATTTTAAAATAAAAATTGTATCTATCTCTAAATAGCTATGAACAAAAGGTTTATATATCAGGATTATTTCTCACCAAAGAAGCAAGACCATTTCATACTCAATAAAGGCACTTAAAGAGCGGCAGTGATGGCAACTTGAAAGGAAAGACCTGGCTATTTGTTGGTTTTAATGGGCTTATACAGGGTCTTATCCATCAGTGAACACTAACCATTTCTCTCTTCTTTAAGCATTAAGGAAAAAACATGAACACAACTGGTGAAAACTTAGCCAGCCCCACCTCCTGGCAGCCCACTACAGGCGATTTTCCCAACTGCACTGACGTGGAAGCTGGTCTGAAGACTTTGTACCTCCCCATTATGTACAGCATCGTCTTCCTGGTGGGCTTTCCAGGAAATGTCATTGCCATCTGTGTTTACAGCTTCAAGATGAGGCCTTGGAAGAGCAGCACCATCATCATGATGAACCTGGCACTCACAGACCTGCTGTACCTAACCAGCCTCCCCTTCCTTATACACTACTATGCCAGTGGGGAGCACTGGATCTTTGGTGAATTCATGTGCAAGTTCATCCGCTTTGGCTTCCACTTCAACCTGTACAGCAGCATCCTCTTCCTCACATGCTTCAGCATCTTCCGTTACATGGTGATTGTCCACCCGATGAAGTTCTTCCACGTTCAAAGGAAGCGTTGGACAGCGGTGGCCTGTGCAGCCATTTGGATGATCTCACTGGCAGCTGTCATCCCCGTCAACTTCTTGATCTCCTCAAAAGAGGAGGAAAACAGGTCCTTATGCCTTGACCTTACCAGCTCTGAAAACCTGGGCACAATCCGGTGGTATAACTGGCTGCTGACCAGCCTAGCCTTCTTCTTGCCCCTACTGATGGTGACTCTGTGCTATGCGTTCATTATTTGCACCTTGGCCACCGGGCTCCAGGCACGGGCTGGCTACAAACAGAAGGCTCGCCGGCTCGCCGTTGTCCTCTTGGTGGTCTTCTATGTGTGCTTCCTCCCCTTTCATGTTTTTCGGATAGCTCGGCTTGAACTGCGGTTTTGTATGGCCAACTGCCACGTGGAGAAGCAAATCCATGCTGCCTATATCATCTCCCGGCCACTGGCTGCTCTCAACACGTGTGGTAACCTTCTCCTTTACGTCGTGATCGGAGGTGCCTTCCAGCAGGCCATCCTCTCTCTTTCAAGGTGCAAGTGGAGAAAATACATCCAGCGACCCGGCAGCAACAATTACACGAACAAGTCGGAAATAAACTTAAGGTTATGAAAGGGTCCCTTGGTGAGAATTCCAGCAAACTTGGGATTGCTTCGGTGCCACAACACCCTGCATAGTCAGGTGTGCTGATAAGGCAGTGAGAATTGCAGCTGTTTTTTTCACTCCATCTCCAATAGGGTGCTTGCCAGAAAAAGCTGTCTCAGGAGCAGGTTGATACTTACCTCTCTTAGCAACCAGAGAAAAGGGAGTGAAAAGAAAAATCTTAAGCCTCCTCAAAGGTAGAATTTTAAGTTACCCCATAGGACTGTTTCTAAAGTTATTTGGGAAATGCAGGATTCTCTTGCTTCAGGCTCTGTGGCTGGTTACAGAAATACAGGGAGCTTAGTTTGGGCAAGAGAACAACTTCCATTGATGTCAGTGCCACCGCTGATGTAGTGTTTGCTTTGTTTATTAGATCTGGAGTGAGATGCAGCAAATTGTCACGGTTGCTGAAACCACTGAATTATGTAGTTAGAAACCAGCTAGATAATCATATGTTTTCAAATTAGATGAACTTTATGAACTTCAGCACAGGTCACTAAAGAACTGAATCATAAAATCTCAGTTGGCCCAGGGAAAGATAAGAGAGAAGTACCAAAGGAGGAAACATGGTGAATATAAGAAAAGATATACAAGGAGACACATATATGGAGAAAATGGAGGAACAAGGAATTAAAAAAAAAAAAAGCTCGGTCATGTTAATATCCACCTCAGAAAGATACTAGAACAAACAATCAGATGATAAGCCTACAGAAGATGAGTACATTTGACTACCAGCCAGTATGAGTCTACCAGGTATGTACAAAACCATATTAATCTGATTTCCTACTACAACACATTAGGAAAAGAAACATGTATCATAAATCTTGACTCCAGAAAGAGTTTTGACATTGTCTGAGGTGATACTCCTCTGTGTAAACTAAGGAAAACAGTCTAGAGGATATTAGTAACTACTTTTGTTGGTTACAGAGCTGTGCTCGGAGTGGTTTACTATCAAAGTAGAGGGAGCCACTCAGTGGGGATTTGACCAGTCTGTCCTAGGTTTAGGGCTATTTAGTGTTTTCATTAGTGAGTTGGATGATGAAATAAGGTCTGTTTATCATATTTGCAGAAGACATGAAGCTGAGAGGACAGAATTATGTTGACAAATTGCAACTATGGTCTGGAAAAGCACAGGATGCTACGAGGCAGTGACATGTGCAATGTACTGCATTTAAGTAGAAATAATGAATTGTACAAACACTAAAGGAGTAAAAACTATTTAGGTAATGGTTTGGTAGAGAAAGTCCAACTGTTGCAGAGAATCTCAGGAGCTGACAGTTTCAGTGGGCTGACAGTGTTGCTGTTTTTCTGTTCCAGAAGAGGCAGATGCCATGCTGGGATGCATAAATAAGAATATAACGTGCAAGATGTGTGAAGCAGCCCTTATGCCCTCCTCAGCGTTGTTAACCTCTCAGCTGGAGCACTGTGTCTGGCCTTGGAGGCTGCCCTTCAGGGAAGACCAGCCGAGCAGAGCATGGTAAGGGCACCCAGAGGAATGACCAAAGAGGAAAGGAACTGGATGGAAAAACAAATGGTCTGAAAACACCCCAAGGGGGGAATATCAGGAAGGGCTTTCTCCTGGGGCAAGTTGATGAAGAACTGGAAAGGACAAAAGGAGCCTATGCTGCCAGGTGTCTGAAAGTTCAGGCTATTGAGGCATTTAGCAAGAGGAACACAAGACCACCCGACCTCTGGATGTCCCTTTTGGCCTCTAAGCTCTGCAATTAGGCATACGTTACTGGTAGCATCAGTGCTAGCAAAAGAAGTCATGCCAGGGGACATCTCTGGCACTGAAGGTTGTCCCACCACCCTGCTATAGCATGGGAGAGCCTGGGGCATGTGACTGGCCAGCAGCAGCCACCACACTCCTTGGCAAAGCCTGATAACCACCGTGGGTTAGCACCATTCCCCACAGGCAGTGGTGTGTGGGTACCACATGTAAGTAGGTCAAAAACTGACATTGTAATGTTTTTGCATGCCTTGTGGATATTTAAAACACTTGATTTGGTAAAGACATGACCATCAGATACAAACAGTGAAACACACCTTTTGACACATTTTCTGTTTTGACATGTTTTTAGGTTGCCACTAGGTGGTGATCATTCATGGTCAACCTACCTGGTTTCACACATGCACGTCTGATTCAAAACCACAGTTTACACAAATATGATGATTCACATGAGAGAAGTCTTTTTTTGATATAGATTCGTTGCATCCTACCAATCTGACATGGACAAAAAGTACAAACACACCACATAAATTCTCTTCTCTTTCATATAAGTGAAAGCACAAGATGTGTCTACTACTTACACATGCACATCTAAAGCCTCTGAATGGGTTAAAATTATCTTTTTTTTTTTTTTTTTTTTTTTTTTTTTTTTTTGATGGTCCTGAGCAAGGACCATCATTGTATTTTAATTCTTCTTCTCAGAAGCTCTTCTTCTCAAGCCCATGCTGAGCTTATCACACACAGACAGAAACTTTTGAATAAAACTACACATACAACATAAAACAGGGTGGCTAAAGGTAAAAAGTGTGGAATGGAAGTGTTCAAGCTTTTTCATCTCTGACCGCAACAAGAGTGACAGTCCCCCAGTTTCAGTGGCTTGGAGAGGGGCTGCTTTTCCATCTCCTCCTCATCTCTTTCCTTAACATTGCTGTAGGTTGGTTGCCTTCTGCCTGTCTCACCTACTGCCTCTCTTCATTCAATTGGGGCTAAACTAGATGATTTTAAAGTGCTGAAGCAGATTAGGGAACGCTCCTGGGAGCCGTGGTTCATCGGTGGGGCAATAATATCCACTAGAAGAGCAGCTTGGCTCCATTACCTTGGCTGAATTTAAAAAAGGACAAAAGCTCAACCTTAGTGCAGGCATTTTTAATGAATTCAAGGTCTGCTCAGGTGCTCTGTGGGACTGAGAGATCATTATCTCATGTGACTCATTCATTTTGCTTACTGTGGAGGATGAGATCTCGATAGCTTCTAATTTTAGTAGCTGTAGGTTTACCGCTGAAACAAGGATAAGTGCTTCAATTGCAGTAAACAGGAGACACTTTCCAAACTCTGTATGCAGTGTGACAACAAAGCTACATAAATTAATATGCTATTGCAGGCTAATTCACAGTGTAGTTATGCTCCAGTAACCAGGTTTCTGTTAGAAATCTCTAGCATGTTTGTCTGCAAAGACAGTCATGTCAGCTCAAGTACATGCCAGCCAGCTACCCTCTGCCAGGGACTGCAGAGTCCAAAAAAGAAACTTTGCAAGGTAAACTAGGTTCACACCTCTCAAAGAGATGTCAGTTCTGATGATGATAACGAAGAAGTTATGGAATTGCTGACTGCTTTTGTAGACATGTCAAACCTTATTCTTCACAGTGACTCACTTAGTGTCAGAGACTGCAGCAGAGTAATTTTCTACCATTAATTGCCAGGAAAGGCAAACAGCATTTTTTACCTTTTCTGCCCACATCTTGTGTTCCTGTAAGAAGTGGAAGCAAAACTCAAACTCAGCTCATACTCAGACCTCCAAGACAGAAAAAATACTGACTGCAACATTTTAAGTAAAAAAGAAACAAAACAAGAACTTGCAAAACATGTCTGTGTCTTGTTCTAGGTGCTTTTCGAGCAATTCCAGTGCTCTGTGTCTGACTGAATGCCTAAAAAGAGAGTAGAGTATACCGCATATGTTATCAGAATGAATAACCTGGTTAACAGCTAGTAGAGCAAAAAGCTACCATGACTTGATAGTGGTTGACTATTGCAAGGTCTGTGTTGGATGTTGATGTGAGACAAGGCTGCAGTTTTATTCTTGTGTAATGGTATGTGAGATTGGGCTGCTGTGATGTTAGCTGTGGAGTTTAACTCTACAGCAGCGATCCGCCACGTGAAGGGAGGGTAGTGCCAGCCCCACCACTGAGTCATTTAGACCTCAGACAGATGTTGTCATTTTGCTGATGAGGCTAAGCTGGCAGAATAAACTTGGAATGACTGCTTCCTTCTGTCACTGTTTTGTACTCTGACAACGCAGGTTGAATGAACCTAAACTTTCAAACCACAAACAAGAGTTTGTATTCAATTGCTACCAACCCCAAAATGTATTTGCCTTTCCCTGCCAGCAGAATATGAGAAGAGATGTAAGGGAAAAAAAAATAATAATAATAATAAATTGTTCTGTTCCCTTATCTTTCCTTCTTTCCTTGTGAAAGTAGAGGCATTTGGTGGTGTCACCAAATGCCACTTGGATGCAAAGGCCACACAATTAAGTCTAGGAGGAACAGAAGTTTGCCCTAAAGAAGGTGTATTGCAATGCTTGTTATCTGACTGGTAACTGGAAAAGATCAGTGTTTTCAACTAAAATATCTTTCTTGGTGCTCAAGACTCTTGTGTGCTGTAGTAGAGAGCAGAGCCGGTGAGACAACTTCTAATGCAGGAGAAAAAACGCATTCCTGCTTTAAGTCAGAGCTGTACTCTGGGACCCAGAGGGAGAAGAAGGAAAGTCAGTAAACACTGTGCTGAGTGTCTTCCCAAAATAAAATTTAAAACTCAAATGCCGATTTTTTAAAACACACAGAGGGAACATGATTCTTCTGGGTTGCTGCAGGCAAGTATAATGCAGAGTATGTTTGGTTCATCATTGCTAGAATCTTAGAAGGTATTTGAACTAAAATGTATTTTATCTCCCAAGATCTCTCCTCGGTTTCTCTGCTACCACAATGGATGGTATCACTGATATCTAAACCAGAAGGGAGGTGATTGCCTGGAAGCTTCAGTAACAGTGATGCTCTCTGCTTTTACAAGTAAAACCCTTCCTTTTCAGGTGGACCTGTGGTGACAAATTTGGGTATTACCACAAGAGCACCCCCTGATACACTCAACTCTTTCCCCAACTTTTCTCAGACTTTTACATCTTTTCACCACCATGCAAAGTGATACCCGGGACCTACAGCTGACAGGGCCGAAAAACACCTTCTCGTGAGGGCTTTCAAAGGGCATCCAAGGTACCTTGATGAACAGCACTTACACATCCTGTTCTGGGGCTATATCGGTAAACTAAGCTGGGCAAGAAAGAGGTGGTTTGGCACAAAGCAGGGAAGTGTTATGGGTGGATTTATTTCCATCCCCAAATGGTCCCGAAGGGGCAATTTTCCACTGAGTGAACCAGGCTGGTCCAATTGTTTATGGTCTCAGCAATAATAAAGAAGACCTAGGAGACAGAGAGATACAAATATACTGTGCAACAACTTAAAGCAATACATCTTTTTGAAAGTTCCCTTTTCCCTTTGCTTCATGAGGCTTTTTAGCAATAGGAAGTTATCTCAACAGACAAGGCAGCAGCAGCTGCCCACAGGAGTTTTCTCACACTTACCTGTCTGTTTGTAAGCTGCACTGAGATATTTATACATCACCCCGATTTTACAGGTGATCAAACTGAGGCACAGTGGAGTTAAAGCAACTCGCCTCTGGTCACAAAGCAAATTAGCAGCCAGGCAGGGAACAGATCAGTTCCCAGCCCAGAGCTTTTACAAAGTGCATTAAAGGCTTAGGGTAAGGTTTTTAAGGGAATCTTGATTGCTCAGTTGTGGCATGTCAGGAATAAAAGCTGAGTTAAACTAGCATCTGCTCTACTCAGCCCCCAGCGCACCCTCAATGCCGCACTCTGCATCTCTGAAAGGAGCTTCCCTCACTTCTGTTTTCCTTTGGAAGAGATTTTGGGGAACTAGCTCACCAGAGGTATTTGGCTACCAGTGTGTGCGATCTCAGCCAGGAGCCAGTAGTGAGCTGCATTCATCCCATTCACCAGTTTGCATCAAGTAGGTATTAATTTGCAGATTAACGTAAAACACTGGCAGCAGTATAGGGGACCCTTTCACAGTGACTTGTGCATGTCACACCACAGGCCAGGAAATTTTTCTTCCCTTGGAGCAAAGGTCGGTAATAAACCACATAACTATCGAGCTGCCTTCACCCAAGGAGCAGGGTCCCACTGCTCACCCAGTGCATGCACTGATGCCAGGAGAGCACATGGGTTCAGGTAGAACAGCCCAGAGCTGAGCAGAGCTGGGGCCAGGACCCTACCCAGCACACCCTGATTCACATCTGTCTGCTATGTTCTGCCTTCAGAGACAGGCGACAGCACCTTCCTTGTTCTAGAAGACCAAATGGGGTTAAGATGCAGCTTTTTCATACGTCTTCTAAATATCCCTTCTCATTACCTCTCAATATGGTTAATACCAAAATACTTATCCTAGCTAAGTAAGTGGCTGAAAAATATCTGTGAAAACCCTCTCTACCAGAACAAAGTCCTGGCAAGCATATCCCCTGTACTTTTTCCAAAAATGTAAACCTGAATTCCACTGAGGAAGGGAGAGGACAGGAATGGGGCTTCGCATTGTGCTGGAAGCACCATAACAGTTACTGCAGTAAGTCCTGATTCTGCATTGAGGGCTTCAGCCTCCTGTCTTCCACCAGGGATGCTCTGCTGGTGCTATAATTCAAATTCCCACTAGAGGGTAGACAAAACATTTCTAGTAAAAGGAACACCTTGGGGAAAAAAAAATAAAATAAACAAACAAATAAATAAATAAAATAAAACAAGTATGAGGGAAACCAGCCTGTGATTTAGAAAAGGAGGTCTGGGCTGGAGAAGCAGCAGGGCACAAGAAAAGGAAGACCAAAATGCTGTTTATACCATCCACAAGAGCAAGGTGGGAGCATTGTTCCAGCTTTTTCCAAAGAAACACAGTCTGTGGCCTATACTTTTAAACCAAGTACAGCTAGCGTGGCTATGTGGTTACAAACATGTAAGTTATCATAGATCACATACAGCTGATATTGTCCCCATGGATGTTATCTTACAAGCAGTGATAGGGACCATTTAAGTAAAGCAAATGGTTAGAAAGGATAAATGCAGGGAGTTAGTTTATTCACTTCAGGGCAGCAGTGAATTCACCCCTTTCTGACTGCCGAGCCAAACACAACAAATGGTGGATTTCTCTCTTTCTCCATTATTTTTGGCCACGCTAAAGTTGCAGGTAATAACAGCTTGTGTTTTCTCCTCACACATCTCTCTACTGCTGAAATGCAGGCAGGCAGGCTTCTCTGAAGCTGGCTGCGGGAGGGGAAAGTGTGGCATCAGCACATCTTTCTCTTCTTGCTCTCCCCAGAAGAGCAGATCTCTCTCCAAGTGGTCTCGGGGTCTGCATTGAAGATAAGGGCATTGAGAACAGATCTTTCTCACCACACACCCTGCATCTCTGAAGCAGGCTTTCATGCTGATTCAGTATGTCCCAAGCCAGGGAAAGCAAATTAATTCAGAGTTTATTTTCTAATTTAGTCCCAGATCTATAAAGATGGCATAAGACCCAGAAGCACCTCCTAGGTGAGCTAAATGACATTTGTGAATGCTGTGCAGCTATTTGATTTGAACTTCTTAAATGTAACTTGTTTAACCATCTCCTGTTTTCCCAGAAAATGCCTGGTGTTCAAACAGAGCTCTAGGTGCAGAGCCAGAGGTCCTGGGGACAGGCACCAAGAAAAGGCCTCCTGCCCTGAAGGTTCTGTGGCTGGGACAGCTCTCACACTGGGATGTGGATTACTATCATCTACCCGATGTTAGAGGCCGAATTAATGTCACTTTGGGACAGGCATGGAGGTGTTTTCTACCGCAAGAGCTGCACTCTCATGTCTCATCCCAAAATAAGTGTGGGTTTTTGCACAGAGGAGGTGTTGCCCCTCTGTTCTGGATGGGCCACACCTGCTGACACAGTCTTATGGGTGGCCACCGCTCTCCCTCCTGCCAAATGAGTTGATGAAATTGGGAGAGATGTGGCACTACAGGCAGTAGTCTCCACAGTCACCACATCAAAGCTAAATAGGAGGTGTGCCTGCAGATGGGTTACATTGGTGGCCCTAATGAGCCACAGAGAGGAGCCCTTCAGGCAGCAGCATGTGTTTTCACTGCACCGAGACTCATGAATCCATTGCAACGGGGTTTTCACAGCACATCATCGGGAGGGGAGGAATTAAGCATTAATCCTGCAATGAATGCAGTCCTGACAAACGAGGTTAAATGATATATTCTCTGTCTGACTTTGGTGTAAGGTTTGGATGGGAGTTCTGCTGGATACCAGCAATGGCTAGGGAGAGGTATCTGGAATTCAGCACAGGGTTGTATTTGATGTCCACTAGACCATTTCAAGAGATGAGATTTTTCTACCCTGAGGTTATCAATATCTCTGCCACCTGTCCTTGCTGTGATAACTGTGAGAACTACTTCAGGTGAGGTAATTCCCATGCAAAAATCTCCTTCATCACTCCTAAGGAAAAGTTATGTAGTACTGAAGAAAAAGGTTTTGTTCTACAAAAGTCTGTGCCAGTGGGTGGAAACTAGAAAATTTCTCTTGCAGGGAGTCAAGAGGTTGACTTTGGTAAGGATGGACCAGATGGATCTCAGCAGGTGTTCTTTCACCACGTTTTTGCCTCAGGGGAGCATTTGATTTTAAATTTTATACAAATTTTCCCTTTGTTGCATTATCTAAAACATATTGTAATACATAGAGATGACCTTTAGTCTGGACACTTTTATGTATTCATTTTTGAGGCCTCCTGGAGAAATTCAAGGCTGTTCCACTGGTTTAACAAAGCTTAAACCATGCATCTGGCTTCAGCTGTACAGTAGGTCCTACTTGTTGCTGTCTTTCTGTGGTTGATGAAATGCATCATCTCATCCACACAAGTTTCCACTCTAAACCTTTCTGCTCCTAGGTGGACAGTGGAGGTTTTTGTACTTCTGCTTTGTGAGCCAGAGAAACTGGAGGGAGAAAAGCCACATTAAGCAGTTTCTGAACTGGGTCTTCAAAGAAACAATAAACTGTATCACTGCTGAACCTCTCTTTATGTTGCTTGCACAGACTTCTATATTAGAGAGTTTATTTTCCCCCACCCTGGCATTCAGAGCCCATATGGTATTCTACTGCCTTGCGAAGATATCAGCAATTTACCCTTACTGTCCAGGAGACATCAGCTCAATCCAGCTGCTGCCACATTAATGGTGAGAGTTATCTGTGCACACCAACCATTGAGGGTGAGAATTAGGAAAAATTACCCTGTCCAAGATGAGTGATCCATTTTCTCTCAGAATTAGGGCTGGCTTCTCTGTACTTAGTTTATTTGGGAAGAAATCAGACATTCTGACTTCAGATTATTAAAAAAGAATCCAACAGAATGCCTTTCCCTCAGGAAGTGATGAGTCAACAAAATCAAAATGCTTCATGTGAATGTCTTGAATCTATCAAAAATGTTGACAGAAAGCAGGTAGGCAGCATTTGGGGTAGCTACCCAGCCAGAGAAGCAGTCCCACATGGAGAATGGGAGAGATGACTACGGTAGGATGGAGAGGGCTGCTGAGTCCAACATTGTCCAGCTCCTCTCCTGGGATGGAGCAGGTTTCTCTCTGAAGTGCTCCATCAGCATGGGAAGGGGACACAAGAAACACAAAATATGATAATCTGCTGCTTCTCTCAGATTTTACACAAAAGCCTGTGCTGCTGGGCTCTGTGGTTGAGCTGCTACGCCAGACATAAATAACGCTGTCGGGAGTTTCTAGGGGAGAAGTGCAAGGCCCAGCTCCAGGATGTTTAGCATCACAAAAATTTCCATCCAAGCCCAGATTATGCAGTGAGCTCACCCTTATTATATTCACTAGTGATTTGGGCAATGGAGTAGAAAGTATACCCTTTAAGCATGCAGATGACAAGATGACTGCCGGCACGCTGGAGTACAGCATTCGATTCAAAGCAATTTACAGAAATTGGAGAAATGGTCTGAAAAAACAGGATGCAATTCAGTGAGGACAAATGAAAAATTTATGTTTGTGGGAAAATAACCAAAACTGCACAAATCAGGACTATCTGCTTAGGCAGCAGTACTGCAGTAAAGAGTTGAAGGTCTATGCAGATCACAAGCTGAATTTGAGTCAGATATGCTGCGAAAAGGGCAAATAGCAGAGTGGGACGTGGAAATAAGAGTACAGAGTGCTGAGCAGAACAAGTAACCCTTCTGCTTTGGTAACGTGTCTTGTGGGGTGGTGCACGTGATCTGACTCTGCACTTCAAAAAGTGTGGGGACGGGGTGGGCAAAGGTTCAAAGCAAAGACAACAAAAAGGAAAAGTTTGTGGGCCTGGGATTTGTTCAATATAGAAGAAGCAGCACTGGAGGAAAGAAGACAGAAACCTTCGTACCTGTAGCCAGAGAGCAGAATGCCCCCGGCTGGGACTAGATTGGGAAGATGTCAGACATGAGGCAACGTGTGCTGTGGGCACGGGAGGGGTTTGGTAGAGAGAAGACTTGAGAAGAGGTTGGAAAAAACATCTGCTGGGACTGCCAACGATATGACCTTATCTGGGGCAGCAGACAGGCTCCTGAGGAGTTTCCTTCCACCCTGACTCCTGCATTGCCAGCAGGCAAAACCCCTTTGAATCGGGACACAGGATTTCAGGAGAGTCAGGCAACTCGCTGCACGCACTGAGATAATCCTGTGGAGGGGAGGTGTCTGCGCTTGGCTTGCTGCACTGACAGCACCATGAAAGCCAGTGGATCACAGGGCCAGATGCTCTGCTGATGTGAATTAACTTGGCTCCAAAGATGGTGGCAATACAGCAATTTATACCTCCTTAGAAAATCATGTGCAAAATCTGATGCAAACGCCCTGTTAGCAATTCCATTGTCAAGTTCCAGCAGGCCATCAGTCATGCCAATATGCAGCAGGAGGACTGTATGTTAAGAAAATGCAGTATAGTGGCTAAAACACTTCCCCTGACCCCAAGCAGCCTGAACATGCAGGGCATAACATTTTGATACCCATTTTTATTTTAATGCCAACAATTAAACAGTGCCTTTCGAAAAAGAAAAATAAATAAATAAATAAATTAGGGTCAAGCACACAGAGCTTCTTCTAATTGTCTTTTATTTTCTATTTTCTTGCTTTTGAGAAGTGAAATCTGTCATATGGTGCTGTGATTTCTTCGCTCTCTCCCTACTATTGCAAACATTAATAGATACCTTCACAGTATTTATAATAGGCAGTGCCAGCTTTGAGAGCAATGACAAAAATACACTGCATAATTATTCTGTGCCATGGAGTACACACAAAGCTTGCTTGTGAAATCAGGCGGGGGAAATGCTTTCTGCCAAGTCTCTGCTTGGGCTGAGAGAGCAAGGTGCACACCCTCATCTATTTACTAGGCATTTTCCTTCAAAGATTCTGCTCCAGCAGGAACCAGTCCCACCGCAGACCGGCAGCAAAGTGCAACTTTCTGAGTTACATGACTGATTCTCCTGTGCTCCACGGTTTTTGCATTTGGCCTATGTAAAACAGCACAGCGGGTCCACTGCTCTGTCTTCAAAAGGACATAATGACACTCGTGTGTACTGAAGTGCTGGTGTTTTAGCTGAAACTTTTTCCCTGATGGAGACAAATAGAATACATCGGCTTATAGCAGAGATCTCCAGCTGACTAGGCATGGCAGTTAAGCCTGGAGCTTTTTTTGTTCAAGTCCTGAAAATCTCAAGAGTGGGAGTAGGAGATCTGACTAAAGCCCAGGAGTGGACCCAAAGCTCTGGGTGAAAGCTAGCATGGAAAGGCAAAGCAAGAGAAAGCTTCTGCAGAAAGACAAAAACAAAAACAAACAAACAAACAAACAAACAAAAACCACTCCTTTTTGTATATTTGATTTAGCTGAACCCAAAACAATCAGAGGAAAAAGGCTAGATTTAAAATAAAAATGAAAGCATGAATTTCACAGGCTCAGTTTGCAGGAATTATCTCCTTGAAGGCTATTTCAACAATCCACGCCTCCACCCAGTCTGAATTGTTGGAGAGCCATTTATTTGCTCAAGGATAATAATGCTTAGCACTTAAGCATCATTTAAAGAGCGCGAGACTCTTCCAAAGGCAGGGTAGATTCTTGCTAAGTGACTCTCAGGGGGACCCAGCAGAGCACCCTGAGAGCAGGGGAGCAGACGGAGCTGCCTTCAGAAATGGCACGTGAGGGTGCACATGGTGTGGTTCATGGGGGGATGAGGGCAAGAAAGGTCCCCAGCACTTGGCTTATTAGACTTAGGGGCAACAGAAGGCTCTGAGAAGGTAGGCATCTTCATCAGCTTTGTGTTGTCTTGCTCTAACAAGTATGGTAATGGTCTGAGAAGCCACCACAATCATAAATCCCAAGAAAAGGATCAAATATTATCCCCAGGGAGGTGGTGGGTGCTGGAAGGAACAAGCTGAGGGATGATGGTGGCAGGGCTGCAGAGACCAGCATGGGAACACAGTAATGCAGGGGTCTTCTGCACAGCTAAGGGCTTGTGTTAGCTGAGGGATGAGCACCTGGTTAATTGCAAAACTGATTTCTGTGTACATTAAATTCACATGTAGATGGCTGTGATGGTACAAGTCATCTGAAGACAAAGTTTTATTAGAGTGGCATAAAGCAAAGGGCAGACTTCCCTTCACTTGCCATAGCAGCCTGCAAACAAATTACAGCAGTGATGGCAACACAAGAGAATATATCTTCAGTGACTGCAAACTTGCTTGGACACTGGAGGCCACAATACCAGCACCCTTTGCTGAATCCTGTACTGACATGTCACTGGAAGTCAAATATGCACATCTCATCTCAGAAGAGTTTATAGACTGCTCTGTCTTTGAATTAAAAACCAGAATAACAAGGCAGCAAATCGGTCTTCTCTGTTTTCAGACCAACTAAGCTGGGTCATTTTCAGGAAATGCCCCATTACCTAAACCAATTACAACCCTTGCCATATCTTCGATGAATTTAGTTCGTGTTTTAATGTCTGCTGGGAAAACTTTACCCAGCACAGCTGCTATGTAAGACTGCTTCATAGCTGGGTGCTTCCACGGCATTTTTTATTCACCAGTTTATGGTCTTGCCCAAGCTGTACCAAGGTACCTGAGCACATACTGGCTTTAAGCAAGCAAATTGTCCCATTGCTTTTCTTCTCTCCACTCCCCATGGCTCGCCTGAAAGTTCAGTACTCATCTAAAGGCTTCAGTGAATTTTGTCTTCTTCTGTGCCCTGTAGTCAATGAGTACCAATTCACTTCAAGGACTAGCGTTAGCCAAAAAATTGTGCCTCAGATCCATACAGGCTATTTTTGGAACTGTATCGAGCTACTTCTGTTCAGCTGATGTGGCAGCACTGCTTATATTCCAGATTATACATGCAATTTTCTGAAGGTAAAATATTCTTTTCCAGAAGTTTTCATTAACAGTCTCTATTACCTACATAATTGGATGGCAGCATTTAGAAGTGATTAATTTAGACTTAACATGCATTTAGGGATTAAAAAATGCTGCCCTTACCAGTCTGTCTCAGGGGAGAAATGTGAAGGCAGAGCTGGAGTTGGTTTTCCTGTGTGATGAAGATGCACAGTATCATTCTCAACAGAACTGAGCATCTCTTGATGGTGGTCTGATACCAACTGTAATTAGGTGTTCAATCACACACAGAGTAAAATCAGCCAAACAAATGCGTGTCTGCTAAGGGAAATAGCCCGTGGAAAGATTATACATTTGCTGAACCAAAAGTAAAATGTATAATGAAAGCTCATAACGCTCCGGAGCCTAGCACTTGCCCAACAAACTGTCTATTTTCCTACACTGCAATTAATCAGAGTTATCCTTGTGATTCCCACTGCGCCACACTATGTGCTGCCATGTCTGAAGGTCTGACCCAAAGCCCAGGGTCACCGTCAGGAGCCTTTCACTACACCCGTTGATTTTAGATCAGATTTTTTTGAGATGAGAATGGCCCCTGAGGTGAAGGAGCAGCTTGTCAGCCCTCACACCTGCAAGTCCTAATTACAGCCAAGTTCAGCAGTGATGTTGAGATATCACAAAAAGCCCTGCTATGACCTCTTCTGCCCCAATGCCTTTTAGAAGCTAACAGCCAGCCCATGCGGAGGAAAGAGTCATTGTTTGCAACCAGCCACGTGTGATTTAACCGAACAAAGCAAAATAAAGGCATTGGACTTTGTTCTCCACTTCTGTATTCTGGACTGCAAGTTTTTGAAGCAGACTGTATGCTCCCAATATGCGAACTCATCTCTTGCCCTGTGTGTCCTCTTCACCCTGCCATCACGGAAGGAAAAATACAACATGCATTGTGCTCTCTCTGATAGCTGACCCAGCCTATAGTATAAAGTTTTAAGAGGAAATATCTAATTAATAATCCTGCTACCAAATCATTCCCATTTCCTTTCTGTACAGAGACCAAGGGCAACAGTTATATATGCACGTGAACTCTGCAGGATTTTGTAATGGTTGTTTCAGGGAAAGTGCAAGTAGCTTCCTTTTTGCTGTCAGCTGGTCTTTGCCATTCCTCACAATGGTCATCAAATTAGGGAAAATGACAGCACATCTGATGAATCGACCTGCCGTGCAACCTCATTGCCAGGATGAGCTGGTCTACTTCTGCTGTCCTCCTCTTGCCCCTGCCCAGTCCCCATCACTGGAGCTGAAGCATTCACAGGAGAAGCCACAGCCACTCAACAACGTACCAGAAAGGTACACCATGAATAAGAAAACTGGTTTGTTTTCAGTCAGATCACTGAGCCAACACATCCCATTACTGTACCACTGAAAAGTCTTTTTAAGATGAGAGGAGAGAGGTAGTGTTGTCAATGCTTTTGACAGCAGCCTGAAATTAGGGCCACTGAAGCCAGCTGTGAAACTACAGAGTGTTTTGATTGCTCTCTGCTGCTTGTGGAGGGGACCTGGACAAGGATAGCCTTAAAGCACAAAAAAGTCCATGTTTTTGGTAAGAATCAGACTGGTCTACCTATAGACAGACTTAAAAGATCCATGGAAATGAGGTGGGGAGACTACTAGTAAGGAGGAAAGACCCCAGGCTGAAGTCACATTGGAGAGTCAGCCTTCACTCACAGAGATCCTACACAACACCAGGCAAGTGATCTTCAGGCATTCACAAGTGGATGTGAATTGTTCGTCCAAAGCTTCCCAAGTGCCTGACACAAGGGTCTGGCCCAATCAACGGCTGCAAATCAAGCCAATGTTTCCAAAGGTTCGTGCTCAGTGAGGAGCTGATGAAGCTCTGGGGTAGGGTCAAGTGAGGTCTGGGGCAGGTAGGAGGCAGCCTTTTAGCCACAAATGAGACAAGATTTGGGTAGGGTAAAGCACACAGCTTGGTCTCCATGCAGAGCTGCTCTGAATGACCTCGCAGTAGTGCCCCTTTCTTGCAGCTGGTCTGAAAATAGAGGTTTTGTTCTCTTTTCTTGCCCATGGAGCCTGTTCAAAACCCCAGTGACCTGGATCCCTGGCAGTTATGGTCATGGTGCTGGGAAAGCCCACTTCCATTTCATGTAAGGCACCGCCACCACCAAGGTGAGATAAATACCAGCCCCTGCTGCATGGGGCTATAATGGATTAAGTATGGACACTTTAAATGATCCCTAGCTATAATTAGCTCCCTCTGTGCTTATTAGGCCACAGCCTCATACCAATGATTTCTAATGACACATGCAGTGTCTAGGAGCAGGGTAATAACTATTTAAACAGTTGCTGATCCCCGAGCTGGTACATGACAATGTATTTTACAATTATTGAGAAACTTGAGTCATTTTTTAAAAGTGCTCTAGGCATTGACCTAGAGAAAAGCTTGGTCAAATGAGAACAGAGTAATTGTAACAGATAGATAATGTTCTCATTGTCAGACTGCTGCTCCAGTCTTAATTGTGCCCACTACTGCTCTTTCCCTACAGTATGACAAACAAATAATATTCAAAGTTAGCAAAACAAATCATGTTCTCCCAACACAAACCTATGGTGCAGGCACCCAAGGAGAGTCAAGATGGCCTTCCTAAAAATATTCTTATCTATGTGGTTCTCCATAACTGCACTAACAAGCCTACTGTTCAGAGTTGAAATCTGGATCATACACCTCATCACTGAGTAGGACCTATAAGATGTACTAGGGCTAGAAGGATGCACATGGATGGGCAGCTATGGCCTCTTTGCAAGGACCATGCTGCAAGAACAGGGATTGAAGCCTACAGTTTCAAAATGCAAAATACTACGATTTTTCTTTTTCTTTTTGTCTTTTTTTTTCTTTTTTCTTTTTCTTTTTTTTTTTTTTTTTTTTTTTAATAATCTCTTTTGATCTTGTTCCTCGAGCTAAGGGCAGTAATGAGATTTTTATTCAAGAAGAGTCTTTTGGTTCAAGAAGCATGGATGATTGCAGGTCTTGAAAATCATGAAGCCCAAAAGCAAAGACTCAAAAGAAAGTAAGTTTGCAACTTCTGCCATCTCATTAGTAACTGGTCAGCATTAATTGTATATAATGTATTCACCAAAACCAAGCAGAAAGTATGACGCGGTTCCTGAAAAACAAATCATGCCAAAACTTCCTTTCTTACATGACGTGAAAATTGGACTTTGTTAGACATTTGTTTTTAATGCAGAAACAGCATGTCATAATATTTTTCACCTAACCTTGAAATGGCAACATGCCTTATTCAGTTTGGTGATCAGGTTTCGCTTCACAGGAACCAGAGAATAAATTTAATTTTCTCTTTTATAAACACATGGATGCTCATATACATGCTAATTTAAATGTGATCTGCTGATATTTGAATACTACAGGGCTACCTCAGCACGCAGAACTGCTGTCAGAAAAGCATGATCTGTTCTCAGAAGGCAAGACAGCATAAGGGGCAGAGGGCAAAAGATATCTCCTGCAACCACCCAGGTCTAAAAGCTGATCCCTAAGCTGGTGGCTGATGTTTTATACTATTCTCTTAATTTACTGCCACACGGAGTGCCAGGGAGCAGGTATATGTGATTGCAAAGCCTTACTAAGACCTGTTTCACTGTAAGGAAGACATAAATACATTTCATTTGTAGTGATCTTTGCTCACAGCAATGAAAGGGAGAAGCAGAATTGCAGGTTTTCAGGTAAGCAATATTTCTCCATTTTCAGTTTGGAGGGTTCAAGGTTGCAGAGAAGAACAGATCAGCAGTACAAGTAAACTAAACTGGGGATGAATCAAACATTATATAAGATTTTGTCTAGCTTTATTTAAAATATATCAGTTAAAGATATAAATGTAGGTGACAGTGGTGTCACCAAGCAGCAGAAAAGAGATAAAATGTGTATATCCCTAGCTTTTGTCTGAACATTAATCTGAATTTGTTTAGAACAAGCCTCAGCTTTTACCAAATACATCTTATAGCAATGCTGCTATACCTGAGCTAATGTTTGTGTTTAAAAGTATTACTCTGTTAACTAAGTTATGGGGACACTGTTCAAATTTCTCCCAGCAGCGGTCCTGAATAACAAAATGATATCCATCTTTCCGACTGGTTAGGATGAGATCGTTCCTGTTGTGTTACAGCCTTAATGACTAGCTTTGTCAGAGAAAATCTGTATGTTCTATCAGTCTTTGGGATAATGCAGAAACTGCCATAGAGGCAATATGCTAAATGCTGCTAAATGAATCACGTCAAAAACTAATTCTATTCAGAGGATTTCCAGGACAGCAATAAGGTAGAATGATGACTTTTTAAAATTATTTTTTAAATGCAATGGCTTCATCACAGTTGTTCAGTGTAATACAGATTTAACATAAAGGCTGTCTTTCTGAGACAAAAGAGAGATATTTGGGCTTGATAGTACCCTGTCTTGCACTTTATTAAGTTGCTTAAAACTATTTTCTCAGATGGACTAGTTCAGGTTCTGTAGGAGTGGGTCTCAACTGAGACACTGGAGACCCACACTTTTGCCTCACTTGAGATATGTAAAGGCTAGACATCCAGTTCTGTCTCTTTGGGCTGCTTTTGTCATCAATGGAGACAAATATGTATACCAAAAGAGTAAATCATTTATCTTAGAAACTTCTCTTATGGGAAGATATATTATGCCCTGGAGGAACCTAGATCTCTCTCTCGATGATAAAGGGGGGCTTAGGATGGCTGGCTCCAGTTTAAATGTCTAACTTTTACAAGTCTGAAGTTAGATGAGATAATTTCATCCTTGGTTACCATTCCCTCAGGTTAAAACAGCACCAAGAGAGGTTATGTCCTGAACTCACTGTGGAGAGATCCAAATTGGCCATGGCAGATCAGAAACCATTTCAGAGACAAGTCTATCTAGTTGCAATTCACATGAAATGGGAGGCAAGAGCAATGCCTTCAGTCAATATCTGTGCTTTCCACCTTTCTTCAGCTCCTTGAGAAAAGCTTTGTAGTCATTAAAATCAGTTTTATGCCACTATACCACTAACAAGTTTGCTTTTTTTTTTTATTATTATTATTTTTTTTTTCCCATTAAATGCACTCCTACCAGTTTGATAGTCTGATGGCTCCAAAAGAGTAAGATCATATTTAGGGGACGAGCCATTACTGTCCAGTTATGGGAGAATCAGATCCTGAGATTCAGGATGAACATCTTTTGGTTTTCATGAAACTAGAATACCATCTCTGATTTCATGAGTACAAAACACTGACTAGCTCACTTTAATGAAGATAAGACATGGGTACAACTTTGCTTTCTGAAAGGCTATGGCTAATTCAAAGTTTTGTAAATTCTAAGCCCAAACTTTCTCTAGCTTCTTAAATGTCTTTTTTTTTTCTACTCTTGCAGGTTTGGGGATAAGCAACATCTTCAGTTGTCACCTTCAGTGCAGGAGATTAAATAGAGCAAAGGTAAAATTAATCATCATCAAAATTTAAGGAAGGTTGGAGGGGGAGGAGAGTGAAATTGGAGCAGGGGGATCTATGTAAAAGTTGTGTGTGTTAACATATCCCTGTTCTTTCCCCCTACTATACCTTGTTTAACATACGACATTTGCTCCAATGATGGAAGATTTAATCATTCACACACACACAGATTCACACAGAATTTCTAGGTTGGAAGAGACCTCAAGGTCATCGAGTCCAACCTCCAACCTAACGCTAACAGCCCTCCACTAAATCATATCCCTAAGCTCTACATCTAAACGTCTTTTGAAGACTTCCAGGGATGGTGACTCCACCACTTCCCTGGGCAGCCTGTTCCAATGCCTCACAACCCTTTCAGTGAAGAAGTTCTTCCTAACATCTAACCTAAAACTCCCCTGGCTCAACTTAAGCCCATTCCCCCTCGTCCTGTCACCAGGCACGTGGGAGAACAGGCCAACCCCCACCTCGCTACAGCCTCCCTTGAGGTACCTAAAAAGAGCGATAAGGTCACCCCTGAGCCTCCTCTTCTCCAGGCTGAACAAGCCCAGCTCCCTCAGCCGCTCCTCGTAGGACTTGTTCTCCAGGCCCCTCACCAGCTTCGTCGCCCTTCTCTGCACCCGCTCAAGCACCTCGATGTCCTTCTTGTAGCGAGGGGCCCAAAACTGAACACAGTACTCGAGGTGCGGCCTCACCAGAGCTGAGTACAGGGGGACGATCACCAAATTCATTTGTCCTAACAAATCAGTTAAAATTAAACGTCTTATTTTTGTAAAGCTTTAAGAAGATTTCTGCAAACATGGCACCTGAAGGCACAGACAATTTTACTGCTCTGGCAGGCCACGCAGACTCTTTGACAAGCTGCAAGGATGAAGATTTCTTACAGGTGAAATCGTACCTCTCTGTCCTTTACAGCCTAATCTTCCTGGTGTGCTTCCCAGGGAACATTATGGCCATTTTTATTTATTTTGTCAAGATGAGGCCCTGGAAAAGCAGCACCATCATTATGCTAAACCTGGCAATCACTGACCTACTGTATGTAGCTACGCTTCCTTTCTTTATACACTACTCTGCTAATGGAAATAACTGGATTTTTGGAGACTTCATGTGCAAGTTTATTCACTTTGGTTTCTACTTCAACATGTACAGTGGTATCATCTTCCTGAGCTGCTTCAGCATCTTCCGCTTTTTTGTAGTCGTCCACCCAATTAGATGCGTTTTTGTTCAAAAACGGAGATGGGCAGTGGTGACCTGCATAGTAGTATGGATGATTTCCCTGGTAGCCATCAGCCCCTTGGGCATCTTGATCACCACAAAGCACATGGAGAACAGGACCATCTGCCCAGACCTGTCTTCTGCTGAGGACTTTGACACTACTCGATGGTATAACTGGCTGCTGACGATGTTTGGCTTCTTCTTGCCCCTGCTGACGGTGACTCTGTGCTATGTGCTCATTATTTACACCTTGGCTACTGGGCCCCACACGCAGACTTGCTATAAGCAGAAGGCTCGCAGACTCGCCATCGTCCTCTTGGTGGTCTTCTACGTGTGCTTCCTCCCCTTCCACATCTTTCGGGGGATTCGGATAGAGCTCCGAGTGCGAGCAGCTAGCTGCCACTTCAAGAACATGATCCTTTTCATGCTTATTCTAGCTAAACCTTTAGCAGCGTTAAATACATTTGGAAACTTACTGCTCTATGTGGTGACAGGAGACAACTTCCAGCAGGCGATCCTCTCACTCCTCAAGTTTTGGACACATAAGAACTTGAAATAGAAGAGATTAATTCCGTAAAAGGGCTATGGAAGTAAGGTACCAAAACTGCCTGTAACCACGTCTTTGCTCTCACAACACACAACTTAACTTTGCTGATGCCAAAACAGAATTTATCTGCTCTGTGTTTTAGATTTACACATTTATTGTCATCAAAACCAACCAACCAACCAAACAAACAAACAAACAAAAAAACCACTTAAAATATAAAATAAAACTTTAAATAAAACACTAAAAAAAATCATGAAAAATTTGCTGGATTTATTTATTGAATTCTTGGTGTTTCTTTCAGAGAATCCTAAAATCATAGAAGGGCCAACAGTTTCAGCAAAGTATAAAAAAGAAAAAAAAAAAAGTTGCTTATTAGTGGCAGATTCACATAGAGGATAGGTTTAATTTAATTTAATTTTAGTAACTCAGACATTAAGTATCCCATCTAAGGTAGGTGCCTGCCTTTGACTTTCATTACTAGGTTAAAGGTTTGAGTACGTGATCTTAGAGGTCTTTTCCAACCTAAATCATAGAATCATAGAATCATTAAGGTTGGACTGATTCTATTGTTCTACGACTTTTTTTCTAATCAAAGAAGAGAGGTAAGATGCTCCAGAGGGCAATTCATCACACCAGTCTTAGACCTGCAGGAGGGTTTGTCTCAAATCCCTGGAGACCTTGACAGCATAGGTGTCTATATATAAGCTAATCATCTTGGCCTCCATTTATAATTTTCCACTACAGAGGAGAGAAATGAGCAGTTTTAGAGTGTGATTCACCTAATTATTCTTGATGCCTGCATTTAGACAAGATGAATCATGACCTAGAGTGCCTGTTTCTCAACATTGGCCATAAAAGGTAAGTAATCAGGCACAGACCCAAATGTAGATGGGTTACTTTTATACAGTACAGAGTGGGATGTATTACTCCAGAGGTGTCTAAGAGGGGAGCTTACACAACAAGACCCTAATCAGTGCCTTCAGAGATCTCTTGAAGATTAATGGTACAATAATACAAGACTGTTTAGATCAGGGTTTAGATTTGGTTAAATCAGACATTAGGAAGAAGTTCTTTACTCTGAGGGTGGTGAGGCCCTGGCACAGGTTGCCCAGAGAAGCTGTGGATGCCCCATCCCTGGAGGTGCTCAAGGCCAGGCTGGATGGGGCTTTGGGCAACCTGGTCTGGTGGGAAGTGTCCCTGCCCATGGCAGGGGGGTTGGAACTGAATGGTCTTTAAGGTCCCTTCCAACACAAATCATTCTGTGATTCTATGATAAGTGGATGGATGCATAAAGGGCCCAAATCCATGGATGTCTGCCTGTTTCTTTACTCAGTGGATCTCTGCTTCATCACACAAGATCATTGGATCTGATGATCCTGAAGGTCTTTCTCAATCTAGATGATTCTATGATTCTAAGGAACAGTTTGGGTAATAACATACCTGATGAGCAAAATGGGCCATTTCACAGGAAAAAAAAAAAAAAAAAGAGAGAGACTCATAGGAAAATACAAGTCTAATACTTGCAGATACCAGCTGAGGAACCCCAGACAACAGCAGTACAAAGCTGTTATCATCATAATATTTAGAGCCCAAAAGTCTGACAGCAGAGTGATTCATCTATCAAGTTTTTTAACACCCGTATTTCATGTTTCATTACTTTTGCTCTTCACTCCAAAATGTTCATTAATCAATGGCAACCCACACTGCTGCAATGCTTTCATGAGACCCTTCTCCTTGTGCAGTCCTTCTATGTGTGTCCTTGTCTTTAAGCGACCACCAGACCATTGTTCCCATTACACTTGTGCCCAAGTGACTGGCAAATACTCTGTGACTCATCTGTGGCATGGGGAGCCCATTAATCTCCCCTCTCAGCACCAGCAGCATCAGCACCTGGGGGAGAACAGCAAGCAACAGAAACAGCAGGGAAAAGAAAGTATATGAAAAACCATCCCTGGCATGCTAAGAGAGATGGGGAAAGGAAGAACAGTGTTCATCCAGGTTAGAGTAGGAAATGGGCTGTAAAGAAAGGGTTCTGTCAGGAAATGGAGGAGGAAGCTATTTTTCTGCAGAAAAATGTGGCTTTCATCTACCCCTAGCTATTAGTCAAGGCAAATTTTATAATGTCTAAAGGGTGCTGAAGCATGGCTGTGATCACTACCTGTTCTCAAACTGTGGATAAGAACCTTAGGAGAAGAGGGAAGCTCACCTAGTGCGGGCCTGAAGAGATGTTGCTTGTGGCAAACATCTGCTGAACATAGCATATTAGCTGTTTTTTTCAGTTTACCATATCCTATGGAAAAATAAATAAATAAATAAATAAATTATTTTGAGAAAGAACAAGATGATACATTATGTTTTAAGCCTGTGTTTCATATAAATGTGTTTATATTAACTCAATTGCATCTTACCTAAAAATCTACATTGAGTTGTATGGTTTTTCTGAAGTTTGAGGTAGAAAAGGAACTGCCTCTGTTTTTGCACGACTGATAGGAGCAGTTTTTGCTTTTGACTTTAAATGAAGCTCTACATTAGTACTTTTCAGCTTTACCTGATATTTTCCAGAAAGAAAAAAAAATTATTCAGCACACTCATTTGTTCTTACATCCAGGCTATGCGCTCTTTTAAAATGCAAAATGCCTGGAACATCTTCAGTACTAGCATCATTGCCTGGAATGATTTGGGCAGATATCATCCTGAGCTGGCAAGGCAATGAACCAAATCTTGTTTTCTGTACAGTCAGTGAAGAACAGATATATAAACTAATTTATTGCAAACAGTACTTTTAGAATTTCAGTAGTAGTCACAAAAAAAAAAAAAAAAAAAAAAAAAAAAAAAAAAAAGAGAGAGAGAGGGGGAGAGAGAGAGAAAAGGAGGAGATCTATACAAGAGTCCTGCCTGCTCCCTGCCCCAGCAGTCAGTTCTGGCCTTCAGCTTCTAGGAAGAAAAGGGAAAGACTAAAGCAATGTTACCAAGAAACTGCTAGCAGCTGACATGAATGTCAGGTCCAATAGCAGAACATAATCCCAATATTTTAAGATTTTCATCACCACAGATAGGGGGAACAGTTTAGCCATATTAATATTTTATTAATTTCTGATTTGACATCTATATGGATTTCATGTTCTTTTAGTTTTAATTTTTAACATTCTCATAATTTGTCAGAATTGCTACAATGAAAAGGCTTGAGATTTCTTCTAACAACCTCTAATACTTTATCAATGAGGGAGAAGAAGATTTAAGTTAACCAAATTCAAGAAATAAAAGACAGGCCTGTAAACTCAGTCTGCTAAGGACTGGGCACCAATCCTTAAATAAGTATCAGACTACAGTCATTTACTGCTTATGTTTGTGATGCTCTCACAAGTCTGGAGCATAACTACATCCACATAGTAAACCACAGAGGTATAGAGTCAATATATATATATATATCTGTCCTCAGCAAAGGCCCAGATCCATACTTTCTAACCTGCTTCTTAAAATGTGCAGGAGAAAAGAAGGTACCACAAGGAAGACTTTTTTTCTCAGCAAGTACAGAATTTCTATGTTGTCTGATTCCCAGCAATAATTAAAACAGAAGTGGTAGCTCATAATATGATTCCTTACGAAACCAGCAGCAATCACTCTTGTAAAGCAAATGGTAAGCCTATGGAATATCACTGTGTGTATACCACGTTGGCCAATTCATTCTGCTCTCATCTTTGGGCTGACCTTGGGGATGTTTGCAGGGGCCCTGCTCTCCTGGGGATTTCTCACCAGCCTGTCTAAGGCAAGAGATCCACCTCTGGAAGTGCAGGAGGTAGCATTTTAACCCCTTGGGCAGATCCACCGGCCCCATCTCCATTCAAAGGCCTAGGTACCAGAAAGCAGGAGCAGAGGAAGGAGGCTGTAGACTCAGGGAAACATCAGAGAGGGAAGCAGTGTTCTCCACCTGTCTCTACCAAGTCACTTTCCATTGGCAAGGAAAAACAGTGGGAAATCTTTTTACACGGGCATAGGAGAAACCCAGCTGGCACCAGCAGCATGACAGTGGCAGTTTGTCAAGCCTGTTCCCCACAGCTGCCTATGAGCAATGTGGGATTCATGGAGTTAAACCACCATGCCAATGAAGGAGGGGACAAGGTGAGTCTCACCAGGTGTATGACATATGCACCTCATTTATCCCCTATCTCTAAGGAAATAGTAATATCTCTATTTTTGGGATACTTAAAGAGCCCAGCAGACAGTCCAGCCCTACCCAAGCAAGTAGTGTGGACTGAGTCCAGGCTCACATGCGTGCTGTGCATGGAGTGTCTGAGGGACAGTGAAATGGGGAAGGGAGAAAAACCTGTCTCCACTCTGCTGAGACTCTAACCTTCTCCAAATGAATATGACCACCTTCTCTTTTCCTTTTCTAATGTTGTTTTCTCTCTTCTCTGGCAGTCCATGCTCTGGGATATCTCTGCAGACCCCACCAGCAGTGGGAGGTATGGCTCCACGTGCCCAGCACAGCTGTGAGGAGGAATGGCACTGCACACACAAGTGTCTGATTTGGGACAGCAGCCCACAAACCCACAAAGTAAGCTGATCATGTGGTTTATGTGTAACCACACAAGGATGGACATATAAAATGATCTTTGCTCTTGAAGCAGCAGTGGGAGAGAAGAGGCTTCTGCTAATTCATCAACTCTCTCTGTTCCCAAGGAGTAAACCTGAGCCTCAATTAAACATATCATTATTTAAGCACTGTAATTAAAAACTATGACTGTCAGTAACCTTTCTTTTGGTACGTGTACAAATCCTATGCAAATAGCCATTAAGCATATCCCAACAGATCCCTCCGCAGATTTCCACTTCATGAAACCACCTACCCAAACATTAACCTCAGTGGCTCTTCATCGGTTTGCATATGCAAACCCTGAGGAATGGTGGTGAGGATGACTTAACTTAAAGACACATGCACTAGTCTGAGAGCCTGAAACAGGAGTTTGGGCATTAGCTGTGAGTTATGGTGAAGAGTTGAACCTGTTGTTTAAAACCTTCCTCAATTCCTGTGGCATCTTGGGCATCACAGGGATGGTGGCAACACCAAAATAAAGCATGGGGTTGTACCGTGGGAGGAAATGAAAGCATTAGGGAGGTCTGAATTTCACCTAGGTCTGCCAATGAAAGGGTAGTGAGCAACCATGGATCTTTGCAGCCTTAGTTCTCACTCCTGACTACCACCACCACCACTGAAGGTTTAGCTCCTGCAGCTCTTCACCTGTGTCTGGGGTGTGATTTCTAGCAAGCATGTATGCAGAAACCCAGGGCTGATTTATGCCACTGGGGGTCATCTCTGGGGAGGGAACGATGCCACGGTGTGGCTTGGCCAAGTCATCTACCAGCAGAAAAGCGAGGATCAGTCTGGCCAGGAGCACAGCATTAAGCCGAGCTGGTGTGACTGACTCACGGGTAAATCGGTGCTGGGTGAGCTCGAATGCTTTCTGGTCCTAGAGCTGACCGACCCTCCTGTCTACCAGCAGAGAGTCACTTTATCTCCCCTTAATTATTTCCCCTGCCACATTTTATCCGCTTAGAGTTATAAGCTCTTTGGGGCAGATGTCTTAGAGAGCATTTGCACAGCAGGATCAGAATTCCAAATGGGCCCTCCTGGCATTATGAAAATTCAATCAAGGGCTTATGCCATAAAAATGTAAACGATGTAGCTACTTATCATTTGTGCGTATAGAGACACATAAACACACAGGCAGATACAGATACACAGGGAAGGAGCACCTGATGCAAAAATAAAATTCTTTTAAAATAACAGTCCTATGTTATGTTTAAGCTCCTTCCTTTGGATATGAATACACATTTCACTTGTTCCTTCCCTCTCCTGTACAAAACTAGAATGACACTGGGGACAGAGGTTACCTGAACAGGAATTACCTTTCAGAACAAAAACCAATTACTACAAAATAATTGTAGCAATGGGCAAAATCTTCTGAAGCAGTTTTCAAAACAATATGGTGATGTACTGGACTAAACAAACATTAACAGTTCCCAGATATAATTTTCTGTCATGTACAAATTAATGAGGTTTTACTACTGATTCTAAGACCAAACTCTAACTATTCTGTCTTGTTTACATTTAATATTGGTAGCACCTGGCCATTTAGCTTCTTTTTTGTGCCATGGAAACAGGCAGTATTTGCCCATGTGATAAATGATAATGTTCTGTACTAAAATGGATTTGGCTCTGTATCCAGGGGGAGGTCATTCAAGTGTGGGGTATTTGCTTGTGTAAATTTTGATGTAAATTTTGCTGTTGAGATGTTGATATTTCAAGACGATTGTGTGGCTCATTTCTGCACTGCAAAATAGAGTGTGTCTCACTGTCCAAGCAGTTTAGGTTTACTCATGTACTTAGAATACAAAGAGCATCCTTATCTGACCTGTTTCAAATGCACATCTTACATTACATCACCCTCTCAGGGTGACTATTTTTGCTTTCTGTAAAGGAGCTATTTCTTTCTCCTCTGAAGAAAATGGAAGTGTCCCTATGACATCCCTTTTTGTTCTAATTTAAGTTTTCCTTTTTTTCTTAGCAGTCATCCTAGGTAAAATTCCATCAACTGACTTCAGATAAGATGCAGGCATAGTTTGAGGTAGCTGTCATGGGTGTTTTTACAGTCAGCAGGAAGATGTGGCAGCTTGGGGAGTCCAATCCATCCCTCCTACAGTGGACCCGATGAAACGTGCCTCCAAAATGCCTGCACAGGCAGTTAGTGGCGTCCATGTTTTTGACTTCAGTGCCCAGGCTTTGGCACAATGGACCTGGTCCACCGTGTCTGTGGAAATACAGGTGCAGGTTCCGATGTTATGACAATTTTTAAAGTATAACATGAATTTTTACAATGCCTTCTGGGTAATCAGTATCTTCAGGTAAACTAGTTTAGGAGGTGTATATTATATCAGTTTGCCTTGCTAAAGGAGAGGCTGCAGTTATGTGGAAAAGAATATAAAACATCCTATGTGCATTCTCTCTGTTTCTATGGATAAAAGAGTATATAAAGGAATATGTGGAATTGTGAAGAAATTAAAAAAAAAAATAATTTTAAAAAGGTATACAAATATTTAAAGACAACAGCCAGCTCAAACATTTGGTTCATGGAAGTCAGGGCACCCCAGGCTCTGCCCTTAAGCCCAGTCTTCCCATCAGGCAGCGTCCCAACCTCCCTACACACACCTGAGGGAGAATACACCCAATTTAAGAGGTTTATTCTTTGTGCTAGCTATTCATCTGTGTGAATGGACCCTACTGTGTGGGAGAAGACTGCAGGGCAAGATAAGGTAGGAAGGGAAGGTGTTGACTACTGTGCAGATTTGTGCTTAGATTTGGGTTTGGGCTTTGGAAAGTAGTGGGAAGTGAATAGAAAATGATGGCAGGAAAAAAAAAAAAAAAGTATTAAAAAGAGGCTGTGAGTTGCAAGAAAAAGCAAAAGCTAAGAGAGAATTTGAGCTTTCAAGATTAAGAAACGGTATAAAAAGTGATGAGCAAAACACAACAAACTGTGAGGGAGTCATCATGAGGGAAGAAGTACCCCAGTGTAAACACAGGTGCAGGTAGACACACACAGGGTTAAGAGCCTGAGAAGCTGTTCAGAATGGTTGCTTGTTATATCCAAGTCCTAACTGTGCACATTTGAAGTATCACTGCTCTGCACCTCTGCAAACTCCCTGACTTTGCCAGAGAGCTTTTCTGAATGGTCCTAAGAGGAGTTTGTCAGAAAAGGACTTTTCATTAGACCCCTTTAATTTGCCATAGCACTGAGATGGGACACGCTCTGACTGACACCCTAGATGGGGTATAAAACATATTAAGGAAATTCAGAGGTATAATTTATGGGAAATTCCTTCCTGTAATGTAACTAAACTATTAAATTTCTTCATGAGACTTCTGAAGCACATAATTGTTGGCAGCAAAATCGAGGGGCTGCCAAGTGCCTGAGAAATATAGGTGCCGGGGAGATTAAAATGAGTGGCAGCCTGCAGGGTGACAGCTGCTGGAGAGATATCTTCACCACCTGTGGAACCTGCTCCCGAACTGACAAACGTTAATGCTCATTCTGAATACTTGGTAATCTCTGAGCTACACGTCTAGTTAAAAACTGACACAGCTGAAAATTTGTCTCAGTTGCACCCAAGCAACACCCACATCAGAGGATGCAATACAAAAATAGCTCCCATTTACACAAAGGTAGGGCAACATAATGGCTGAGACAAACACTGTAGGAACACAGAGGAGAGAGCTGCAGAGGCACGTATGTGACTTATTCCTCATGTTATACAGCTTTCACTGTGTTGTGTTGATCCAGCTGTTTTTGCACTGTCCATCCTATATCAACAATATAGACCTAGTGCTCATCCCAGACTCATCGTTCAGCCTCATGAGACCACGTGCACTTCAGCCTGAGTGCCTCTTGCAAACAGCATAGCTCACCGTCCAGGCATGAGGACAGCATCATCCTGATATTCCCAGCTGCTGTGACACCCACTAGCCAGCCCCCCATTGCATCTCCACCTCTCCAGAATTCACATAGGGGACCTCTTCCTTTTCCCTGGAGCGGCTCATTTTCTGGTTTACCTTTACGGTTCTCTTCCATGCCCATGTGATCCCCTTAACTTCTATTTTAAGATGAAGATTTGCTTATTATTCAGCTCTCATTTCTGAGGCAGCACTCATTTCTCACAAAGTATGTATCTCTATAAACATTACCACATAGCTCTCACCCTGACTTGTCTGGCAGAGGGTTTTCTGGCACAGACTAACCACACTGGGGCTGGCAAGGACCACCACTGCCAGCTCTTGCCTTGCCACTTAGGCAGCACATCTGAGCAAAAGTACTGATTCAGTGCAAAGGTCAGTGGAAAAAGGACCTGAGCAGTGACAAATACCAAACCAGGACAAGCCAGCTCATGCAAACATCTTTCGTCCCTTTAAACAGCTTGACCAGGTCTTGCTCCTCACACATGCTTTGCAGTCATCAGCAGTACCCGTTATTGGATGTGTTTCTCAGACTTGTGAAAGCCAAAAGCACCCCTTGGAGAGGGAGAAAGTATTTATGTTGTTCTAGGTGGAAAAATGTTTTGTTAAATCTGGCTATAACTGTCATAGAAAAGTTAAAGTACCTATCTTCTATCTCATCCTATTATTTGAATAAGCACCCGTGTCTGCACCCGAAACTGCACATCAGTTGCATAGATTTGTCACCAAGAGAGAAATGAATCCTATCTTTAAAATCACGTTGCATGTGCTGCCTTGGAAAACCAAATGTTAAGTTCAGTTAGCTCCTGGTTTAATTGCTTAATTTCAAAAAAATAAAAATAAAAAATTCCTCTGAAGTGTTCCTAGACAAGCTTTTGGGAGAGTGCTGCTTGGCTGAAAGGTCCTGATGCCCACCAGCAGAAGATGCAGTCGGCAGCAGAGCTGGTGCCCATGCACGCAGTGTCTCTCCCACACAAAGCCAAAGCACCATGGCCAGACTGGGCTGCTTGCTGCTGCAGGGACACGAAAAAGTTCTTCTTTCAAGAACAAACTGAATCTGGGGGTTGACACAAAGGGTCACAACAAACACACGAGGACAAACTAATATTCAGTTTGTTGGTATGGACTCAAACATTTAGGCAAGTATGAGTGAGCAGAGCAATACTGCCCAAACAAGAAAAGCTGTTGTATAAACAAAGTCCACAACTAATCTGAAATAAATATGGAAGGCAGTTGATATTTAAGCCTGTTTTATTTCCACTGTCAGTGAGATTTATTTAAATGCTTTACAGGATTGGGATTTAGGTAAGTACCTCCATATATAATACATAGGTAAGAATTTTAATGTGGAACTTTTTCAGGTAGTAATGCTTTTCAGATTGATAATTCTGATAAATACTATTAAATAATGACAAAACAATAAAGACAGTACATTTATTGAATGTTCTTTTCTCCTTTTTCTTTTTTTCTTTTTTTTTTTTTTCTCAGATCAACCCCAACAGAATCTAAGAACTGTTAGGGCTTAGTGAGCCTGAACACTTAATAGTCCAAAGGAAAAAGGATGCCAGATTCATGTCTGCATGCTCAAACCAGGAGTGGGTATCTAAGGACTCTTGAAGAAGTAGTATTTATCTATTATTGTAGTTAATTTTAATTTTACATAGTATTTCAGTGTTTTGCAAACCTACTAAATGGAGTCCCATTCACTGCATGCACTTTTTTGAGGAGTTGGGAATCTCAGGTGGCAGCTGCAGATTTTCTTCCTCCAGACATCAGCCTTCCTTTGGGCTAAAATGTGAGCAGTGTCTCTCTCTGCAGTGGCTAGAGGGGACACAAACACACATACACACACCATCAGAACCCCCCTGACTCTAGGAGCCAGGGCTGAGAAGCCACCAACCAACTTTGGCTTCCCACCATCCGCAGGCTCTTCCAGGGCTAGCGCAAACATTGCTGGTGGAGATGTGCAAATCCTCAGAGACAAGAAGCACAACAGTTCTCAGTGGTGCATTTCTTGCAGTCTATGACATTCATTAACAGACAGAGAGAGTCAGTGAATGCACATGTACCCTGCAAACTGTGCAAATTGAACTTTACAGACCTGAACACTCTTGGGTTGCATAGGGTGCAAATACCTGAGCTGCATCCTGTGCACCCCAAAGGTATGGAGGTCTGCAAAGTTGATCTTGCACATACAAGCTCTAAGTGGGCACTTTTTTTTGCATGTTATGTAGTGTACAATGTGTGTGTTTATATCAAAACCTTATTTAAATCAATAAGATCAATTCTAGAACCCTTTCAACAGCAAGCATGAACCAAAGCACAGCAGAGAAAAACACAGATCTGCACTGTCCCACACTGTGTGCCAGGAGCCCTGAGCCTGCTGCTCAGTGCAAGAGCTGTGGATATTTGTATTCCAAGGGGATGTTCAGCTGCAGATTGGACTCTGAAAGTTGCGAATAACCTTCACCTCTCAGCTCTTCGGGACCGTACAAATTATTTAGCTGGCATCTCACCCAGGTCTTTAGCTCAAGGTGCAGCCCTTGTCTGAAAGACGGGAAATATCCTCAAGGAATTACTGAAATAATTAAGAAGCAACCAGTGAAATATCCCAGCTTCAGCCCCTTCTGCCAGACTGCTCCTCATGGTCATCTAGACCATCCTCTCCCTGTGCTCTTCCTTGTCGTTTCTTTCTTTGAACACTTTGAACATTTATTTAGCACAAACACTGAAGAATTGGAGCATAACTACATGAGCAGGAACACCACCATTTTTCTGGTCAATAATTCAGTTCCTTGGATTGTCAGGATAAACTGCGCAGCCTTGGAGAGTATTCATCCACTTGGGAATTGGATTACAGCCTCATAAAGCAGCACAGCACTCCTATTATCGCCCGAATAAAGCTGCCATCATGCTGGAACAAATAGGTGGAAGTAGGCAGCCACCGAGTAGCCGTGGCTGAAGCGAGGAATAATAAACTGACATACAGTCCTTAAGAAATTCTTCACAAGGAGGCAGATTTAGTGCCCTGAAAGCTTACGCACACAAAAACACACACTCGTCTTTTTTTATCGCTGCCTTATCTAAAGCACTGGGCGCTCTGTAAAGGCAGGATCCAGGTGCAGTGCCCTCTGGATGGCTGGTGATTACAGCGCGTACACAACATTATCCTCTGTCACAAGAGGATGCCCAAGAAGTTTCTCAGCACTCACAAGCCAGAAAAGAAGCTGGTTTTGTTGTAGCTGCCCACGGTTGTACCTGGCTCAGTGTAAAACCCTGTCTGACTAAAAACAGCTCACTTCAGGTTTCTGCTGCTCCCGAGCCTATATCTCCAGCATCTAAGAGCCTGGGAAGGGGCAGGCTTCCCTCACAAGGACTAGCCTGGCCCATGTACAGGCACCAAGAGGGAGAATGTCTGCTCCTGCCTTTCCTCTTCCCTCTCTATGCCCCTGACTCCTACTACTTGCCTTGTGCCACTGAGCATAGGACCCTCTGCCAGCAACTTCCCTGCACATAACTGCAGCAAGCAAACAGAGGAGAAGTCTCAGCTTCTGCAGTTTTCTGCTGTTGTAGTCAATTGCAGCAGCTCAGCCAGGAGTCTGGATAAGAGCTGAGCCTGCACAAGCTGGTAGGGAGCACAGAGACAGGAGGGGAAGGAGGGAAATGTCTGAAGCCTCCTTCCATCAGCATTAAAAAGCAACGAGGATGCATGAAATTGGGCCATCTGCCTGTGGAGCAGGATGGGAGGGAGCCTGAATGGTCCCTGGGCAAAGAATGGGCATATATGAACCTCACAAACAGGTGCTGTCACTCCTGCAAATGTGTTGTTGGGATCAGTACCAGACAGGGATAGCCACTCGAGATGCCCACACTTCATACAAGTATTTAATGCAGGTTGCAAAACACGGTTACACAAGTGAGGACACTGAGAAACCCCTGAAGTTCAACCCGTTTGGCTTAACAGAGCAGAGGTTAGGTTGGGTTAGTCCCATTTTAGGGGTAGTTTCCTGAAGAAATCACCGCTAACAGAAATTTCTTTAATCCAGAAAACAAATGCATAGCAAGCACAGCCTCTGGGCAGGAAACAGAGTCAAAGTAATCAAGATTCAGAAAGAGGTGCGGCTGATTCCCCAGTACTGGGAGCACTTAAAGCAAGGCGGGATGTCTTTGTACAGGCTATGCAACAGCTTGCTACGTTAAAGGTTTGATGCAGCAATCTCTTGGTACAATTTTATGGACTGTAATGCACAGTCCCTCCTTGCCTTTAAAATCCTGGGAGGACCAAAATTGGCAACAAAATGTGGGTCGTGTTGTTGCATTGGTGTTTCCCCTGCATTACGCTGGGTTCCTACAAGCCAGCCACACTTGTGCCGCTGTACACATGTTCTGCAGCAGGGTGAGGAAATTAAATGCTCTTTAAGCTGCTAAAGCTAAGGAGCTGCCTTTAAGGGGCTGCCTGGAGAGCCATGTGTGCTGGTGCTGTGATGTGTAACACAGGCACAGTGGGGGCCAGAGCTGGCTGCCCTGATCTCGGTGGGCATCGCGTGCCCCAGGCCAGCACCCTGCTCCTCCCTCTTCCACACACCCCTGCCCCTCGTTGGTTTTTCTGCCCTCACCTTTTTGGTTTTCAGCTACAAAAGAGATCACTGCCTATAGTCTGGACTGTCCAGTTGGCATATGTGAGGTTGAAACCTATTCTTTCTGATGTTAAAGAGATATTTTAGGTGTTTGAGCAAGCAAGCGAGGTTAGCAGGACAGGAGGACATGACTGTCACATGCTGTAAGGTGTAAGTGGTATCTTGATACAAGTCACTGGCTGCCTGTCCCCAGATCCCAGAGGGGACACAGGAGAGAAACAGCAGCCCTGGGGAGTAGCCGACAGACCCCAATGGGGTGATCCATTCAACACACAGCTTCTTTATCCCTATGGCAAATGGGGTCCACAGCAGGCACTCCCCAAAACAAGAGTCCACATGGATTTTGTTATATTATTCCAGACCTCTAATCACACTTCTCTAGGCTCATCATCACCCTATATCAGCAGCAGAGCACCAAAGTGCCCTGCAAATGCAGGGGAGCACACCCGCCTGCTCAGCAGCCCCAGGACTTGACCTCAAAACACCCAGTCACAGGCAGCATCAGCAAAGCAGGACCCAGTGCAGCTCCCTGCTGGAGCAACTGGAGCAACTGGCCCTATCAGCTTGCACTGCAAATTCTGGGGGTGGCACCAATGCTGTACTGAGCATAAATGCAAGGAGTGCAATTAAAGAGCTAATTCAGGAGCAATGACAGAGCCTGATCGGGATATATTTCATTTTCCCCAAGGACAGCTACTGATATAACCACAATTATTACTCACTCTCTTTTCCCGGGTGAACTGTTCTTTCAGAGCCTGTGAGGTGGTGGTTGCTTTCTTGAGCGCTGAATTCACTCCACTCCCACTCATGTCAGCAGCCTGACTTGCAGCTGATTCGAAGTCTTTTAGCCAAAATTGCCTTTTTTTTCACCTCGCAAGTGCTCTCGCTAGGGAGCCTTCCTGAAAAGCACAGCAAGAACGAGATTGCTCAGGTCTACACAAATTGGGGGAAAATGGACTAGGAGCAACAAGGCAGCTGCTCCCAGTCGAGTATCGCAGTGGGGACCTGCCTGCCCTGAGACCTGGCTTTCTTGACTCCTCGAGATAATGGGATCTTCAAAAGCCTCTTCCTGGAACTGAAATAATAATTTTGCAGTCATCAGCCTCAGAGTGTGGTCTCTGGTTTTTACGCATGTTTCATTAAAAGACAGATACAGACGAACAATGTAATTTTACAAGGAGCTGATAAAATACCCAAAGACAAAGATTTAATTTAAATAAAAGTCCCTAATTCTGGCACAAAGTTAGTATTCCTCTGTGCTACCAGAACAGTGCTATGAAGTTATCACTTCTGTATCTCCATAAACCACGTCTGTATGGCTCAGTGATGAGCCCAGGCTATTGTTTTCTTTTTTAATCTCACTGGTGGTGTGTACTTGACCCTCACCTACTCAGAGATGGTCCTGGAGAAGGGCACAGCACCAAGGGTCAGCACTGGATCCTCTGGGATCTGATCTTCTTACCGGGATTCCCTTAGCCTGGTGTGCCTAACTGCTTCCCCAGTGGCTCGGCAGCAGCCACATCGAGGAGCCAGAGGATGAGGGGAATGTAAGAGGACTGGAAACAGCTTCTGCTTTCCCATTTTAATCTGTGATTGCAAAGCTGTCAGGCTCTAAGCCCAACGTAGGCGGCCTGGCTCCCACCTTTAACAAGAGGAGGCGAGGAATGCCTTCCTAACCCGCCTCGCATCTCTGTGACTGCGGGCGCTGCGCTGCAAATCAGATGGTAACAGAGATTCATGCTGATGTCCTGAATACTGCCTGGTGATATCTGGGATCAGGGGCTGGACCACAGAAAGCTGAAGGGATCAAGAGGCTATCCAGGTGTAGTTACCCCTTCCTGCTGTCATTGCAAAGACTCACCTTCTGCTGCAGCACAACAAACGTGCTCCTTCAGGCTCCGTGGTGCAGCCTGGGGAGCAGCCTTTGCAAAATTCAGCACGGCTCAGAGGAGCTTTAAGTGTTTCTGTGCCCCTCTGCCACCAGCAGCTGCCTCCCAGCTGGGGCATGGGGCCTGGCTGGCTGTTAATGTGGGTACAGCAATTAGAGGCTGAGAGCTCTTCAGGGCCAGCTTCCAGCCACCATGTGCAGTGGGGGCACAGCTAGAGCTGCCTTCCTGGCTCTTGTGGTGAAAAAAAAAAAAAAAAAAAAGGCATTTAAAAAAAAGGCATTTTCCATTGAAAACACCTGATTACATTTTATAATCCTTATTTCCATCAAGGCAACAGCCCTTGTTTGGGGTACCACAGCAGTACAGCCCCAGAGCCTGAGCATCTCTGGGTGAAGCCCCAGGAGCGTGGCAGGGGAGCAGCGCAGGATGGGCAGGGACCTCGGGGTCCCCTCCCTGCAGGCAGCAGCATCCCCTCTATGCGGGTGTGCTTAGAAGATATCTCTTGAGCTAACTTGCTTCTGGCATATTATCTTCCCCTGTAATGACATGCCTGTTTATCAAAAACATAAACTGTTTTCTAAATCCTTCCAAGCTCACTGCAAACAGCTTCACCTCATGTTTCAGCTCTTCACCCACCAGCTGCATGCGATTTTTTCCCAGCTTCTAGCCAGCTCCCCCAGAGGATATAAGGGCTTGGTTTTTTTTCTTTTTTTTTTTTTCCCATTTAAGCAAGCTTTTGCTAAGAAGAGGTATCTGAAGCATGCATATACTGTTCTTTAATCCCTTACCTCCCACACTTCCCTCTTTTCTTAAACCAAGCTGTTAATAAGAATGCAGATTACTGTAGCCAGAATTTATAGCAAGAATTTGCAGTAGCCAAATATAAATTTAAAGAAAAAAATGGTAGCAGCATGATCAAACCACTGCTCTGCTCATAAACATTTCTACAGTATATATTTTCCACAGATTACCTATCACAGGTTGTAGCCAAAGATACACCTTTAAATGAGTAGAGCTGTTTTGAAAGATTTCCTTTGTTGCAGGCATCAGAGACAGCATTTCATATCTCAGTGTCTTTAAATCTATTCTAACTGAGAGGTCCCAATGTGATTATCAAATGTAAAAGGCAAAAAAAGTGTGAATTGCCCCACAAGTCACGCTGAAACTGGAGAACGCAAGTTCATCTGTGTATAGCTGCAGTTTGGGGAGGAACTGAGCAACTGTGCATCCCCCTGAAATGGCAAGCACGACATGGAGAGGCAGAAGAAGGACCTTTTCTTCTCCCACGCTTGCTCATGACCCTTCTTGCTCCTGACACCTCTCTTGAGCACAGCCCTCCCTCATCCTCACAGGCACCACACTCCCCAAAGGCAATGCAGTCAGGAAGAAAAGTTTGGTCCACGTTTGGAAAATGTGCTGTAATTGCCTTTGCCTGGCTGGGGTGTCCAGCACATTTCTGGCAGCTGGGAAATTGGTGGTTTCCCCTATGAAGATGATGTTGCTGTCATAATTTCAGCAGACCAAGAAGCTGGGAAAGAGTTATGTGTCGAGGTGGAGAGAGCCTTGTTTGTGCACACTGTGCAGGCACCAAGCTTTGCAGACAGTGTGAGGCCATGTCAGATTTAGGGGATGGAGCTGGTAATAGGACAAGCCTTTACTTATCTATGTGTGACATAAGTACTCAGCTACCTTTTCTCCCTGTGACAAAGCTGCCTCCCAGCTGCAGGTTTTTAGCAGTTGCTGCACGGCTCAGACAAAAGGGTGTGTCTGTGTCTTCTCTTGTATGAAGCTGTACTGAAGGCTTGTGTGCATTTTTCATAGAATCACAGAATGGTTTGGGTTGGAAGGGACCTTAAAGATCACCCGGTTCCAGCCCCCTGCCATGGCCAGGGACACTTCCCACCAGCCCAGGCTGCCCAAAGCCCCATCCAGCCTGGCCTTGAACCCCTTCAGGAATGGGGCACACACAGCTTCTCTGGGCAGCCTGTGCCTGTGCATCACCACCATCACAGTGAAGAATTTATTCCTAATATCTAATCTAAATCTACCCTCTTTTAGTTTTCTAAAACTTTTTTTTTTTTTTCCCTTGCAAATATTTTGTGGTTTGGACCCAGTGTAAAAACTTACAATTAGAAACACTTTAAAGGCATAGTTGAGCCTAAGTGCATTTGTCTCGGTTGAGTGCAATGCCACTTCTTCAGAAAGCAGTAACCCATCACCGAAAAGGCTACTCCATTAGTAGCACTTACGTTACTTGTGCATATGTAACACAAAATTGCCAGCGAGTAAAACGGCCATTACAACTCTCAATTAAATTGACATATGCACATTATGCAGCTCTCACATCACCTCCGTACCCTCCTTTACTGCTCACTCCAAACCTCAGCAGCACAGAGCTTCTCCCAGCAGCTTTCCCTGCAAGAGATGATGGGGAAGGACACCCCAATACTCCCCAGCAGCAACAGTGCATTTGTGTGGCATTTAGCATGTGTGTCTGCTCAGACTGGGAGAGTCGTGGCCAATGGAAGTGACATCAAATGAAAGTAAAAGCTTATTAGCCATGTTTCTGAGTTTTATATTGTTACATTCTCACACTTCATAGCAAAAAAAGCACAGGACGTGACAGCGCATTCATTATTTAAAGACCCACTTCAGTGAGAGGATGACAAAGCCTGTAAAGGCATGGAAGATAAAGCAGGTTACATTATTTTAGTTCACTGCCGGGAGCACAGATCACAATATTTAGACAGCCCATGACAGGAAAAATCAATAGCCTGCCAATGGCTTTTCTGATGCACCTTCCAGCCTCTCTGAATGGGGGAGAGGGGAGATGGGTCTTAGCAGGGAGGTCCTCAGACAGCACGTGTGGGTGGAAGGGTGAGTCTCTTGAGAGCAGAAGAGGGTGTCCAACAAGAGAAAAACAGCTCTGCTGAGGGTCTTGAGACCACAAGCACTTTTCAGCTTTTCTGCTCTTTCAACTTGCTCTAAGGAAATGTGAACTGCTGAAACGCAGCATCCCTGGTATGTTGTAGGCAAACTGTTTTTGCTGCTTGTCAGAGAAATGTCTGGCAGCTGAAGGCGTCTGACTGCACTCTCTCGTTCCTTATCAAACTCTTTTAGGAGGCTCTGACCCAGACTCCTCAATAACTGCTGCTCTTTGTGCCTGTTGATAGGATATAACTCCAGAAACTCCAGGACAGAACGGACACCTTTGCCCTCAAACGCCGTCCTCAGCAGAACAGGCAGCCACTGGTTGTGATGAACAGCCCCAGGTGCTGCTCCCAGGCACAGGTCAGACACCTACGACCCCCTTTCTCCCAGATCCTGCCTGAGGGCTGCTTGAAGGCTGGCAAAATCCAGAGGCAGAGCCTGAAAAGCTGCACAGGCAAAGCCAGTGTGGTGGGAACTGCATCTGACTGTGTCCTGCTGGAAGGAAGCCCCAGCTGGCAGAGCTGTGGCCTACCTTTACCAAACTGCACCTACCCTTCTTATGTTTGATGGTGGTGGCAATTCCTGTTCACACTATAAATTCAGGCAGCAGCCAGGGCTTTTTAGGACAAATTTCAATGCACTCCCACAGTGTAACTGCTGCAGACCCAGCAAGTGAAATCACCCCCAAAATGACATTTTGCTATAGCATGCTGGAGAGCTTGTAAGACCTTGTGCGTGAGGCACATTCAAGATCTGGCCACAGAGAAAGATCTATGAGCAACAACGGGTGGATAACTACTGTGCAAATGAAAACTGTAATAGCCTGTTTCTATGCCTTGAGCGTCCTAAACTACCTCTCAGACAAAATGCTTTCATCAGACAAAGAGTACATCAAGCCCCAAGCCCTGAGTTTGAAGCTTGGATAAGTAGCAGTGTTCCTGGGAAGGGAGAGCATCTTCTCTCTCACCTTGTCAGGAATCATCAGCAGAAAACACCACAGTGTTCATTTGCTGTCAGTTATTCCAGCAGTGGGCTAACAAACTGAACAGCTAAGGCAGGCATCATCACATGCTGGGCTCAGGCGCTTGGTAAGGTCTTTCTAGCTCTTGGGAGACATCTATTCAGCAATGGTATTGTCTGTGTACATTTGTGCTGGGCAACATACTGACCACTTAATGACAAAAAAGGCAGGACATCATACGTTTTAGCTTGATGCTCTCTTGCTGTCCCCTGCAGGGTCCTCTTCCAAAGGGCATTCATGTCCTCAGGCTTCTGCTCCCTAAAAACATGATGTTTATTATTTCTTAAGACAAGCCGTATCAATTATAGTAGCTAAAAAATTCCACTTGCCATAGTTTTCCTGGAAACCTCCTTGGTATTCATTACCTGCTTGGCAGATTGCATGAATTTGAATGCTGATTTACAGAATAGAGCTTAAAACCAGTGTGATATATCTAGTCAGTTGGAGGACAGGGCATGGGGCCTCATTTCCAGTTTCATTGAAAGGAAATATTAAATGCTCTGTTTTATTACAGCAGTTCTGATCATAGCCATGGTATGTAAAATAACAGCTTCTGTATTAACGCATATATAGGTTCAGGAGGTCCAAAACCTAACGTGGCTTTAACTTTTAACAAAACAGAAACTGAAGGAAGCTATGCAGATTTAAAAAATGTACATCTTACTTTAATGTCCTCTCCTGATCCCCACAACCTTCTCTGTTTCCCACATTTAAGCTCCTACAAATCCTAAAAATTTTCTCCCTACATAGTCCTCCTGCCAAGGACCCTGTCAGCAGTTATTGAACCTCCAAGCAGGAGGTTCAGTGACGTTGTATTGGACATCACTGGCCAAGACCAGCTCTTGACCTTTCTCAGTGTCACCAATGGACTTGTGTCTTCCTTCAAAATCATTACTTAGCTGGTGGCTTAGGTTCAACCACCAGCAGGTTTCATAGCTACACTCTCATTTGTGTTTTCTGTGCCTCAGCAGGGACCCCAGAGATGGGGACTACAGCAGATGTTTCCATGTAGTAAATCAGCACCAAGGGTATAGTTTGCAAACAAGACAAATTGATCCAGATCTTAATGTTTGGTAGGGGAAGGGGAATCAAGCCTCTTCATATTTAAGCTAATCCTCATGGAAAAGAATGGTAATGATTTTCCTGACACTTCTGAGGTCTGTCTCATGTTAGATTAACCCAGCCACAGGTCTGGATCTCGTATTTGCTAGTGCAAGGATGTTAATTCATCCATGGAGATGGAGTGAGGTCTCCAAAACAATGCTGAAGAGCAAGAGCCACATAACAAACACTCACCTTGAAACAGCAGCTCACGTGTGAGAAGGTATGTCTCTTTTTGCTGTATAATTAACTTCAACGTGAAATCAAACGAAGACAAAAAGTAAGATCTTTGTTGGAAAAAGAATATAAGGTTAGAACAAACAAACAAATAAACAAGAAACAACCAACCAAAACAACAACAACAAGAGCAAAACACCCTTTCCATATGGATAAGAATTGAAGAGGGCAATCCAAACAAATCCATAGGCCTCAGCCAACCACTCTCCATACAAAACACAGGTATCCAAAATTCTTTGTTGAGATGAACATCTAAGAGCCACCATCACGCAGAGCTCAGCCAGCAACATATCTGTTCAGTCACCTAACCTGATCAGCAAAACGCAACAGTGCACTGTCCACCAGCATCTCTAATGTGAGCCAGGTAGGTCCACTGGCAGGTTGTGTCCCTGCTGGTAAGAGCGTGGGCAAAAACCTGCTCTCTGGCAGGGTTTGTCTAAAAGGGAAGGTGTTTCTTGTATAAGTTTTCCCATAAACTTCTACCACTATGGCTACTATGACAAATGCAGCCTGTTGGCCTTCTCTATACTGGGTTAATTTGCCTCCCATGTGAGATATTGTGGCCATGCTGCCCTGAGCTACCTCATCTGCTGTAACCATTCCCAAGCGGGTGATGTCCCATGCACAACATCCCACCAGCCCACTGCGTGGCCCAGGGGATGTCAGTGTTTGAGAGCCTCCTCTGTCTACACAGCTGCAAAGCATTATCATTACCCAAACAGAAAAGATGAACTGGGAGTTTGCCAAAGACTTAAACAATTAATAAGCTAAATTTCTTTCCCTCCTCACTGAGATCCCAGTGTTGTCAGAAGGGCATTAAGGATTTCTCTTTGTTTATTGGAATTAATTTACTTCTTCCCCCAAATGACAACTGCGGCTCGTTTAAAGTAGTCAGTCTCACACTAATTTCTTTGTTCAATGAGTGCCATTCAGCTCCCCACAGAAGTTACCAAATTAAAAATTGTCAACTTCTGTAATGGCCTGACCTTTTCAAGCTGAAAAAGTTCAAAGTCTGGCCCACTGGGTCCGAAAGGAAAGCAGCCAAGAGCTGCTGCCTGCACTGGAGCATCAATGTGAATGCTCCAACAGGTAAATAGTCACTCAGAGAGCTTGGGAAAACATCTCACAAGTTGAGCAAGTAGAAAATGTGCCACGTGCAGAGAAAATTAAAAAGGAAATACTGTTTTGGTGATATACCCTAGGGAACAGACAGAGCTTGTGTATCTATCTAATCTAACTTAATTGTTAGGAGTTTATGTATTTCCATACTTTGAATTAAGAAAATAAAAGGGGGGGAAGTGGGGGAGATAACCAAAAATCCAAGCTTGCTTGTTCAGAAACTTTTAACCTTCTCTTACCTCCTTTTCCTTTTTAATTAGAGCACTTATTTGCTAATCATCTGGATTAACTTTAGGTTTCGGTAGCACTCAGAGCCATTGCCCTGTGCTCAATACAAGCGTACACTTGGAGCCTGGCAGTGCTTCTGCTTGCTCTGATCTTACTGCAAGAAGCTGCTGAAGGAGATGACCCCAATAAAACCCCCTCCTTCTGTGGTATCAAATCAGGCATGTGAGCACCCACAGTGGGAGTGTGGGGCAGCCTGAACCAGGCCTTCCCATGGATGTCGCCCACCTCGTGACCATGCAATCACTGGCTCCAGTCTGAGGGGCCCCATGGGGCTTGGAGCAGGCAGGCAAGGGAGAACAAACCTCTCTGAAGCAGCCCCTTGCTAGAGGAGATCCTGCACCATGCAAAACTACAACCTTTTGCTCTGGTCCTGTTCAACTGATGAATGTGAGCCACCCTGCTCAGAGCCAGGGTCAGGCCATGCACCCGTGATCCTGCTCAAGAGTGGCATTAAGGATGGTTTACTGTGCAGATGAAGTAAATTAATGCAGGGAAAGGAGGGGACTACCAAAAGTAGTGTATTAGGATGCAGACTGTGGGCTGTTTGCTGTCGCTTGATCTAACGTGGGTTTGTTGGAAGGGTTTGGGATTTTGTTCTGTTTGTTTGTAGTCCTCGGAAGTGCTGCGTAGGACTCCTGTGACTCCCACAGACAGATGACTTCTGATGTAAACTTACTGACACATTACAGTGTGTAATTTGCTAATGATCTTCCCACTAATGATGCAGATTAAAAATGACAGCTGACAAATCCTTGCCCAGAGGAAAGGTTGCAGGGAGCAGGGCACTGGGAGCAAATCTGAGGGAGGAATCCCGCCTCCTATATGGCTGATAATACATACAGCTCCTTGGGATTTATCCCACATATTTGCTGAGAAGTGAGAAAGGCAGGTCTCTCTTGCGATTTATATGTTCCTCATAAGTTTCTCAGGGACTACAGATTTTCTTCTGGCCTCCTGGCATGGTAGTTACCCTGAGTTTAAATGGTAATTGCTCCATGGGTTGCTCTCTGCATTGACAAAGAGCAGCTGTGGTGTCATGGCTTTGGCTGGGATAGTTAGTTTTCTTCATAGAGGCTTATAAGATGCTGTGGTTTGGACTTTTGGTGATAGCACTCTGATGTGTTTTGTTGCAGAGCAGTGCTTGCACAGAGCCAAGGACTCTTCTGCGTCTCACACTGCCCTGCCAATGTGGGGGCCAGGGGTGCACCAGGAGCTGGGAGGGGACACAGCCAGGACAGCTGGCCCAGGCTGGCCAGAGGGATGTCCCATACCTTGTGGTGTCATGCTCATCAATAAAACCAAGGTAAAAAAGGAGGAAGGAGGGAGCATTCAGGGTGATGGCATTTGACTTCCTAAGAAACTGTTAGGCATGATGAGCCCTGCTTTCCTGGAAGTGGCTGAGCACCTGCCTGCCCATGGGAAGCAGGGAATAGATTCCCTGTTTGACTTTGCTCACACACGTGGCTTTTGCTTTACCTGTTAAACTGGCTTTATCTCAGCCCATGAGTTCTCGCACTTTTACCTTTCCAATTCTCTCCCCCATCCACCTGGGGAGAGTGAGTGAGCAGATGTGTGATGCTGAGCTGCCTGCCGGGGCTAAACCACAACATGCAGTCTCTTGGATTTTATTATTTTTTTTTATCAAACATTAAGCCATTTTACTAATATCTAAGAGGCAAAGTTGAAAGCTACAGGGCCATGCACACTAATTACACTGTTTCTGATAACAGTGGGGATCTTTGGAGATTTAAGTATTTGAACAAAGGCTTTGGTTTTTATTTTTTTATTTTTTATTCTTTGCCAGAAAAGGGAGGGCATTGAGAAGGGAGAATCAGCATGAGCTTACTGACTAATTACAGCCTAGAGAACACCAGTCCTAGTCCCTAAAACTACTCTATTTTGATTACTGCACTTCAAGACTGTATCTTGGGCTCTACAGACCTCTCTGAATACATTTTTTCCAGTGGAATTAGGAAGTCGATAATTGATGTCACCAGGCCTTCAGCAATTCCTGCTGCCTACCCAGACTTTTTACTCCACATGGCTGAAAGTACAGAGTCGGGTCAGCTTTTTCTAACTGCAAATGCATTCTTCACAGAGAGTCCGAATTTGTCTCCTGCACATCTGGCCTGGTATCTAGCTCCTTGCTGACTTCTGTTGCTGGAACTTCCTTCCCAAAACTGTGTCCAGACCCTTTCAAATCCTTCCTCTGAACCTCTTTCTGTGTTATATACTGTAAAGTCAAACTATTAGTTGGGTATCTTGCTAGGAAAGTCCATTGTAATTTCATGCATGGATCTTTATGATGAATGACCCATGGCCTAGACAAGTTTTTAGCGTACAGGTAAGGGCATGGAAAAATATACCTGCAACACACCTTTCCTCCCATCAGTGAAGTTGCATGGGTATAATGTTGACTAATGTGGTCTCAGGAAGTTTTCTTTTAGTTCACAGTTTCTGAATGACACTTTGTGGTGTACTTCAAAAACGAACAAGGGACTCCCTTGGTTGGTAGTGCGCACAGTACTCCTGACGTTAGGTTTGTCCATGCTGCATCCCTTACCCACTGTACCTCCCTTTAGAGGGGAGAGAAGGTACTCTGGGTTTCAGGTATCATAGAACCACAGCATGGTTTGGGTTGGAAGGAACCTTAAGGATCACCCAGTTCCAACCCCCTGCCATGGGCAGGGACACCTCCCACCAGAGCAGGCTGCCCACAGCCCCATCCAGCCTGGCCTTGAGAACCTCCAGGGATGGGGCACCCACAGCTTCTCTGGGCAGCCTGTGCAAGGGCCTCACCACCCTCAGAGTAAAGAATTTCCTCCTAATACCTAATCTAAACCTATGTTCTTTTAGTTTAAACCCTTGTCCTATCACTACACTCCCTGACAAAGAGTCCATCTCCTGCTTTCTTGTAGGTTTCCTTTAGGTACTATTAATCAACTGTCTTGAACTAACTCTCCACTGAGAACTGAAGTCAAATGTATCATTGTAGACCTTAAAACAAATGCCAGCTTGAGGTTTCTTCCCTGAGCTTTTGGTAAGAGCCAAACACTAGATGTGCCAGTGCACTGAATGTGTGAGGTGACCAGACTCCCAAATTCCCACATGTCAGAAGTACTTCTTCACCTCCTCCAACCCACTCCAGAGTCACCCCATGCCTGTGGGCAGGCAGATTTTCCTGCCTGCTTTAACAGACAGTATATCATTATTCACTATTTATTTACAGCCTTGGCATGGAATGCATCTCCTCATACTGCTGTATTATTTATAGGCTAAGGCAAACACTGGGATATTGACATGAGGCTACGAGACGTTTTTAAATTCAGAAGCAGCTCATAAATAAGGAGTTAAGTCTTATATTTTAAGAAGAAATGCTAAGGTTCTTGTCTTTAAGCTTTATTGGGAAAAGCTGAAGAAAATAGTCTCCACAATACTGTCAAAATCTATTAACCTGATTCTTCCCCAGCTCACCTCTGCTGTAAGCCAGGCTGATCCCAGGGCCATCCTGCCAGCAGAGGGGAACCAGGTCACTGCTGCCTCTGTGGTGAAAAAAAACAGAGCAAGAGGTATAATTTCACTCAGTGAGTCTCCCTTCACCTTCTATAACAGCTCCTATCTCCGGTCACCTCTTACTCCTCTTGATTTCCTAACACTCCCCAGCAACTCACCTTGAGGAGAAAGATGTCCATGTAACTTTCAGCTGCTATTTTCTCCTCCTAATCCTGGGCTATTTGGGGAACTTGTTTGTTAATCTGTCTTTTGTTCATGATAAAGACTAGCTTGCTTCCAAGAAGTCAGGAATCAGAATAATTGACCTCAAATTGTCATTGGTATCCTTGGGCACCAGCCCTGGCTCATCTGCACTCTCCTGGAGAAGATAACCACAAACACAGGCTGAGCTTTTAAAAGGTGCATTGTAAAATCCTACTTTCCATGGCTTCTAGAATGCATGCCTCTTCCCTTGTTTCTCCCTATTGCACACATCCAGAGAAGTAAACAAGCCTGAATTCTTGCATACTATTGAAATATAAGCATTAAATCATTGTAATTATACACTTTTGGAAGCTGCTAGGGTGGAAAGTTTGATTGTTGAGTTTCCAAATCCTAGCCCTATTCGTGAGATTTTTGCAGAACTAAAAGCACTCACCTTTCTTCTTGACAATCCTAGAATCACAGAATGGTTTGGGTTGGAAGGGACCTTAAAGATCACCTGGTTCCACCCCCCCCCCGCCATGGGCAGGGATGCTACCCACTAGATCAAGTCACCCAGGGCCATATCCAACATCCACACATAGCTCAGTCTTGCTTCCTACTGAGCGTAAATAACAATGTGGCTATCAGTGCCTTTTTGCTATAATTCCTATGTGTGGTTGTATCAAATTAAATCAGAAGAGGAAGTTTATAGCACTTCACATTTTTCCATATATGGTTTCATGCTGTTATACAGTGTTCATCACATTCTCCGTACCTTATTTGCTGTGAGATATCTGAAATTCTTTGTCTTATCTGATCCATGATTTAAGATTCTGACCTTTTCAGCTTTCTGTAATTTGACTGCCAGCTCACTCAATATGCCTTTGTTTATAGCCTTACAGCAGAGAGACCAAGCGAAGATGTGAGCTGCTGGTGTGCTAGAAAGATACAAAATTCTATTTGCCAAAATTTGTGTGCAGAAGAAGGAAACGGAGATGTAATTCGAAAAGTTTTAAAAGAATCTGAGAATACAGATGAGAAAGGGGATTAAACACACTGCCACTATGACTCTCTGCTAAAAGAATGAACCAAAAAGCAATACCTTTCTGTTTATGGCAACCTGTGTGAAAAGCAATTTCAACACTAATAAAAACTGATTTTTCACCTCCATGGCGAGAGGAGCAGAATGGCAGCATACATCTTAACACTTTCATCAAAATGGTTGGGAAGGTAAATGAAGCCTTTATATCTGCTTCTGGGATGCTATGTTGGCTTGCCTCAAGTTCTGCTCCCCTGCTGCCTCGTCAGCTCGCAGAATGAGCTCTGGGGACACTAATCTCTGCTGGAGAATAGCTGCTAAATTATTCAGAGTACCAAAGACAAGGGCTGAGTGTGAATTACAGAAGACCCTGATGGCACGGCGTGACAGTGATAGAATGACAGATGAAATTCAGCTTAGGTAAATTTAAAGTGAGACATATGGGGAAAAATAATCCTAATTTATCATTCGTAGTTGAGTGTGCTACTTGAAAATGAGATCTTGCACTTATAATATGTAGTCTTATGGAAACGTATATTTGTTCTTATAACTGGTCAGGAAAAAAAAAAAAAGTCTAAACTAAATTCTAGGAAATATTATAGAAAAAAAGAAAAAGCCTATAAACAACATGCAGAGCGTCCTTATGTCACCATAAGGATCCCTGGTGCACTTGTATCTTGAATGCTGTGGACAGGTCCGGTCCCCCTATCTCCAAATGAAGATGAGGCAGATCAAGAAATGCTGCAGTCAAGCTCGACCAGGATAATGGAAAACGCGGATATTTACAGAACAGCCTTATGTTCTTCTGCCTATTGCAGACACAAAGGAGAGGGGTTATGGTAGAGGACCATGAAATCAGGAGTTGCATGAAGATGAGCAGGGACTTGTCGTTCAGTGTGTCTTTGAAGGTAAGATTTAGGTGTGCTGAAATGAAACCAGAAGGTGGCAGGCTCAAAACAAACAAAAAGAGGTAGTTTTCCATTGTGCCAATGAAAATGTCATCACAGGTAAGCTAAAATAGTCTTTGCTAAAGGTACTAAAATTTTGCTTGAGTTCAAAAAGCTTTCCTGCTCTTACAAGAAGCTACTTGGGCCACTACCAGAGTGAGTAGCTCTAGCTGCCCCTAGTTCGGCTATTCCCTGAACTATTCTTAATTTAAATCTTTGGGGTTTTATTTGTAGTATGTTGTTGACAGGGGGACATAAGCTAATGCTGATTTCTCAGTTACACCAAAGAGAACACCATAAGCTTGAATAAAAGCTTTTTCCCAGGGTTCATCCAGTGGACAAGGCATCAAAGCAGATAATTAAAGCCTTCAGATACAATCCATCTGCTTTATATTTCTTCAGGCTACCTTCATTTGTAGTAAACAACAACAACAACTACTACAAAGGCAGATTAGTATATTCTGGTTTGGATAGCTGCTTCAGGAGATGAATCACCTTCTACCACTGCCTACGTTTCCCAAGCCTGAGACCATTATGACTCAACAAGAGTGCATGTTTTGCCCAGGAGTACCACAAACGCATATTTCCTACATATTCATTCCTCCAGATACTTAGTCAATTTTGTGATTTATTTAACTTGTTTTAAATGTGACTTAAACAATATTGACTGACAAATTCTGCTCAAAGTTTATAAATAAAGATGCTTCTTTAAAACAAAATCTGGCAAAGACAAGCCTGGCTTAGGCCCAACAGAAGAAGTTTACATTCAGCTCGTGATCTGCTGAGCTAGCTGCCCAGTTGATCCAAATAGAAGATGAAACATCCTATGACTGTTTATCTAAATCACTGATAAACTGTAGCTCATTTATTTGCCATTTAATTCTCATAAACATACAGGTGAGAAAACCTATGTTTGTGCAATTTTTGCATCTAGTGCTGAGCCTATGTCCTGAAGTCTTGGTCACCTCGTGATTCACTGCAACTGGGATGATCATATATCCTCTTTAACCCAGTGTTTCTCATTTTCTTTGCTTGGAAATCAAGGTGCCTGGTGGGGCAAGAGTATCCTTATGGATCCCCAGCATTGAGCGGGAACCCAGAAGATGAGAAGAGCTCCCAGTTCAGGGCTAGTAGTCGTGGGAACTAAGTGCTTGTGTGAGCATATCCGAAGTCAAAGGGACTTGAAAAGCAAAGGAGAGAAAGCAGGGACAGCTGTGAGATAGCTAAGGTCCAGAGAGGCTAACTTGAGATAGTGGCTTGCTACATGGTTCATAAAAGCAGCTTTACGGAGAGGAAGAAAATGACTGTAAGAAGCATTGGTACCTAAGAAGACATTGGTGCAAATCGTACAGCATCCCCAAGATTAGTGGGGAACTGAGGAAGGGATTCAGTATTTCTTATTTATCTTCATCTCTGACATTAGTACTATGTTAGAAACGTTCTGCACAACTATTTGCTACCATCAGCAAGCATTTAAGAAGAGTAGAGAAAAAATATAAAGTTCACGAGGCTTCAGCATCTGGATGGACACCATCAAGGTAGCAAAAGATGTCTGAGCTTTTGGCAATACTCCTGCAGGTGATGAAAAGCTCCTGCTCTAGCAGTTTGTGCTGGATGGGTTACCATTTGTCTGTATCTGATCCTTACAAAAAAACTTCCCCCAAACCAAAAGCAGGTTCATGGCTGGGCTCTGTCTGACTGGCAATCCAAAACATTGTGTCCAGCATGTAGGAATCAATGCAAACAGTATGCAAATGGCCAGCGGTGACATTTTGACAGAAGCATGGTGTGTGTGTGTGTGTGTGTGTGTGTGTGTGTGCACGCATGTGGGCATGCAGAAACAAGTGTCCACACACATGTTAACCTTCAGTCACTCATGAAAAGTAGCTCTACTGATCCCCAGGACCGTAATTGGACCTGTGCAGCATTAAAGTCTTCCAAAACATTCCTCCTTTCTTGGCAATGTTCATTTCCATGTGATTTCTTTCCTGAAACCCTGTCTTGACTGTGACATCATGCACCTGCAGACCAGTCAGTTTGTATTGCCAATTATACTGATGACATGGTTTCATTTTGGTCTGTTGCTGATGGATTTCACCTAGGGTTGTTTTGTTTATCCTGCTTAATATCCAGCCATTTATTAGCATGCATATTCCTGCATCCTGTTAGTCAGAAACACTTAAACTTCTACAGCTGAGATATTGTCATTACTGCTTATCACAAGCATCACTGGTCACAGGTTTACAGTCTTACAGCTGAAGCAGCAATCCTGACACTAAACTCCCCATAGACAAAGGGACAAACATTGCTTGGTCTCCACATGTTTGGTAATGCAAGGCTGCTTGTTTGTCGCTTGAATGCCACATCACAGAATTGAAATCCCAAACGGACTGCTGGGTGACCTTGCCTGCTTTTGGCAGAGCACAGGTTGTTTCATATGAGCCCATCAGATCCTGCCTGAAGAGGCTGGGCCTTAGTGTATTTTACACAGTATAAAGATTTCTGGGTAAGACAGAAATCCACAAAAAATCTCCTGTCAATTATTTCCTTGAACTTTGCATAGATAAGCAGATTTTTCAGGGCATCTTCACATCCACACTTTCACAGTGGATATCTCTTTGGCTCTCTGATGGTTCCTCCCCAAGAATCTTCTATTTCTTCTATTCCTCCCCAAGAATCTTCTATTTCTCAGCTACCTCGCTAATTCCAGTGGTTTTGATCACCATCTTTGCACAGATGGTCCCCAGGTCTCTCCATCCCTAATGTTCCCCCTCTGGTCTTTGTGAATTTTAAATATCTCTAGACCTACTCACTTGGAAGCCTTACTTCTATTTCCCGTGCAGTCTTTCCAAAAGTGAATTCCTGCGCCCTTGTCCTCTGGTATGGCTGAGGCTCTACCTCCTCTAAAGTACCTTTGGTTTTTCGTTTGTTTTTCCTCTTGTTTGCAAACAGTGAGGTGCAGGAGCCATTTCTGGGATGAGAGTCTTCTTACCCCATGATAAGTGTCTAAAGCAGGCCAGATCCTAGTACCCTGAAGGTCCACTTGCCTCCATTGGCAATAAGGGGATTCCCAAAAGCAGTGCAAGGAGGCTGATTTTTAGTGATGTGAGGGGACCCTGTATGTTTCACCATGAAGTGGGCAGCTGCTTACCCAGTGGACAAAATCCTTTAGCAGTCCTCTTGCCAAAGCAGGACAGGCCTTATTTATTCTCCCCATTATGCGTTTTTAGCACCCTGTACTTTCATATAACAGTAAGATTTATAACAGTCATTTACTTACCTCCATACTGCCTAATCTCACTTGCTCATATTCGTAATTTTAGGGGCATACTCACAAATTTCTACACGAATGTTGAAAGGTGTCACACCTTGTATAACCTCTGTAGCTAAAATAGAATTTAACGTGAATTAAATCTTAAAAATCAAAGCCTTTCTCCAGAGGTATCTAATACAGTCCAGCAACGCCAATTCCCACTCTTGCTTATAACTGTGCCATAACTGCACATTACAGTACAGATTTCTGATGTATTTCTTGAAATGTAACCATGTATGTGGAAAAAATTTATCTGTCTTCTGGTGGCAAAATCCATTTCTACTTTGCTATATAGTAATATTTATCAGCAATGCAGACATTTATTTCATTTACCATCTTTCCGCCCCTGCTTCATAGCTGCTTTCACTGGAGTGCAGGACCCAGTAAAGTAATAACATTCATTTTGCTCTTCCATCACTCACACTGTCCTGCAGTGCGTTTGATTTTGTGCTCGCTACTGGTGATGATGATGGACTCTCACCTTGCAGATTGTCTCAAGTGATGGCCCCCAAAAGTACAAACACCATCAGAGCAATTTGGATTCCTAAATACAAGTCTCTAGGAGGGAGGGACTGTTTATTTGGAGGCCTGCAGGTATTCAAGACATCTGTACAGGGCTTGCAGATATGACACAGCACCTACGCCAAGACCTATGTCCTTCTGGAGCAGGGGTTGGAGGCCAGGGAGGCAACTTCAGGACATCATAAACAGCACTGAATGATTCTGTTTAGCAGCCTGAGTTGTTCCCTGATAGTATCAACTCCCTCTGCCATCTGGTCTTCACTGTCAGGGTCCACTTCTCATGCCCACTCAGCCATCAGCTTCTGGGGGACTGGTTTCAAACAATAGTATGAGTTTCTAGAGGCTGACAGGCTGCCTCCCAGGAACCAAGTTTAATTCACATCAGCCACCAGGCAAGCAGTGGGATACTGCCACTATTGCAATTTACAGAAAACTGGAGATTAGAAAGTTCTCCTACCTTTTTATGTCCCCAAAATGTTACACACTAAAACAGTGACATGAAAATTGAAATTTGCAATGGGGATTTCATTAATAGCACTGAAAGGGGTACAAAAGGTGATCAAACACAGTCCTGTTGCAAGACGTATGTATAGTTTTACCTTGTTCTTTATGATATTTAATTTGGTCTTAAGTTTTTTTCAGAGACTCCAGATGCATATCCATACACATATACAAAACTTCTAGAGATGACTAGAAGTATTGACAAATTCAGTATTGAAGTGAATGGCTCTAAAAAAAAGTGCAAAATTGGGTAGGATGAAATGAGGATAAATTCCAGAGAGGTACTGTTTACTGCAGACTCAAACAGCCTTCCTTCACAATGGTGGTTTTTAAACAGTAGCTGTGAACAATTAGAAAATTATTAGGAAGAATTTAGAAAATAAAATGAACTCAAACCTTTGAGAACTTCCTTTCTTCTGCTACCCTAAACAACTGCTGTTTTTGTTGTATCCCAAGAGTAATTTCTCAAGCAGAGTTTTTTTTGTTTGTTTGTTTTTGTTTGTTTGTTTGTTTGTTTTAGTGTTTTTTTTTGTTGTTGTTGTTGTTTTTTAACCATTAATACAGCCTTACACAACATTTAGTACTGGTCAGTTGACTTTGCTGAAAAAATGTCCTTTTTTTTCATGTGACCTGCCCAGTCAAGGTCACTCCATCCTAATTTGCCATGGTATGGTCTTCTCTTTCAACCAGACTCACATCCAGGGATGTGGTGTATTTGCTTCACGTTGGGAATCAAGAACTGTGAAGAAGTTTTGATCTGATAAAATAGTCATGGAACAAACAGGGACCCAAAATACTCTGAAAGAGGAGACCTTACAGGGGGCCTGAGTTACTTTGTAAAAGAGATTTCCATGTATCCTCCTTATTCACATCTATCCATGCTCCCCCATGTTCCCATCCCTGTCCTAGTTCATTGTATTTACACATATACATGAGATAGTGTGGCTGAAAATGCAATTGGCTCCTCGTATGGTCCATGCAACCAGAGGAGATGTAAGGACATATATATGAGGCCAATGGTGAAGCAACAGACTGCAGCTTCTCATTCTTCCCCATGGTAGCTCCTTAGATTACCCTGACAGTTGGGACCGGTCCTCTGTGCAGTTTCCGAAGAAATGAAGTCCAAAAATTCACCAGCACTTTTTCAGTTATTTGCGTGCTTAAGTCTTAATTCAATCCAAGTATGGAAATTCTGACACTGGGGTCACTTGAATTAGTGCTAGTGACTATGCAAGTCTCAAGCCTCCTGACTTAATGCAATCTCAGTTGAAGCCTGCTAAAGTCAATTGCAATCATAAGATTTCTGATTGGGCCCCAACATAATTAAAGAGTAAGTTGTGCCAACATGCTTTTCCTCTATGTACATTTTATTACGAAACATAATTATGGTCATAGTGGATCTGCACTAATGCTTGAAACCAGCCCAACAGAAGCATTTTTAGTCACTTTTATGGTTATGTAGATAAGATGGAACCTTTAGTGTTTCAAAAATGCAATCAATGTTTATTTGTTGCTCATAAGTTATTCATGGACCCAACAATATTCAACAAAATTTCTTCATTTTCAACAGATTTCTTAATGAGTATCAATTTACAGAAAACCACCAACAAATAAATATATGAAAACAATTGCTTTTGACACCACAATGGTTAAACACATTAAATAATTCATTAAATTGTGCTTTACATCAATGAAAACCCCTAGGTCTACAAACTATCCTTTAAATAGGAATAAAAGTAGATATGGTTAGTCACAATACAATCTCTTAGTAGCAGAGTTCACACACATTATTGCACATAAACAGAAGGAAAATCCCTAAAGAATAAAATAATTTACAGTCTATTAATTTACCCTTTCATCTCAAATATGGCAACTGATGGGAACTCCTGATTTATTCATTTTCTCACTTCAAAGATTTATTTGAAATCACAGAGCTTGTGATATGGCCAAGAAAAACAAACAAAACAAAACAAAAAAATGAAGGATATTGTAGGAATCTATTTCTCTCCACAAAATATTGAGAAAGTATTACAAGAACCAAACTACAGGAAGTGTTTCAATGCAAGCTGGGTACCTTTTCTGAGTATGCTTTTGCCATGGGTAAGGCAGACACAGCAATCTACTCTATCAGAATGATTTTATTGTGGTTATTCATCTCAGGACCTCTTACAGGGTAATCTCCACCAACCTGGAAAACAGATATTCTCTATCCCATACCAAATAATAAAATATAAAAAAATAAAAAATTTCATGTGTATCAGAGGGACAGCAATGGAGGAGAAAATGGTGCCAGTGAGATAACGAGTTTTATAGCATCAGTGCTCAGTACTGGTACAGGACTGGATGTGGGAAACAAGAACCCACCAGTGCCGAATGAAATGTGTTAACAGGAAGGCCAACTTGAGAAAGGTCCCCAACAACACACACTCACTCCCAGTTACTCTTGAAAATGTGTAGGAAACAAGACCCTCCTCGTAGAGGATGTCCACTCTGAAACACTTTCAGACTGAAGGGTGATGTGACTCGCCACATGGTTTTGTTGAGTAGATACACTGAAGTTAGGAATTTGGCTGTGGATCTGACTTCCTTCAGTTTTTCACTCTCTACTTCTGTTTTGAGTGAACTACAGATAAATACCACATACTGGGTAGAAGCCCTAGCAAGGCTATTCCAACCTCATTGTTAACACAACTGCAGTGAGTAATACCAAACATGAGAAACCATCTTTTTTTCCCTTTCCCCATGGTGAAAAAGCTTTTTATTGTTAGCACTGATGACTGGGGAAGAGAGGACAAATTTTCCTTCTCTAATAAAGTACGGCCCATAGGCAATAGGCCAAGTTCTTGGACTAGACATCAAATTACCAGGAACCAGTTTTAACAGCACAGCATGTTTCTCTGTCTGCTCCAAGCCTACAGCAAATTATAACTGGAAAAGGCAGCCAGTGCTGAAGATGCGATGGGAGAGATTAGTACGTACATCTCCATTACAAAAGAATGAGATTTGTTTCAGCATCGCAGTAGCAGAAGCCAAATTGCCTTGTTTAAGCAACAAAATAATGCCAGGAAGATGGACAGAAATCCTATAGCATCGCTGCTCATGAAGGTTTCAAAAGGAACACACTGCTCTCTGATCTTAAACAAGACACTGTAATTACAGGGAAGCCTGTGCTGTCAGAGCAATGAAGACCTGGAATAACAGAGATGTGAACCTTTATTCTGCTTTTAGGCTGCTTTTGCTCTACAATATTTTGGGTGCTGTGCCCAAGAGGAAAAAGCTGCAAGCTTGTGTCTTAGAAGAAGTCAGCCTGAAAGTATTTTAAAACTGCTTGATTTTTGATGTGCAGAGAATTTCTGCTAAGGACAGCAGCAGTGTTAGTGAAGGGAGTTTGCTGAATCTACTGCTGTAGCTGGGGCGGGAGCTGCTGGAGCCGTGGGCTTTGGTGATGGCAAGATCCCAGATGCTTGCTGCCCGTTCCTGCACAACCAGTGCAATTGTGATACACAGGCTCCAGGAGAAAGAAAAAAAAAAAAGAAAATAGAAATAATTAAAAAAAAAAAAAAATTAAAAAAACATACAACAAAAAACTTCAATTTTAAATAAATCCCAAGCATTAAGGCAAATCCTGTTAACATAGATGCTACAGCACATTAGCAGCTCTTCAGGACCCTAATCTTGTCTCCTGGGAAATGACTGACTAAAAGGTTAGGCATCACATTAAGGTATTGCCAAACTATTAAAGCTAATGCAAACCGCCCAAAGACTGCTTTGATTTTCCTCATTAGGTTTTGTTTTGTGTCATGCAGAAGGAATAGTCTGGAGAACTGTTGGTGTGCTTAGAGAGCTGAAACTGATACTAACAGCAACTGGTGAGGCTGCAGGGAACAATTTCTGCTCTCTCTCTCTCTCTTCTCTCCTGAAAAAATAATGCAGTGTTTTCAAAATGAAAAAAGAGGACCCTGTTGCTGTGAGCAGTGTGGAGAGGTGGCCTGTAGGGGAAAGAGGCAGGGACATGAGAAAAGGGACTCTTGGGTGCTTAGGGATGCTTTACAACAAAAGATGGTCTTGGACTGATTCTGCTTTCTTGTTTATCCTCCTCCTTAATCCAAGTATGAGCTTGCATCTTTCATTCCATGCACTTGGTTTCTCTCCCACAGGCCCACCAGCAGCCATGACTCCTGCCCACCCCATAGGGCCCTTCAGGGTCACTTCTGGCATCCTCAGCTCCCTGTGCTCACAGAGACAAAAAGAGCACCCACAAATCCTGGACATGGTGTATGGGGTGCCACAGGCTCCCATCCCTTCTCTTGCCACAGGATCTGAAGCACAGGAGGAGATGCAGCAATGGACCCGGGAATGTTTGACCAGCAGGAAGGCTCCTGCCCTCTGCAGGGCCAGGGCCACTGCTGTGCTAAAGATGCAAGAGTACTGGTCCAGCCTGGCTCTTAGTGGCCCCACTGTCCCACACACAGGACATGCAGAGTGAGCTTTAGTCTCAGACTGTAAAAGTTTCAATTCAAACCTCTGAACATAGGTGTTTCTATGTGAGAAAGGAGCCTGAGCGCCTCTTCAAGGCGGTGGGGATCCAGTCAAAATGGTCAGGGGAGTCTTCTTTGAGATGGACATCCCACATTTGGGCAGCAGAATGGCTATCTGCTGCCCTGTGTTTTCCCTTCTGAAGGCAGAGGTGGGAGGAGATGCATGTGATCCACCAAGGGAACAGGCATTAGAGCCCCAAACTCCCTGCTTACCACAAAAGTAGCACACTGGTGTAAAGCAGCGCTTTGCTAATAAACTACATTGATAATGAGGCATTGTCCCAGTAGCCTTCTTCACTTCTTAATATTCTTTACAATATTCCATGTTTAACATATTATTGTATGCATTAACTCTCAACAGGATTGTTAGATCATGTTTTTGATATTGTGCATAGATAAATAGCAATAACATTGTTGGAACTAAAAAAGATACAGCATGCACTAAAAATAACATTTTGGAAATGAAGGGATAAAGTTTCAAAATCAGCCTTGTTTTCTGCAACACATTAAAATGACTAGCTAAAACCCTTGAATTTTGAAAATAACCAAGAAATGTGCATCCATATCAGGTACTCCAGTATCTCTAATTAGCAAATCTGTAAGGTAAAAGCCATTCATGCATGCAATAATATACTTTCAGCATCTTGATTTAGCAGCCACATTGAGGCACTTAGAGAAATTTCCTCCTAATGCTTTAGATTTATGCTAGAAGAAGAAGGAAAAAAAATCTCTCAAAGATCTATGATGCAAAGGACCTTCTTTTTAAAATTCCACTACCACAAATGGAATCAAGAAAAAATCTCAGAATAAATAGATGCAGTTAAGAATGCAATGTGTGGAGGAAGAACCCATTGAATCTTTGTAGACAAGGAAGAAAAACAGATGCAGATCTCTCTTCATGAAAGCAATAAATTTACAAAGAATCTTCATACAGAGTAATAAATATCAGGTCTTTCCACATATCTATTATTTATCCTATAAAAATGAAAGCTGATTTTTTTTTTTTAATATGTTGTAGCCACTACCATAGTTAGAGAGAAAACCAATTTAAATTGTATTCACTTGGAATCAATGTACTTTAACAGACTATATCATAAACCTGCCTATCTTCACAGACAATATATCTCCAGGCTTTTAAAGCAAATCTGGATAATGTCACACTAATATTTAAGCTTTTCCTGCTCTCTCTTTCCTCTTCCCTGTAGTTTGCTGGGCCCCTCTTCACCTTTTGTGAATGTGAAGGCTTATTTCATTGCCGACAGGCAGGTAATATGGGCAATGTGTGCGCAGCTTCAACGAGGACCTACCTTCTTTCTCAGTTTTTGCACTCTGGCTTTCCCTCTGCCACACACACTCTGAAAGACGACTGCTACCTGACTGGGTTTGATTCTCTTAACATCTGCAGAAAAATAAGTTAAACCCCCCACTTCACTTGCAAATCATCCCTGACTGAGGGCTTACAGAAAAGAACAAGCACTGTACCAATCCCACATTTCCTAGGTCTTTTTTAATCAGCCCAGCAAATGCTTTCCTTAATCAAAACACAGCGTGTAAAAGTTTGAAGGGCAGTATGTTTACCTCCATTTCATCCACTAGAAAGCTACACATTACAGTTGCAAAGGACAATATTAAATAAACCAGCTCTCACATCACAGAGGAACCAAAACAGATTATTTTTTTTTCAATTTTGATTCATGCCTGCACAAGGTTTGGTAGCTCAGATTGTATAGGTTACATCTGTTAATGTCGTGGATATAGCTTTCTCTTCAACCCATTCTCATAGCTTAGGGCTTTGCAGGAAGTCTGTTTGGATAGGAATCTATTCTACTGCTATTTAATAACACTATTAATGCCTAGTTAGAAAAAAAAAAAGTTCTCCTCACTGACAGAAACCAAGAAAAACCGAGACAAGGAAGGGTAGCTGTCAGATGCTGTCTCATTTGCCAAAGCGGTTGGCCTTCCTTGGCTGATTTTCAGGTAGCCAAGTTACACAAAGTATGAGCCTCTGATCCTCTTATGGGCTAGTCAAGCTGGAGGAGCATCACCATCTTGCCACTTGGCTATTGTAATCTTCAGTAACGGCAACTTCTGCCACCTCTTCCCTTGGCCACTGATGAGCTCTCTGCTCCCGCAGCAGCCTCCGCTCCTCTCGCCTCTTTAGCCGGTTCATCTGATGCTCCTCTTGCTTGGAGTACTGGAAGCGCTGCAAGAACAGGTCCTTGGCGTATTCGTACAGCTGCATGTCCAAGAAGTTCAGCTCCTCTATCCGCTGCCGCACATCCTCACCGATGTCCACATTGGAGGCCCGCGTAACGTTGAACTGGGTGAAAGGGGAAATGAACTTCAGGTTGAATGTCCTCTCGAAGAGATACTGTGTTTTCCTCTGAAATTCGGTGAGGCCAAAGAAGGCCATGTTTTTCAGATTGTTCTTGGCGCTTTGGAGAAGAATCATATTCCTCTCGCTCTCGTTCATAAAAGTCAAGTTGTAACACCCCACCAGGCTGAGATCTGCCAGCATGCGCACCTGGCGGTTGTTGGCTAAGTTGTAGCTGCAGTCCATGAACTCCTCTAAACTGACTCCAGACCAATCGTCGCCCTCGTAACAGGTAGGCAGCTCATCTGGTGTCGGACTTCTTCCATCACACATATGAAGGGAAGTTTTCCATGTTGCGCCCCTCTGAACGTGCTTCCATTCACTCAGGTATCGTGACACCGGATCCCTCAGCATCGTGATGTAATAGAAGTTCCTGTAACATATCATTAAATATGGTTTTAAACACAGATTCAGTGGTTTTCCCTTTTTTATTCTCCAGTCAAATGATTACCAGTGACCACCACCACCACCCCCTTCATTTCTTCAACATAAGGTAAGTATTGAAAGCAACTATTTCTGAGATAGTAAAATGTTTAAAGCTTGATAAACCCTGTGAAAAAAATACGAGGTAGATTGGAAGAAAGAGAGAAATGAAAGGAAATAAACAGCTATCAGAGAAAAGTAGTTACTTTGACTTATCAACTGTTCAGTGCTAGTTACTTCGTGTATAAGCCAATTAACCAAAGTGTACTCCCCTCTACTTTAAAATGAGGACAGTACTATCAGGAAAACTGGAAAAAGTGATTTCTATAATCTCGTCACTTTCCTTCTGGACTGTGACGTGTGTGTACAAGATGATAATCCATACAGCACTTGGTCAGAACATACGAGAAGCATGGGCAATACAATGTGGATGCTGCAAGTGCTAAAAATAACACCGTGTGGAAGACTGGCATGAGCCACCTACTTAAGAAGAACACTATTATTAAATGGGCGGGAGTGAAGATAATGAGAGGCCCCAAATCCACTCACGTGACTTAATTTTAGACAAGTGGTTGATTGAAATTAGTTATAATCATGTAGTATAAAAGCATTTGTTGATATAAAGATAATCATTATTCAACCTCACCTGTCAAGAATACAAAAGAGACACTAAGAAATATTGATTTGAAATAGAGCAAATAACTGCAGCACTCACATTGTCAATTTGTCTTTTAGCTCTTGAATTGAATTTGTACATCTATTTATGGCAATCTGAAATGGACTGCAATTGACTATGGTTCAAACAGGATTTTACAGATTGCAATTTTTACAGGGAAATGTTTTATACAATAACAACTAACCTAAATTACAGGGTGATATCATAAGGACAAAACAAAACCAAAATACTTATGATTTCTGTCAGCTAGAATAACTAGCAGAAGATTAATGACTAAAATTAACACACGGAATGGTACAAAAATAAGCTCATGAGTTTGTGTGACTCATCTGACTGCAAACAATACATTAATAAATCATGAGTCCTAAGATTTCTTAAGAAAAATCTGATCTAAATATTCTTCTTTAAGTCTAGTCAAGTATGAAGCAAATAAGCAGGAGGCAAGCTTGCTCAAGACAAGTTACACTGGAAATAAACCAACACTTTGTGAGGGGCATCTTATAACCAGTTAAATGAAAATTCTTAAAACTACTAACAATCTCCAAGACCAATACCCTTCTTTTTCAGGTATCACCCATTTTCTACCACTCAAGATGGTAAATAGTTTTTCCATAAACCTTGGGTTTGTCATTAAGATAGACATGTCCCCACGATTTCCTAAAATGCAGATATATTCCCCAGTTCAGACAAAGCAAAAGGAAACAGAGCTGAACACTTTGTCCTCATTCATTTTGAGTTCTTCACCTAGAGGATATATAATATACTTTTTGGGATAAGATTATGAGGCCAAACTGTGGACTATGGTCTGCTGCAGGATCATTTCTTGAATTACTATCTAATGGAAATGGTTGTTTCAAAAATTATTTCACAGTAGAAAGGTTACAGGTGGAGGGATATAAACTGGGGAGTGCCATAGATATATTTTATTATCACTTGCAATTGGGAGCCATGATTACTGTTAATGTCAGATGATACCCTAAAGGATGACATTTCCAAAAAAAATGGGACTTGGGTTTTCTGGCTACACATGATCAAATTGTACTTCAGCTGTTTGGACCCACTTCAGTTATTTACACAGCTCACGTCAACAGAGAACTCAAGGACTGTGCAATCATTCAATAGAGAGAGATTACTTAAATACCTTTTCACTACTCCTGCAGAGTAGGAAGCACCAGAAATCCTCCTGTGTGCTCCAAAGTATAGCTCCATTATGAAAAACACCATCTTTATGTACTTCAGGCATGGCTTTCCTGTCTCAAATTGAATGCCCATCTCACCTTGACTCTGTGATGCATGTATGAGAGCACATTAAGAATTGTTTCCAAACAATAGAACAAAAAGTGGACATTTCACTGGTATTGTGCAGATAAAGCAGCCAAACTCTCAAAACACCCATAAACTCTGAGTATAAGACATTGTTATTGTAACATCCAGCAGGCACTGACAGGACTATTGTAGACAATGATTGAGGATCCAGGCAGCAGACATGAAAAAAATGGACAAAAATGCAGGGACAGTTGCCAACATCTGTACCAATGAAGACGAAGCATTGGCTTAGTCCTTGTATTGGTGCCTCTCACCTCTTTGGATAATTTTAGATGTGAATATGTGGTAACAGATGTATTTAAAAGTTGCTCTCAACAATTATTTATACCTCTAATAACATTTCTGTCTTTCCTCTCCCATCCCTAGCAGTCCCATTCAGGCATGACTCAGAGCAACAGCAATTAACAAAAATATCTCCTTTGCATCAATCATTTCCATTTCATGCCTGGGTATGTAAATGCCTTTGATGTGCAATAAACAGGAATACGAAGCAAATGCAGGGAAATGAGAGGAGTGTGTCTTTGTGTGACTTCCGCAGCTTCCCTTGAGCAGACTGGGAAAAAAACTTTCACCTGCCCATTAATGCTTCTCCTCGTAACTACCTGAATTCTGCATCTGGCTCTGCTGTCCTGATCAATTTCCTTCTTATTTGCGTATCTTGCAGAGTGCTGCCTCCTTGTGTTAAGACTGAATGGCTTCTTTATCTGGAAGGAAATCTTCAACAGCAGCCCGATGTACATTTCATTCCCAAGGCACTAACAGTGCAGCTATCCACACCACGTTCACACTTCACAACCTTCCATTTAACCTTCTGCTCATGACTTTCCATCACCTTTTCTATCACCTTTAACAAACCTAAGGTTGGAAGGCCTTAGATTACTTCCACCTAATCCTAGGTTACACTGTTAGAAAGCTACACAGACAAATAGGGGATGCTGCCCAGCACTCACAGCACTGCTTTCACTATTATTTTTTTTTTTCAGTGAAAAGGATGTCTTTTCTGTAGAATAATGATATAAATAAAAATACATAGGTTATGCACATTCGTTTCAGTTGGAAAATTATCAAAATTATCTCAGGAAACTGTTGACATTTATGGGTTAAACAGAGCGGCATTTCAGATCTCCCAGTGCATAATATGCAGTTTTCAATCAGAATTGGAATGGCTGAAGAGTCAGCTCTTAATAAAGACAAGAAGCAGTTCATTAAAAAGTGAAATGACAGGTCGCCTTCCATTTCCCCTTTCTTCCCTATTCAGTAGAAGAGCATCAAGTCAACTGTACATTGAGTGTGCTTGAGCCAGTCTGAATACAGATGTCCACTTGTTCCTGTCTGTGTAAATGTCCTCCTTGCTTCAGGCATGCTCCTGATTATATGGCTGTGTTAAACTCCACAGGTAGCCACTGGGGGAAATACTCAGCAAAGATCTAAGTGTTGGCTTCTGTTTCCTTGGTTTGACAAAGCTAACTCATCACAGACTTCTTGGCTTCATTTCAATGGACTTCTATCATTGATTACTCAAACTGTTGCCACAGACAGCTTCAGTGTTTAAAGACTACCAAGCAGAATATGCTGGCATGTCAGCGAGAAGATATTTTACACAAAACCTTCCAAATTAATTAAAAACCATGCAAATTATATATATATATATATATATATGTACACGTACATATATAAGCATGGATGTGTGTGTGTCCATGTGCCCACATCTGTGTGTGTAAAAATTCATATGGCAATCCAGCATAAGCTGCTGTGGTCAAAAAATGAAAAATCACAGTAAGTGCAAGTGGCAAAATGGCCACTTCAGGATGGTTGATTTTTTGGATGGGATGCTAAGCACCATGGTGGTCAGACTTCGTAATCCTTGCAATAGCCTAGTCAAGATAGTGCGTGCAGCTCACAGAAGGTGCCTGCAGAGAGAATCCATGAGAGACCACAGCCACAAACTTAGCACCAGGGTAGTTCCTATTAGTTCAAGAAGATCCATATCTGAAATAATACTATTTAAACTGGAATTAGAAACCACCTGGAAATTCAGAAGGCTCTAGTCCCACCGGTATGAAATCCAGTCTCTTCATTAGCATTAGGGGAGAAAAAGAAAAAAAACAAAACCCACAACCCAAACCTTTAATTAATAGAACAGATAAACTGAGCTTCTAGTTATAACCCAAGAACACATATTTCTTTCACATTATAAGGTATTTTAGTATAAATTCTCTAATCTTACATTAATCCTTCAATAGTATTGCCTGGATTTAGAAATTCATTTCAGAGGAGCATATTAGTAGGGGTGATCCCAAACCAGGGCATTTTGCCTCTTCTATCACCACGGAACAGACATCCCAGCTGAGGCAGATTTACTAAACATGTGAAGAATCACCACGCATTGAGAACAAAAACATCCTGTAGGGCCTCCTGGGGAGGAGGATGAATGACATCTTCCCTGGCACTCTTGCTCTCGTTTGGAGCAGCCAGCACAAGGAGAGCTCACACTGCACTTGTGGAGGCTCAGAGTGGGGGAAAAGCGAGCTGCCCCCTCTTCATTTTAATACTGAGGCAAGGCCTTGTGTGTAAAGAGCGATGAGTTTCATAAAGGAGAAGAGCACGCTCACAGCAACTGGTGCAGGGATGGAGGAATATCTGAGGTGGAGAAAAAGGCAGTCACTGCAGAATATTTTGTGAGATGCTAACAGCCAGAAGAAAGAAGAACCAAAATGACTGCAAAGCCCAGGTGCATCATAAAGACATCCACATTGTGGTTCTTCCCGGTAGCCGGGAATATAAAAGCCCTGTTCAAGTTTATGACCCAAGCTGTTATGAGAAGTTAGCAGCTTTAGTCCTGGAAGTGGGTGTGCTCCCATGGCAAGTTCTGAAATGCCCAGCAAAAGCCATCCTGGCAGTATGCTTGTGCTAGTGACAGACATGGTGACAAGATGAAGGGTTAGGAAGGATCTGCACTTTGTGAACAAAAGCTGTGTGCTTCCCAGTTTTATCCAGAAGCCCACGTTCTCAGTGGCAATAACAGAGTAAACCACGGATCAGCTACCTCTCCAGGCAAAGTATCCTCCATCAGTCTGGGTAACGGTGCATAGAGGAGGGTAAATGTGTGAAACAAAAATATGGGTAATGCAGTATGTGAATAATTAGGGAATGTGACCATACAACAAGGATGGTGAGGGGAGGCAGAAGGTGAAGTTGGGCTGGTGCTGATACGAACTGGTCAAGTCGTCCTAGCATAATGCAGATGCACCAGCTCATGGCTGGCAGCTTTACTGTGCAGAGTGTCACTGCATCTATGCTGTGCTTAATTTACAGATAATCCGCCCAATGTAACAAAACCAAACTGTTTATTTCTTTTTCTGAACAACCTCACTGCAGAGAAAATGCGATGAAGCAGCTCGCAAACTATATGCATGTCCATATGGCTGCAGGAAGCTCTGTACAGCTAATCCACCAAGCTGGATAAACACTGGCCAGCCTGCAGACTTCTGTGAAGATGATGTAGCAACAGCACATAGGTTCCTTAGTGTCTGCCAGAGGATGCTAGACCACTGTGATGAGAATGCTTTTCTAAGACATCTGCTACTAGTTTGTGACCTTAATACTGTCAGCTGTCCTCTGAGGTTGTCATGGGTTTCTCTGTATGTGTCCTTTACTGAAAGTGTCATTAAGACAGCAGTCACCATGAAGAAGTCAATACTTATCCATTCTTACCACATACATCACCAATTCAGCATGTAGGAAAAACACTTACTGGGCAAGTTTTTCAGAGGACCTGAGCAGCCACCACTTCTACTCTTTTTAACTGGAATGGTGAGCACTGTGCTTACTTCAGGTAGTGGCTGTAATGTCCTATAGACACTCAGCTACTCTACAATAAAGGCAAATTTGTTGTTGACTTCAGCAGAGTTAAATCTATGAATTATAGCTTGTGTTTTGAGGTACAAAATTAGCTGTGCCTCATTATTCCTCTGGGATTTTGTCCCATGGTTTTGAATCCAACCAGAAAAAATTTGGCCAGTTTCCTATTTCCAAATTGGCCACAAGCTTGTGCTGTTTAACTGCTCCTTTTGCTATCCCAGTGACATACAGTGCAGCTAAATCTGTAGGACGTGCCTGCTGAGAGGTGGGACAGGACACTACTTCCAGAGTAAGGTTCCCAAATACTAAGTGTCTAAACAAACTCTAAAGCCAACAGAGAGCTGCTCAATCCAGTCAGTGGTATCTGGAGAGTGATGCAGCTGGCCAAAATTACTTGCCAACACTGACATGAGCTGTATCACTGTACAGACTCCCTATACAATGCACTATGCACATTGACCACTGTGGGATCTTAGATACCCGCTGATTTGGAGATGCCTAAACGTAGACACCTACACAAAAATCTCAATCTGTAAGGCGAATCCCACACCTGCAGTAAAGTCTGCCTGCCTGCACAGATGTATTCACAGAGTGGGAACTTCAGGCCAACCTTGAAAACTAACCTGTAACAAAACATTTTGAAGAGAGTGAGAAGTAACTACAGAGTACCTACATGATGTTACTTTTTGTACCTATCATATATATATATATGAATATGTATATATGTTTGTACATACACCAGTTGCGTTATCTCTTTGTAAGCATGTTTTAAGAGCTGGAGCTTTCACCAGATAAACACAAGTTTTAGGTAAGTATTGCATTATTTCACACACATCTCCAAAACAGCAGTTAGAAAAACAGTCTGCCATAGGGAGACAGATAAGATAGCGAGAGGGCTTAGAGTCAGACAACTGGTATCATATTTCTGGTTCTGGAAAGCAAAGGCAATTGCAAAAGAAGTTACTTGGGATGACAGTCTGTTAACAGTCAAGAGAAATTTGGTGTTTGGGCACTGGGAAGCACTTACAAAATGTGACATCTCACATTTCATTGCATGTTATGAGGGGTACCACTTCTTACCAGTTTCAGTTTTTATTACGTTAACCTGTTGCTTTAGCACTCATAAAAGTCATGATTTTTTCTGTTTAGAAATTGCAAACACTTTTTTTTTAAATATCCTCTGAAATACCAAATTATATTCCATAACTGTGCTATCCGAAAAAAAAAAAAATAAATAAAATCAGGAGAGCTTTAAAGCCCTTTGATCTTTTTAGTTTTTTATTTTTTGCATGGCTGCTGATGTGAAGATTAGTATCCCACAGCTGATTAAAGAATGTCAGATGACAAAGAATGTCTTTAGAGATCACTCACTCTCTGACATCAAACAACTTTTAACAGCAGTGATTTAGGGTAGTCCAGAAGGGTAGAAGAAAGTGAGTGAACCTGTGGCAACACAAATGCTGCATGTACAACATCAGGAATTTTTCCACCTATGGAGCCTAATTTTCCTAAAAGTGAAGCTAGGGCAAATCTGATAATGCTGCAAAGCTATGCTAGCAAATGAGAATTTGAAATTAGCTTTGTTTATATATATATATATATATATATATGCACATATATATATAAAAAGACTTTAAAAATCCAGCAATACATCTGTACAATAACCAATGGTAACAAACACATTTATAGAGGTTATTCTTCTTAAACATGTTACATATGAAGACAAGTGGCCTGGGACTACGTGAACTGACAACTTTCTTTTCAAAGACTGTAGGCTTTTGAAGTTAGAAACTGTGATTTTCTACATGCATCTTTGATATGCAACAGATTTTGTAAGCAGTGAATAACTATAGAAGTAGTAATCATGTTGTCTACATATCACATTACCATAAGCCCTTCAATATCATTAGCAAAAATGGATCTTGGGTTCTGCTCTGCACAAAAGAAACTCAGAGTGTTAAGACTTTTTTTTCCTTGACATGAGAGAGTATCTATTTGTGAAGATGCAGACTTTAATGAAGTATTTTAAACACATGCCTAAGACACGAGGTGGGTACCAACAGCAGCCTTCCGGTACCTAAGAGGAGGTTACTAAGAAGGTGGAACCAGGTTCTTCACTGACATGCATGAGAGGATAATAAGAGACAAAGGTCAATAATTGAAAAAGAGGAGGATGCGTGGAAAATAATTTCCACTAGGAGGATAATTAAGTTTTGGGAAAGCTTTGCTGAAGAAGTTGTGCAACTTCCATCCTTGGAGGTTCTGAAGACCCAGCTGGACAGAGCCCCAGGCAACCTTGTCTACATTGAGTGTTGACCTTTCTCTAAGAAGGGAGTTGGGTTAGAGACCTCCCAAGATTTCTTCCCACCCCAGTGATTCTTTGGCTCTGTGTGACTGTGCACAGTCTTCTGTCACCAAATGCACAGTCCTGTCAGAAGACACATAAAAACAGAATCAGCCCACCAACAGGATTGTACCTGTCCTGCCTTGTTCCTTCTTACCTACCAAAGATGGAGTACAGGGAATGTGCTTTGCCTTTTACAAGACTGTTTTTGCATATGGTTTTAAGTAGGGGTGTAACACTCTGAATCAGCACAGCCTGAATTATTGAGAAACTTCATGAATATTTAATTTAATGACACTTCGTTCAATAGCGTCTCTTGAAATTGGAGAGGACAGTGCAGAAACTACATGTCTTTAAAGAAATGAACTCTCTTCACAAGTATCAAGTCTGGGTCCTGAACAGCTCCTAGACTAATGAAATGATCTAGCTACCCATGATTTTAATCCCAGTATTTTAGAAAATGCACATAGATGGCATATGAATGTGTGAGTTTTCTGAACTAATGCATAACTTTCTTGTGGGCTGCATTTAGGATTAGGCACAAATTTTCAAACACAGAGCATAACGTTAGGCTAAGTTAGTGAAGAAAATCCAGGGTATAAAGAGCTAAGAATGCTCAAGTACATGGAAAAGCATGGGCTGCCATTTTATTTAGCTACAGGAGGATCCCAGGGAAATCAGTCTCTTTCCCTACTAGTACAGATACGACCACTCCGTTATCCCTTTCATAAAACACCTTATCCCATCTTGAAATATTATTTTCACTCCATTGCTCTGGTTGGATTGCTTCTCATGGTTAGGAACATGATTTTTATTCCCCAACTAAACTTGTTTCTGGCCCAGTTATATCCAGTTTTCTTGAGTTAGCACTGCAAATATACCAAGATAATTTATAGTTGAACATCAGAGGAGGAGAGAAGGTCTTTAAAGCCTTCATTATACAAAGTTGAATGAGTTGTTGTTGTCTTTTCTGGTAAGAAAAGCCAGAAGTAAGCCAGCTGCAGTCCCCCGAAACCCTTTAGTCAGACTGTTTCACTCAAAGATGCATCCCAATTTTTCCAACAATTCAACTTTCCTTGAGAGCTTTTGATATGAGGGTCACAAAAGTAAGTTATGCTGGAAACACCTGAAATCAGTTCTGTTTTTTTGCCCACAGAAGCAGTCCTTCCTTGTAATTGACCTTGCAGGACTTCACATTTCACTACACAGCTGGAACTGGGCAAAATTTCACGAGGCTTCACAGCTGCTTTGTATAACAAATACTTCCTTATCTCTACTGGCAATGCATTTATTATCCGACCACCTTCACACTGTGAAGTGGTTTGTTTTCAGTTTTGGGTTTGTGTTTTTTTTTTGGGGGGGGAGGGAGGAGCAGAGGTGGGGCATAACTCTGGAAACTCATTCTCCCTGTGTTACTGGCTAATATATAGAAATCCTTTCATTCCTCCTTCCTTTTCAGCTGGTAAGCACTCAGTTTATTGAGGAAATCCATTTCAGCAGGACTGCAGTGTGTGATCTTGTACTTTGTGCTACCAAACTTTATTCTACCTCTTACTGAAATCCTCAAGGTCATTAAGCAAATTCCATTAACATACTTAAGCTTTTTGTGCCAACACCATTAATGAAAACATGAAATAGGATCAGAGCTAAGACCAGCCCTGAGGAAATTCATTAATAACTTTAATTTAGAAAAAAAAAAATAACCAGAAAGTTCCTATTTCAGCTTATCTTGTTTTGTTACCTTCCATCTACCAGCTTCTTCTCCATCAGAAAACTCTTATACTCAGCCCCATGTTTTCTGCCTTGTGTAACAACTACACAGATGCTGCTCTATCAAATACTTTACCCAGGGTAAATTTGCCATCTCCTGCCAGAGTAAGAGGCTAGGTATTTATGTGTCTCAGCCCAAAGGCTGAGAATGGTGGCTCTAGCTTTGCTGCACGTAAGAACACAAAGAAAGGTTAAGATGGGGAAATGACAATTTGTTTGGGAGTGAAGCAGACTGGAATAGAAATGCACAGCTTAGGCGATTTGACAGAAAAACAAATCTGCCACTTTCCATCAAACAGCCTTGATACAAATTGTAAATCATTTCTTGATGAAACACAAATCTAATGACGTTCCCTCTAGAGATTTTTGTTCCTCGCCTAAATTGTATCGAGCTCAATTGTACCAAGTGTTCTTTAAATTGCCGAAAAGAGTGAAGTAGCAAGAGCTTCGCTGAAATAAATATAAACATAAAACGCAACACTGAAATCAAAAATAAGAATCTGGTTATTCTATCAAGCACGTGCATAATAAAAATCCTGTACCTTGTAAGAAATAGCATGTGAGCACATGCCATTCAAATGCAATAAATACAAATAGCGTCCATAAGATTCTTTGGAGATACTGTATGCAAGACCACACGTACCTTTGTGCCAGAGAGAACAATAAATCCTCTGTGGCCAGGAATGGGAAGGGAGGAATCCATTCCTCATGCCGCCCTCATTCTATCTCACCCCCGTTGTGCACAGATCATTGCTGGGTCTCATAAGGACCATGCAAATCTGGGGCACGTGTGACACCTTTACTCAACAACATGATTTCTCCTATCTCTGCCTTCACTATGCCACCACGCAGAAAGGAAAGAGAAATAAGGATGTATTTGCACTGCTTTCCTCCCTGCCTCCTCCTAGAGCTGTCTCTAGCCCCAGCTTGGGGAAAAAGCACTGATCCTGCCTGTCTCAGAGAGATGTTACAAGTACAGGAGAGACAAGCAATGGGGATGACCCACAGGCCTCAAATGGCAGCAGAAAACAAGGACTGGGAAGAGAAATGAGAGGTGATGACAGGCAAGGGACAGGAGAAGAGCAAACCTGGAGACAGTCCAGCAAGAGGGACCCACAGCTGGAGCTTGTTCTGTCAACTTGGCTTCCAAGGGTTACAGAAACTATACTGGGAGGGGACCCAGTGTGATACCTATAATCATTGGTAATGGTTTAGCACAGCAAAATATCCCTTATGTACACAGAACAAGACACAAAACCTTCCTCATGGCCAGGTCCCAGCCCCTCAGCAGCTGCCAGCAAGGCTGGAGAACGTCCCTGTTTTGGGAGCAGTCTGCCCAGCACAGGGCACTACCTGTGCTAATGGTAATGGGGCTCTGGCCACCCTCAGCTCCAGCTCTGAAGCAAAGAGCTGGGGACACAGAATTCCTGCCCATTTGGTGACTTAACATAAGGTCTTCTGTAATGGTTGTAAAGAAAAAAAACACAACACATACACCTTGTTACAGAATTATGAGAGGTCTGTTATCACACGAGGCCTATCTGCCTGCAAGGATACATCTGATTAGTAAAATTCAATCTCACAAAGCCCCTAAAAACAGGGGTATTTCCAAAGTACCAATAGCCTTGTCTGCCTTCCAGAATACATGGGTACAAATGGACAACAAAACTGGGGAAACAAACAATAAAATGTAGCCAGACCCTTACATCTTCCAAGATTTCTATTTGTTCAGCCAGATTCTGTTGAGCCTGTAGCAGAGCAAAAGTATTTATGTTAAAATTAACTACGATGTTTATTTTCATCCCCTTCCTCATTTTTTATAAGCCGTTGCTGTTCCAGTTTATTCTTTGGCTGGGTGAGACAAGCAGCACAGACATCACCCATGTTCATTTATAGCTGGCTTCATCAGAAACCAAGTTTGTGCCACAAGTGGCATGCATCCAGGCTCCCTCTCTAATTTCCAACTAATAGTTTGGTTGCAGACGCTCTCATCCAAATCTGGGATGCTCAAGTGAAGGTTCTGTGGGATTTTTCACTGCAACACATTTTGAATCAGTACAGTAATTCTGCTCAATTAATAAAGTAATTAACAATAAAAAGGCCCAGTAATTGAAATCCCTTTGAAAGTACATCAATTTATTCTCTCTAAGCTTTGCCTCAAGTCTTTATTAATTCTGACATCAAGCATAATGACCTTAAATTATAAATGATCATCACAAAATCCAGACATCATAACCATTTTCTTTGCCCTACATGATGAGTTTTTAAAACATCTAGGTTTTGCTATCACAAATGATGTAAACAAAATGACCTATATGTGTTTACCTATCATGCAGGCAAAAAGACAATATGGATATTAAAGAATTTCAGGTGATTCTACTAATGAAAACATCATTAGAGTAGTCTTTCCTATTAATTCAATGAAACAATTCACAAAAACTAAGGAAATCATGCAGATGTAAGATGAAATGTTAACTTTGCTTCTCCTGACATTCCTCCTCTTATGATCTAATGGTATGGTTTTTGTTTTTCTTTCTTTTTTTTTTTTTTCTTGTAAGACATTAAGTAAGCAGACAATGAGGTATTCAAATTTGATAATTATAAGACAGAGTACCGACTTCCCATTTTACATTGTACTTTGTGTTTAAACTAAAATACTTGATAACATCTAATTAAACCCAGAAATGCTTCCTGTGAACAACACTACTCAAAGCTGTAAGCAAAATTGCTTCTTCCCCTTCCATTGACCTCCTGACTTTTCTTTCTGCATCAGTTTAGACTGCTATATATGAAAAATTTCCACAAGGGGGCCCTCTTATCTTCCCCAAATCTCAGCAAACACTACCTGCTGTCGGAAAGTGTATGTTATAAACCTTTTGTCTACAGATACCATGGTATCTTAGAAAAAGTTTTTGCCAACTAGAATTTAGTTAGTTGTAGAATTAAATGCAACAAAAAATGTAATTTGAAAGTGAATCTTTTTTTTTTTTTTTTTTTAAATGTACAATTCCACTATAAACCTGTCAGATACTTTGCATAAAGCAGATACTTTGATAAAGTTTTTCCAATACTTAGCTGCAATGACCAGCCAAAATGGGACCTCATACACCCTCCACACACACTTACACATGTGCACACACATGCACACACACACATGCACAGAGTCAGCTCAAATTGCCATGGGGAGGCAGCCTCCAAGATGCCCGCTGGCTGTACTTTATTGCAATTTGCAGGGTAAGCACTATTCGTGATTCCAGCTCTGTGTGAATGCATCCCCTAGGCACAACAGTTAAGGTACAAATGGCATTAAAAATATTTACACGGTCCTCTCAACTCCCAACAGATATGGAAAACAAATCTCGTTTGGGATAACTTGTTATTTGCCTTAATATTCTCAATGCTTTGCGGAGACAGTTCTGTATAGCCTCATCTTCCTAACTCAATTGTGGCTCCATGAGGTTATTATTATTTACCATCCATACCCGACAGAAATTGGACCATCTCTTTCTTCTGACCTCAAATCTTAACAAACGAAGCTTCTGAAGCCCATGCCAGGCTGAGCATTGTACTATATCAGTTGTGGTTGTTCTGTGCTGAGAAAGGAAAGAAAAAAAAACGGACTAAGATGAAATAAAGAAGCCTAGGCATGTAACCTCCAATTTTTATAAGGGATACTTTACCTTTCAGGGAAACCAGCAAGCAGGCAATTATGTGAATTCAGCCTTGCTGATACAGCACTAAGCCACCAATCTGCTAACTCGTTGGAGTAAATCTCTGCACATTGATCTGCAAACTTTAAGCAAAGTTTTCATGATCATTCAGCAATACTGCCATATGATATGGTCACATTTAACAAATGTTGGCGACAGAACTCAGTCTGCTGCAACACTTTATGCACCCAGGTAAAATTAAACACCCAAGGTGCTGATGGGACGCCATATGAATAACTGTCTGCAGCAAGCCATCAGGGATATCTTTAGCTCAGCAGCCCTCCTCTGGAATGGGCAAATCCTAATCAATGGAGCACATCTGTACAGTGGAGGGAAAGCACTTCCAAATCCCTTCAGGCCTTGAACTGACTACTTGAAGCATGACATTTGATTAGCCTTATTATCTCAACTCATTTATATATAAATGTTGTTTGGGGCCATGAAGCAATCCAGCCCTTATTAAAACCCAACACACAGCTGATGTTCCCGCTCTTCTCTTCTGTTTGTAAAAACAAGGAGGAATTTCTTCTTTCTTGAACTGTGGATTATAATCTTTGCAATTTTATTGTTGTAAAATAACATCCTCCTCTCACATTAGTGCAGCAGACTGTTGCTGTACCTCCTCACATATGCAAATGGATCAGCCTTCCTAGTCTTTCCCTACAGAGATATTTGACATTGAGACTCAACGTGATCTAGCATCTTTCTGAACTAGAGGCCAGGGGAATACTGTGCAGGACTTTATTTTCAAATGTAGCTTTCACTGAAATTAATGAACATCTGTGCAGATGCGGAACATGAATTCAGGCTGCAGGAAAAAAAATAAAAATGAAATGAAGCCTAAGAGCTACAAATACTTAATGGTAAGGTTCTTTGTCTTTGCAAGTTTAGGATTTCTTCCCTTCCCTTTGAAGAGTCAGAGAACTTTTCAGGTCACAAACCTATCTTGCTCTGACGAAACCAGGATGATAACAGAATTATGAAAGATAATTACACATTAACAAGGAGCAGAGTTGCTGACATGGATCCTAAGTAACACAAACATTTGAATATGAAACATTCATTAGGTTTCCTTTATAGACTCCATAAACTGCTTTCTTCTTTATATCAAAATATTACTGTCAATATAATCCAGCAGTGATGCAAACAGGAAACCAAAATTCAGGTTAATAATAATATCATGACTATTACCCTGCAGTTTTAATGATTTCAATATCTGTATATTTAAATTAATGGATTGTATTACACAGAAAGGGTCAATCTTACTGAATACATACACTGAATATTAAATGATTTTACACAAATTAATATCTGTGCATATCGAAAAGAAATTTCATTGCACTGAAGACATCCTACCTGCCCTATCTGTTCTGTGAAAATAGCAAAAAAAAAAAAAAAAAAGAAAAAAAAAAGAAAAAGAAAATCAAAAAACAGATTTGTTTGCCTCTTTTTCTTTTTTCTTTGTTTGCTTGTTTTGCAGATGTTCCTTTCCAATGGGGCTTTTCTTATAGCAAATTTTTGTTAATAATTATATTATTTTTCATATATGGCAAAACTATACATCACAGTGTTCCTACTGAATGCTGTTTAGCATCTGCATCTCTTTTCTCCATCTCGAGACAGCAGCTGCTATATGTTCAAGCTCTACTATGGCTCTACCTAGCTGAAAAGGATGTTTACATGCACATAGACCTTTATTCATGACACTTTAATTTGCTGCATGGCCTTAATAAATTTGCCAGCATTAAGCATACTCATGCAAACCATGGCTCTAAAAATAACTCACTTCAGACATTCCGACATTTTTCCATGTTGTTTCCAGTAACAGCACTTTCACTGCTAGGAACAATGATTAACACAGGCAGGGCTTTCTCATCAAGAAATCATCCTTGGACGAGCAGCAGGAACCCTCAAAGGTGTAGCAGGGGATGAGCTGAAGGGCCACATTAGTATTCCCTGAGCATTAATGGAAAAAGCCTGACACTACAGCCAGGCAACTCCAGTGACCGAGGTAAGCAGGCATGGCAGTGCTCCTTCTTCATCTGAACATCCAACAGCAGTCCCAAAGGTGAGGAGGGCTGGGGACAATGGCCACCAGAAATATTTCCCCCAAAAGCCCTGAGACACTTCGCTCAGAGGCCAGAAATCCACTTCCCCCTGTCCAGCAAGAGACCACAGCCTGTGGACTAGCAGACTGCCAATCTACAGACTAATGGTAGCCTGCAGCCTACCTTGTGGGGAGAGCAGATGCTAGTGGGAAGGGAAGGCACAGGTTTCATAAAGACAATCACAGCTTTGATTGCTTTTCCTTTTTGCCCCTTTATTCGCAAAAGAATGAGAAGAAATGTTTATGACAGATGCTGTGCAAACAGTAACTGAGCAGGCAATGAGAGGAGAGGGGAAGAGTACACAGGCTGAGTTTTCTCGAAAGATTGTTTCACTCTTCAAAGTAATGCTCTTACCTCATCCCCAAACATGCCTGCATTTATTGTAAAACTGCGAGCAAACTGAACAAACCACCGATCTACAAACATATGTAACACAGAGAGCTGGCATCAGAGAAAACCAGAGTGGGGTGGTGTCACTGAGCAGGGACGGTGCAGCTGGCTCCCAAAGCCAGGCTGATGGCGTGCACACGGGAGACACATTCACCCCAGCACAAAAACTGCACCACAGTGACTTCTAAACAGCGTGGAGGTAATGAATGCTGATTGGAAAAGCCCCCATCTCCAGGCAAATGGCTTTCTTAGGAACCATAAAAAAAAATACAACACTATACTGAAATATACTTGCAGAATTTCCAAGGAAAGTTAGAAAAGAAAAGAAGAGAGCACTCAAAAGTGTGGAAGAACATTAAAATCCAGTCAGAATCTGAAACCTTGAGCAAAAGACATTACTCCATAGCAGCTATGACTGCTGCTCACTATGCTAAGCCTACTCAGTCTGGCCTTATAGCTACGCATTAGAGATGTACAACACTGGAGCGAGAAGTGTGTTGGTTTAGGCACATGGCTACTTCCCCACCTGCCAGTTTCAAAGAGTTGCCTTCATTTGTGCCTCTCCCTCTACAAGCTCTTGGATGGGATGCTTTGCTCCACTTGGGATTTTCAAATTTCGGCTCGCTGAAACTGGGCTGAAATGGAGCCACCCCATTTTTGCATCCCAGACATACAGACTTACTCTCCAATGGCTCAGTTCAGTTCATTGTGCATCAGGTGTATTACTGTAATTTCAGGTTTTCTTAACAAATTTGAGAGCCAGAAATGATTTTGGAAAACAAACAAACAAACAAAAAGCCACAAAACAATAACAACAACAAAAACTCAGCGTAACTTCAAACCCTAGATGTCCTATAACAGTTACATTACTGAAACTTTGCAATTGGACTTCATTCTGTTAAACGTAGCCTAAATGTGGCTTTGGCTTTCTAAAAAGGCCTAAGAAGAATTGTGTTATGTAAAAAAAAAAAAAAAAATTAAAAAAATGGAAAATGTCATATTAAAAAGGACTGTGAGGAGCTACTTGACTAGTTCATGGAAGACAAACTCACCAAGAGCTATTAAATAGACATCTTCACTAAGCAATAAATTCTCAAGCCTTGAACTTTCAGACTAGGGAGTATATTTATGTGCTTGCCGTGTTGGAGACAACATATTAGGCTAGAGGGACCCTTGGTCTGATTCAGCTTGGCCATCGCTGTGCAAGATATTCTTCTATCAAGCCACCCACATAACAATATCTTTTTTTATTAACAGTGATGAGAGAAATATCTCACATGCTGATGAGTTAATTCAAAGAAAAGCAAAACAAAAATAAATAAATAAATAAATAAATAAATAAATAAATAAATAAGACAAAGGATCTCTACAGTTTTAGTCATAAGTATAAAGAAGACTTTGGATGTCACTCTTGCCATAGAAAATGTTCTTTCACCTACAATAACAAATTTGTTTTCTTAAAACTAGATCTTGAAACGCAGGCGTCACAAATTGCAGTTCTCTACCACTTGTAAAAATGAACACTTTCCATTCATTTACAAAAAGACTATCAGAAAATATATTATTACCGCTGTTTGGTAGGAGGCAACATCAAACAGCATGTCAGCTCGGAGAGAAATGAACCACAGAAACAGACTGGATGCAGGAACTGAGCGTGGATGTCCAGCACACAGGAGAGGAGCATCCCATTCAGGCCACAATGCAGAAAGGGTAGCTGAGATCTCCAGGTAGGCTGAAAAACGGCTCACCCCTTCCACCACATTTAATACCAGGTCTGTGTGTGGATAGGTGGCCTGGCAATGCAAACACAACCCATAGCAAATGTGGGCATATGACTGCACTTCTGTCAGATTGGCCAGAGTACATGATACGGTGCCTCTACTGTTTTTATGCTTTTACATGTGCCAGAAGTGAGAGGAGAGATGATATCAGGTGGGGCACAAGGGCTATGCAGAGCAAAAGCACTTATTCCAGCATAAAGTCTTATGGCACAAAAATAATTTAACAACTTCTCCTGAACATCCTGAATTGGCAAGGTGATTTAATGCTGGAGCAGTACTTTGCATCAGTTGCTTACACCACTTTTGAGCAAGTACAAAGAGATCTAAATCCAGTTCAATCTTATTGTCAAACTACAGCCTTTAACTCTAACCTGCTACCACTGTGCAAGAGTTACTCTGGATTTATGAATGTCCACCCACACCAGGACAATCTGCTCAGCCTCACTGCTCTGCACACTTCTGTATGCCTGTCCTACCTCCAGCTATGCAATTCTTTCCATGTAGCATACATTTCCTTGTTCTAGCGCACTACAACTAAGTAAATGACACAACTGAAATATTAAATTTCGTAAATGTTGAATATCACACATAAAATTTAAAGGAGTGCAACATATCTAATAACAATACTGTGGTACTTCTGTGAGAAAATAAATGCATAAAAGCCTCTATTACAAGCCGAAATATTGTCCTCAGAGTTAGAAAATGACAGAAATAACATTATTTGTGTAGCTTTATTTTGCCATTACAATAGCATATTTAGTTGCAATAAAAATTATTATTTTTCCACAGGACCCCTGCTTTGTTCAGGGCACAGAACAGGCAGTGCTCAGCAAGTGAGATGGCTGTTCAATATTTCTTTTTATCATCATCTTAATGCACGTAGTTCAATGTTTTATTTACGGCGTGTCACATAGCCTCTGCTCAGACTACAGAATTTCACATTTCCTTATGACCATTACTATCATTACCATCCTTGCAATATATTGTACATGGTGCGGGTGGCTTTTTGTCATTGTTGTTGGTTTGTTGTGTTTTGTGGTGGTTTTCTTTTGGTCTTTATTTATTATTTTTTTTGCATACTGGTTCCTACAACTTCTATTAAAATCCTGTAATAACAACAAAAGGCCTAAGGATAAATTTTTGTCAAATTGGGAAAAGCAATGCGAGAGGGAGAAGTGCTGTGTGATGCTCTTCCTCCTTCAGTGAGGGTTCTAATGCAGATGTTTCATGGAGGTAGCCAGGCCATCATTTATTATCATTATTTATATCTTCTCCCTGGTCTTTTGGAGCAGAATTCACTGCCTATGGAGTAGTCATACTCTCATACTTTCGCCTATTGAATCTTTATGCCTTTGGGGACCAAAATGAAACAGCGTGGACCAACAGCAGGGCCAAAATGAAACACCAAGGCCTATGGACATATTTCTTCCTCAAAGAGGCAGGAGCCACAGAGCTACAACAGTCTTGTGGGCAACAGGAGAGGCAAGCTTGAACCCCTCAGGCAGAAGAAAATAAAGAAACAGCTCTCCTTTCCTACATACCACCAGCAACTGCTGCAGAAGCAGCTGTGCCTACTGTTTTGTGTGGCACACACTTATACCTGCAGGTATTGTGTGCTGCACACCTCCTGAAGCAAGGCATACCGTGGTTTGGTACTCACTGTTTAGGACCCGAGGCCTCAGACTGCCAAATTCCTCATTAATACTGATGCTGCTGGAAATCAGGCCATCAGGAAGATAAAATGGTTACCGGTACAAAACCACCATTGCTACTAAATGATCTGTTGTCTCTTTCATGTTTTGTTTGGAAATGGCTGTCTCATTTTTCATTGCATCTTCCACACAGTACGAATCTAAATAAGGCACTGATTGATGTTAATAAGACAGTAATGTGTTTTCAGACTCATCACTTAAGTGGCAGTCACTAGGAATAACTAAGACATGGGTAATGGACAATTAAAAGAAAGTTCTTCATATGGCACGGCTTATTTTTGTCCATGTATTTCTCATCAAAAAATATATTCTTCACTGCAAGGACTGTCTCCAAATAGCTGATAGAGACAAACAAACAAGCAAACACATACCTAATGCAAAAGTATTTAATACATACAGAAAACTATTTTTTTTTCTAACCAGAAGACACAAGCCACTACATTATCAGTCCAGCAACAAGTAACATTAAGATCCTTTAAAAAGAAGTATATCTAGGGTAGACAGAAAAGTTGATCTTAAAATCGGTCTACCACTTTATACTTACAATGATGAGAACAACTTTGCAAGCAGAGTTGCCTGAAGACAAAAATAACAGTTTGAGGAGATAATCTGAGGGACCAGTTGGATATCTGTCACTATTGCCAACTTATGCAAAGTTAAAGATGGGCCTCTCTACTTTGCTGAATAAAGACTTCAAGGCTTTAAGTGCCTTGCTGAACCAAGACTTCAATTATTTCTGTAAATTTAAAAAAGTTATCATCTAATTCATTATGCAGAGCATTGTGAGCACAGTAAATTAGCTGGATAATAGGTGGACTGTACATGCTCTGAATTAAAGTAATTACAGTTTTATTTTCTCTGACAGGGATTTATTCAGTTAAAGCACAAATAAATGATGTAAATATGGCGAAGCAAATAATTATTGCAATATTGCTTCAGTTCTGGAGATGTTTTGCATTCATTTGTGTTTGAAACCTGACTGCTTCTGACCACAAGACTCTGTGAGAAGGAGACAACGCATCTGACAGGGACAGAGAATCGAAGGATTCGGGAGCCCGACTCCTGTCTGAATGCTTGTAAGGGTTGAAAGGCCAGGTAAATCTGCTGGGGTTTCATGTCCCTGACTCAACAAACAGCAACACTGTGCTAGAGTAAATCAGGAGAGGACAAACCAGCGTGCTCAAAAGAGAGAGACTCTCAGTTCAACTTTTCAGATAAAATGGATGTTTTCTATCTTTAAAATATGGAAATATAACCAAAATACAATCATATGACACTCCGTGGGATAAAATATAAATGATTATAAACAAATTATATCTGATGTTTGATTTCCTCTTTCTCAATGACTACTAATTTTTTTTTTTTCCAGACAATCAAAGCTTTAGATACCCTTTGGAGCTAGTAAATCCATAAAATCTTTGCTTTCTTATATTTCCTTTGATGTAGGACACTTCCAAACTCTTAAATGTCTCTTTTTTTCTTAAACCTTCCGTAAACCAAAACACTGATTTTTTTTTGAGATCCCTTCTTACTAACCATTGTCCTGCTCTATAGACTCCACAACAACCCCATGCAATACTACAGGATTGGGGCAGAGTGGTTCGAAAGCTTTGCAGAGGAAAAGGATCTGGGGGTGTTGGTCAATGTTCACCTGAACATGAGGGGGCAGTGTGCCCAGGTGGCCAAGAAGGCCAACAGCATCCTGGCTTGTGTCACCAGGGAGGTGATCATCCCCCTGTACTTTGCTCTGGTGAGGCTGCACCTCCAGTACTGTACTCAGCTTTAGGCCCCTCGGTACAAGAAGGACACTGAGGCCCTGGAGCATGTCCAGAGAAGGGCTACGAAGCTGTTGAAGGGCCTGGAGCACAAGTCCTGTGAGGAGAGGCTGAGGGCACTGGGGGTGTTTGGTCTGGAGAAGAGGAGGCTCAGGGGAGACCTCATTGCTCTCTGCAGCTACCTGAAAGGAAGTGTGAGGAGCTGGGGGTCAGCCTCTTCTCACAGGTAACTAGTGATAGGACTGGAGGAAATGGCCTCAAGTTGCACCAGGGAAGGTTCAGGTTGGAAATTGGGAGACATTTCTTCTCAGAAAGAGCGGTCAGGCATTGGGACAAGTTGCCCAGAGAGGTGGTGGAGTCACCATACAAGTTGCAAGGGGAGTAGTTATAATCAATAATCAATTTTGCTTGAAAACCCCTGCCACCACCACCATCACCACATTCTTGATATCAGTTGAGGTTAGATTAAATCCAACTCAATGACTGGCAGGTCATCACACTGAGTACTCAACTACTTGTACTTGGTAGGCAATCCTTTCTTATTAGCTATTGGTGAGCAACAGCAATCATAATAGTCTTTAATAACCAGATAGCAAAGTCATTTTCCCCAGGTGACTTGCCTTACATGATTGGAAAAACACTATCATTGCATCACTTCTTTTATAAGATGGTATTAAAAAAATTGAATGTTGCTTGTCTTGTTTCACTGTTGTGCTGAGTTCTCCAGCTTTGTAAGTGTAGCTGCTCAGTGATCCATTGAGTTGTTGGTTTATTGCCATATCATTTAAAATAAATGATGGTCCAATCCATTTATATATTTATTTATTTATTTATTTATTGTGCGTGTGTCTAGCTTTTGCCAAGACCTGTTCATTGCTGTCACATGGCAAATGAAATTACGATGCAGTTTGGAATATGCATGGTAGGTGTGGGGCTACTTAGTCCCTTCTGTTTCTGATAAGAAACAACAAACTCTGAGGGTTTTCACTACGGAATGCAGTGACTGGTTGCCTGAGCTTAGAGCTTGACAAGCGATAACAACTTTGCTCATCAGTTGTCAACTCACACACCGAGGTTTTAGAAACAGGAGGTGAAAATTAGGCTTTTAAACCTGTATCTGGATTCCAGTCCAAGAAGGCTGACTTCTGGAATTGTTCAGCATGAACTTCCAGTGATTCCAATCACATAGGCCTGGTAATTAAACGATGGGGAAAACAAACAAGCAGAAATTAATGCCGAGTTTGGAAATGCTGCAAGGAGAAATTTATAATGGATGCTACTTTGATCGATGCTGTTGGATGCAATGTTATCTAGCGTAATATACTACAATTAAATACTTCTAGTGAAAAGACACCAAGCGCACTAATTAATTGTGAAGATGATAATAACTTAGAAGGTGCCAAGAAACTATATGACCTGAAAACAATGTAAAGATGCTTTGAGAATTTAATAAAAAGAATCATCTTAGAAAAAAAAAATGAGAACACGTGAAGGAAAACATACTCTGAAACATGTATTTTCCATTTGGCTTTTGAGTACCTCCAGAAACTGAGACTCCAAACCCTCATGGGCAATCTGTTCCACCGTTTGGTCACCTTCGCAGTAAAATTTATTTTTTTTTCCTTATGTCTAATTGGTATTTCCTGTATTTCAGTTTGTGCACACAGCCTCTTTTCCTAATGCTGGGCTCCACTGAGCAGAGCCTGGCTCTGTCCTCTTTACCCTCCCCTCAGCAGGTATTTATACGTATCCATAAGGTCCCCCCTGAGCCTTCTCTGCTCCAGGCCAAACAGTCCTATCCTACTTAGCTTCTCCTCACATGTCCACTGCTTCTGCCTTTTCATCATCTTCGTGGCCCTTCACAGGACTTGCTCCGATATGCCTACATCTTATACTGGCAAGCCCTGAACCAGACACAGCATTCCAGGTGTGCTGTCAACAGATGTGGTCCCACCAGTGCTGAGAAGAGGTGAAGAGCCACATCCCTTAATGCCAGCAGCTGTAGGATGGGGACCTTATGTAATTTAAAGAAATTGATTAGGGAAAAGAAAATGGCTACACTGTAAGGAAAGAAACTGCAATAATAATAAAAAAACGTAAATTAAACAGAAGAACAGATACCTGGATGGTGAAGGCACTGTTTTATTTGAGGAATTATGACAACTGCACTAAGTTAAGTCGCTTGGAGTTGTACTAAGCATAGCCAGACTTAGAGCACAGGGAACAAACAAGCACAGGCAGAGAGAAAAACAATGTTAGAAAATGCAATATGTCTCTTCCATTTTTAACTTCTAGGAACATGTGTTGCTTCTTTTCTGAATGCTAACAGATGTCAGCGTCCTGCAGACTGGCTCCTCAGTGGAGGAGAAATCAGAGTGGATATACTCTAAAGGCAAGTCGAGTAATTTACATTTAGAAACTCATCCTGCAGCAGAGATTGTCATAAATAACATGCAGGCGATCCCTTCTTTCAAGACACTCAGCCGAACCCCAATGCCCTGCTCCTAGGGAGCAACTTCAATCAAAGATATTGGCAGATAGCAAACTCTCTGGCCTCTCACATAGCGATGCCCTCATCAGAAAGGTGTATTAAAATGTCAGCAGGAAAGAGATGCCAATCTCTGTGTTTCCTAGTGCACAATGACATTTTGAAAGCAGTGCCACCTGGTGACACCTGCCAAACAACAGTGCTGCTCAACAGAGCATACACTGCCTCGGAAATATCTTGAGGGAGTAGAAGAGTGGAACGGAACATGAAAAAGTGGATTTATTTCTGTATTTCCTTTTATTATTCCTCGTCAGATTTCCACATGCAAAAATCAGTCTTATTTTTATCTGAAAAGTGGTGAAAAAAGGCGATGGGTTTAATCACTGGCATCAGCTCCTGCCTGCTGGTACCATAATTTATCTCAGCGGCGTGCAGCCCTCCCCTACCATAAGCTGCACGCTACCACCAGTTATGAGTTCTCCTGCAAACAGTGAGCCTGACCCATAGCCAACTGTATCCATGCTTAGTTCAAAGCGGGCTGTGGAGCACGGTTAAGCTGGTGCAGGAGTGATCAGACAGACTTTAAATGCTGCAAACACCCAAATACAGTCTGGAGCAGCTTCTTTTTCTCACAGAGCTGACAAAAAGGGTTTGTGATGCTGGCAAATGCAAGTTAGCCTTCTGCATCAGGAATGGACCTCAGACAAACATGAACATTGGGGCTTGTTTAGAGGAGGTGGGTCAGCTCTCTTCTGGCTTGGATGTTACTCTGTCAGAGGAAATCCCATCCTCATTCAGTGGTATTCATCGCTCTCTCTAAAAATATCTTTCTTCATTTTTCCAGATTCAGTTCCACATCGAGTTGTAAACTGCAAGAATAAAGGAGCCAAGAACTTGCTGGCTGAGAGGCAAGCCAAAGCAGTACCTTTCCCATAAGCATCTCAAATATGGCAGGGTTGTTACACAAACCAGAAAGCTATTGCTTTAAACTGTCATATCCTTCGCCTGCAGTAAAAGTAGTCTTTTATCTGTCCTCTGGACCCGTTTTTACCTGCCTATTCCCAAGCACCAACACTCAGCTAGCAGAGAGAAATCTGCTGCTGCTGAAGGTCTGTGCAACTGAAATTCCCCTTAGGTCTTACGTATGCCATCCTTTCCGTCCACCGAATGATTGACATTAATTACTTCAGTCACAGCATGGACGCTAGCTCTGGTGAAAGGGAAAGGGATTAAAGCAGGAGCAAATGGAGGAAATGTTCTGTAGGAGGAAGCAACACCTACAGACTCAACAGCAGTTGCTAGTGGTGCACTGTACGCTGCTAAAATCGATCCCCATGCTTGACCTATCTGGGTATCTGTATGCATCCAGCCATCACAGTGCTTAAAGCCCAAGGAACGGATGTGTCATCACATCCAAGTAGGGATATTTTATCATCCTTGCCTTTAGAGAGGGAGATTAAGTAATCTCAAAGTCACACAAGCAGCCTGAGGGAGAGAGAAAAACTGCATCAGATTCCCCCATGTCTCTGGACACTCCTGATCCATCAGCTGGTCCTTCCAGAATCGAACCATCAACTAGTTATGGACCCAAAAAGCTGCTCCAACTTCAGAATTTTATGACTAAAGAAGAGACAGTAGATGAATAAATACTGAATATTCATAGGCAGCATATTTTCTTTGCACCATTCATAGACTGGCGTGAAGTCAAGCAGCCCAGCTCTTTGTGTTCATACTGCTTGCTGTGTCCTATCACATCTGATAAATCTATATGTCAAGTTTGAAACACAGAAGAAAATTTAACTTGCCTAACCTATTTCTCTCTGCCCATTAACGACAAAACTGTAGAGAAGGAGCCTGCTAACTGCTTCAGGTTGATTGGTTATTTTTCTCCCATTTCCAATTTGCAAATCAAAAGACTTCATCATAAAAAGATTAAGAGCAGTCTCTGAAAACTGGAACACCCAGTACACATGCAAATAATAAAATCATCAGAAAGGAAAAATCACTTGTCAAATTTCCCTTAGACTTCACTTTTTCTTGAGAAACAAATGTTCATTGAATTGGATACGGGAGGTGTTTTTGATATATGTAGCCATCTAGCTCCTGAAGACGAGAGGAAGCTAGAAAAAGCCAGAGTACCATCATGAGAGGCTTGAAGCCCTTTTCTTGCTTCTTTTTAAAATGGGGATTTTTCTTCCTATTAAAGAGCTGTTAAAACAAAGTCAGCCTGTGTCAATCCATGCTCTGGACTTAAATATTTTAAGAGGCAAGCAATAACACTGAAAATATCTAGATGCATATATTCCACCATGAGTCATTATACTTTAATATTGTGATGTCTGGCAAATCAGTGAGAGCACCACTATCCACCCTTTGAGATAATTAAGTTTAAAAGTCATAACAAATGTAAAATAACACGTAATGAAACAATCCAAAAGCTATGCTTTTGTATTTTCCTTGGAATATTTTCTGATTACCCTCTTGCAAACTGTCAGCTACCCAGTGATTCTAAAATTGTTTGAATAATTCTAAGAGAAAAATCAAACACATTAAGTTTTAATAATATTTTATGAGACACATAATTCTTCGGGATGTAATAACCTCTTATCCTAGTGTGATTAGTCACTTGGATCCATCATGCTGGTCCCCTGGTATTCAAGACAATCTAAATTTTGAGTAATACTGGAAAAGGTAATAGAGCTCCAAAATTAATACAGTCCTTTGTGCTTGTAATGTTGTCCCTAATGGAAGCTTTTTAAAATAAAACACTTTTTTAAACTGAACCGGGGAGCAAACGGTGAAGAGCCAAAGGATGACATAATTTGCAGGAGACGACACTGTGATGGGATCCTGGTACAAGGATTTAATTATTATCTTGAATAATCACCGTTCTAATGATAGTTGTTCGGAACGACACTCAGACACCGAAACTCCCCGCTGTCAAGGCCAGAAACAAGAGGCAGGAAGACAGTAAATCCCTGTTCAACTTGATGGAGAGCAGGGAAGTATCGTGTTAACATTAACAGCCCACAACTCACCAACTCCACCGGCGCAGGCTGGGGGAGGCATCCCGTGTTTCACAGCAGACTGCCGTATTTCTCCGGCACTCTTGTCATTGGCGCTGCTCGCCGTCATGTTTATCAATTTAATACCTTGGCTAATTTCACCCCAGAATAATGTTTGTTTACATAAATCTATTCTCCACGGTAAAATAGCTAATGCTCCAGCATTTCAAACGGTACCCTATTAATGGGAGACAGGATGGTGAGAGCAGACGTGCTATAGAAAATTACCACACTCTCCAATTGCCTGTGTTAGTCCTGACTGTCGGTAAGTGGTGATTAACACCCCGCTGGCTGCAGCTGTACTTCTCAATATAGCTTCTCTGAGTAGGAGGATGCACAGAGAGTACCTCATTACTATGTCTTTAAAGCTGTAAAGCAAGGAATAATGCAAAATAAATCCTTTAAACTAAAGGTCATAGACCAGAATATGTCAGCATGAACACCTGCTTGCACTTTTTCCTGATAAAATCACAAAGATAAGTGATTTATCTCCTTTTATTCTGTTCCCTTTCATTGCAGGTATGCTGAGGCCACACAACTGGATGTTAGCGATTCTCAGCCATACCGGTATGTTTTTATATAATGCCAGAAGAAAAGCTTAGGAGCTTAGCTAACAGTCTGCTTTGCAGGCTGCTGGCTGAGACAGCAGAGCTGGCATTAGCTATTTCCCTTCTTTGCCCCATGATTTTTGTTCACCACAGACAGGGGGAAAACAGACCAGCTGTCCTATTCCCCCTGCAATTCTAACTCTGAAAAGTTTGTTTCAGTTTAAGCTGTAAGCAGACAGGAAAAATCTGGCTGTACTGCTGAAACAGAATCCCAGCCTTATATGCGATAAAATTAATGCCTCACAGTGTGAAGAAGTTTGCATGGTCACCACCTTGACAGTTTTTGTGCTCCTTGAGGACAATGCTTCTGAGCAGGGAGGAGGTTTGTGGCTACCCTCAGCCTCCACCTCTTGCTGTCCTTAAAAACAACCTCTGAGGCCACGCATCTACACAGACCAGTGTTATACAAGTGCTGTATGGCTGCACATAAAATGTAGCATCCCTCTCGTGTGGTCAGATCACCCTTTCTCGTTGGAAATAAGCCCTTTGCTTTCTGTCCTACACAGCTCCGTGCCCCTGCACACTGCTGGGTGTTGCAGGAGTAAAGCCCAGCTAGTCCCTGAGACCTTCTCCGAAGGACCCAGTGCTCCAGCAGCTTCTAGACCTGAAGCACAAAGAGAAAATGGCCAAGTAGTTGCAGCAGCAAGTGCAGAGTCTTTTGTAAACCTGTGTGAAATGTGAGCTTTTTGGGAAAATCTAGTCCCAAGTATGAGCAGTGAGGACATCGAAAAATACCCCCATAGTTGGTCTTTCTGCCATTCCACCTGCCACAGAGGTGGAAGTTGGCCTTGGGCAGACACCGACAAGGAAAAAATAAATAAAAAGGGAGAATGAACCCGACTGCTGCTGATGAAAGAAGCGCAGGCTGATTCAGAAGTACTTGGACGCGAAAGATCTTTACCCAAGCGAGTCACTGAAAAGCAAAGCAACACGCTCACATCTGCTGTTGGAGGAACTCAGCACAGCACCCCTGCCGATCACAAATGCCTCCGGAGACAGGCACGCAAGCCGAGCTGTCCCCAGAAGACACCACCTCTCACTGCGCAGAAATATCCACCCATGCGCGGGGTTCACCCACGTCCAGTATGGCCCTGCAGCCTGCCAAGCACCGTGCCAGAAGGAGAACGGGGAAAACATCCACCTCGTGCTTTGGTGACTGAGAGAAACAGTACGGAGGAGACTGAGCCAGTGCTCTGAGACTTCTGCAGTGCTGCGAGATGATTTCCCACGTCCTGGTTGGAGTTCTGCAATTCTGGGGAGTCAGGGATAGATTTTCTGAGGTTCCCTGCTGTCTTGCTGTGCAACCAAAAAGATGTCAATGATACTCATCCCGACAGGCTCTCAGATCAACCAACATCTACCTTCTGCCATAAATTGCTTCGTAGTATTACAGTAACTACAGAAATTATCACCTCTCTATAAGATTCACAAACCACTTCTGAATGTTCAGCCTGCCTCTGCTGTTGCTTTCAGAACTGTCTTGTTTGGAAACTGGGCACAAGAAGTCCTGCTGGGACTTGGGATTTTTATTTATTGTATTTTTTTTTTCTTTTTCTTTTTCTTTTTCTTTTTCTTTTTTTTTTTTTTTTTTTTTTTAACTCTCATGCTGAATGCTTTCAATGAGATTAAAGATCTCCTTCTTTCCACAGCTCAGGAAAATGCATTCTGCTGGACCTCTGACAGACTGGCTTCTGCCATTGCCAAGGGTGCTGTCAGTGCTGCAAAAGCAAAATTCAAGGCAGACTGGGGCCAGAAGAGAATAGGCAGCACCCTCCAGAATTCAAAAATTTGCAGGAGTGCCCAAGAAGGGCACCACTCCTTAATTCAGCAGATTTACCAGCAGATTCAGGACCTCTGGAACCCTTGGGCAGCCTCAGACGCCAAGGGCACGAAGTGCCATGGGAGGCTGGCAAACAGCACTCTGCTGCCTACTTGTCCTCCAGGCTCCTTCCCCTGTGTGCAGCCTCTAGGCCAGGCTCATGCAGCTCTGCTGTAGGTAAGAGGCTCTGCTTTCCCCTGCTATAAAACAGAGAGAAGGCACAAGACTAAGAAGTGAGAGGATACGATGCAACCACCACTTAGGCACGTCCCCTGCCCTGGCAAGCCATTTGGTGCGCCGCACAATTCAGACTTTCTGAAGTGACATTTAATATTTGCATTTCCCTCTAATGCACGTGGGATTATGCTGGCTACCTGACAAGCCACCTCGCACTCCATAATCACAACTGCCCGTTAGGATAATTAAACTGTCACTGAACAGGAGGAAGCTTATGAGCGCAGGGGCAAACTGGATGTAAGAACCATTCCTGGACAAGACTAGGGATCATTTTATTTTGCTACTTACTTATTTTGTAAGGAACAAGAATCACGAGATGCATGCCAAACTGCAAAAAAAAAACTAACACAGCTCTACATGTCATTAAAAAACAGAAGCCCAGAAAAAATCAGTAATTTACAAAAACTCATCACACTGTTTCATCCACAGAATTATATAGGAATTATATATAGGAAATAGAATATTTATGCTTTTAAGTACTTGGGGGACACTTAGATATTCTGGTTATGTCAGGAGGCTTTAGATTAGATTGATAATGCAAATATATCAAACTTTCCCACCTGGAGAGATGCAGTACATCTAAGATTAATAAACATATCACCAGGAAAGACTTATGTACCAGAGTCTGCAGATTTGCAGCTTGAATTGTTGAAGAATTCTTGAAAAACAAATCTTTATAGAAGAACATGATACAAGTTCAGAAGAGAGAGGCCTGGCTGCAGCAGTCCATATTCACACTCACAAAGTATTTTGTAAGGGGGGAAAAACCTGTTTGCCAGCATTATTTTAAACCTGAAGACCCCTCTAGGTTGTTCCCATGTGTATTGGGTTTATGTGGCAAGGGCTTGGTAGCAGGGGGCTGCAGGGGTGGCCTCTGTGAGCAGAGCCCAGCAGCTGCCCCATGGCAGGTCAGAGCCAGCTCCAGATGGCTCCAAAAGGGATCCAGCGCTGGCCAGAGCTGAGCTGGTAATGTTCATCGTGCCTCTGGAAGAATAGATTTGAGAAAGGGAAAAACTGCTGTGCAACAGCAGCTGGGAGAGACTGAGTAAGAAGCAGTCCTGCAGTCCCCAAGGTGAGTGCAGTGGGAGGGCAGGAGGTGCTCCAAGCACACAGAAGTAATGACAGTCCTTTCTGTGCCCAGCTGAAATCCTGATGGCCAAAAGCAGTGAAGACAGCCACTCTTTTCCACCCTTTTGTTGGGGTGGCATCAGACCAGGCTGCCAAGTGTCAGCACAGACAACTGGGAAAAGGATGCCACTGTCCCCATCTCTCAGGCATATTTGTTAGGGCTGGTTGGAAGGAAATGCCGAGGTTCTCCACCTGTCAAACTCAGCTCCCTGCTTCCACGGCTTTTCTCATTGGGTTCAAGATACAGATAAAGAACTTAAAATAAATAAATAAATAAATAAAATTATTGTGATGGTGTCATCAAATTTGAGCCTCTATGAGGGTAATCCTGTAGTGTATCCACAGCCAGTGAGGAAGCAACACTGACACTTCTGTTCCACCATGCCAGTGCCTAACACCTTCAACCACACAAGGACTGATTATGCCTTATTGCTCTAAAGACACTGCTGGCCATCAGCCACCAAAAGTCATTATGGAGATTACTCCTCACTTGAAGATGAGCTGAACCACTTAAACCACACTCGAAAGCATAATTGCTGCTTTTCTCAGCAATGAGAAAAATGTTTAACCATTTTTTACTTTTTAAAAATCGATTAACCGGTCACATTTAATGCTTTAAAAATTGAAAATTACAAATTTTTACCTAAGATTTCTGATCATGCTTTAAATTAAAACAGGGAAAGGTGTACGAGTTCTTGAGTGCTTCCATAATTTCACTTCGACCCTAAAATAATTAACGATAATGCAGTAAGTTACCTTGAAGTATGAATATAGACTGTCCAAAGCAGTTTAAGACTGATCTAAGTTTTTTTGATACTTTCATAGTCATTAACTTTGACTCGGTAGTATGCTCCTGGGAGCTCCGCACCTAATTGCCTTTCATATGTAAGAAATATTTTATTCAAGTATTCACACTAAATGCTTTCACTCATGAAAAAGTGTGTCACAAAGCAACATCAGTACAAAATATGTGCAAATAAATGTATCTGTGTAATTTGCAGTGGCTTATTGATGTATTAGAATGGAGACTACTGAGATTATGAAAAAAAACCAACCCTGACATTTGTCTTTAAAAGAGCTGCCTCCAGAAAACATGCATAGTTAATATTCTACGTATGCACAACACTGAACTAAAAGATTCCCAGAAACTGCCTCATTCTACGTCATGGCACGAAACAATACAAAACATATTGGTTAGCAAACTGCTGGCATGAATTTTTACTGCAAATAAAGAAGCATTAAATTGCAGTGTGCGAGTTACCCAGCTGCCTTAACAAGAGAAAGTGCACATGCTCACATTATTTTAATCCTGCAATATGGATTCTTCACGAAGCCATTCTGCATAAGGTTTATTTGTGCCATATGAAACACAAAACTTCCCCTGATGAAAGGAAAGAGCACTGTTCAGAAACAATTACGGTTTACAAAGTTTAAAATGTCCTTTAATCAAATCGTATTTAAAGATGGTAGATTTTGAAACAGATGCCTATGATCTGCTGGGCACATTTTGAATACTCTCTAGTACTGGATGCTGTTCTCTTTCGGATTTGCCTCCAGCATCACAGCCTCTGCTTTCTCACCGTGAGCGGTCAGTTCGATACAGCAAACCTGCCCTGGCCAGTCCAGTTGATCAATACAGCTGTAACCCCAATGTTTGTTTTGCAGCGTGACCTGCCTGTGTGAGAACAAACACAAGCAGAAAGAATAACTTCCAAGCAACTAATTCTACAGAAGGGGCGAGATGCTTTCCTACTACTTTCAAACTAAACTGCAGAAGCTTTACTCAGTTATCGCGGCAGATTAATTGGTCCTAGCAAAGATTTAAGAATACAAAGAAAAGCTCTGGGTAAGTGAATTTCAGCAGGAGCCTGCTTACTGACTAGAGCAGCAAGCAGGCTTTCGCTTAAGAGCCTGAAGGGAGAGGGAAGCACTCGGCAGCAGATCGGTGCTGTGTAATTTATCACCACACAGCCACAGGCTATGACGTATGGCACTCTCAGTGAAGCACCTGAAGGCAGCTTGGTAGGGCTCTATGAAGATCAATGATACACCAAAGAATACCATTAAAAGACACATTCATCTTCCCCTAATCAATAACGGCCTTAAAATGATCTCTGTGACACACTGTTCGTACGAGCGTTGCTGCTGGGCTTCTTCAGCCCACTTGTCATCCTCTGGCTCAAGTCTTATTACTGGCAACTACTTCACACATTCCCCTTAGTGCAGGAATTTGGCTTCCACCGAAACTTAAAAAACAGAACAGGGAAACATAAAAGTGGCATCGAATTCAACGAAGGCACCGAAGTGCATTCCGTCTCTTCAATAACTTCTGATACAACTGGTGCAAGAGGCAAGCGATTTTTTTTGTTTCTCTTGTCAAACCAAGACAGCCTACTGTTACTCTGTTCATAGATTTTAGCAAGCCATTGTCAGGGGGATTCAGGATTAATGAAAAGCATCCTCAGATCTCAACAAACAGCCATTAAAGAGAAAGAAGCAGCAGACTAAAAATGCAAAACTTGATTTATCTTTTTTTTTTTTTTTTTTTTTTTTTTTTTTTTCCAGGAGAAGTGTTACTGTGGATTTGTGTTCCCTCCACCCATAGGGATTCTTGTCCTTCTCCCAGGATGAGCTTTGTCCTTTATGTGAGAAGCTGAGGGGTGGCCCCTGATGTGGCAATGTAAAATCAGCATCTCCAGGGTGCCAGTGTCCTGTAAATTTCTTGGTTAGTTTGGATATTGTTGAGCCTCCTGCATGAAGGAGATCTGGATGCAGGTGTCCCATGTCCTTGTGACTTAACTGCCTTCAGGGTTCTTGCTAGTAAGCTCCCCAGAGCATCCTGGCAACATGACTGTCTGTGGTCAAGGGTGAACAGAGAATGGCAGTGCTTGCTGGAAGACCTTACCCAATTTTTGGAAAGGTAGGTAGCCACTTCCTTCTCATGCACACAGAATCACAGAATGACCAAGGTTGGAAGGGAACTCTGAAGATCATCTAATTGAACCCCCCTGCCCATGGGTCCCCAACCCTCCCACTGGGAAATGATCTTTTTAGGCAATGCAGTATTCATTCCCTAAAAACAAACAAACAGGCAAACAAACAAAAACCCTATGGTTTTGCTTTGGCTGAGACAAACAGATGCTGCTACTGGCAGGGGAAAGGGGGTGAACACATGAGTTAACATATCCTAGATAGAATCCTAGAATCACAGAATGGTTTGGGTTGGAAAGGACCTTAAAGACCACCCAGTTCCACCCCCCTGCCATATCTAGAGCACTAAAATCAGAGTGACATTGCTCATCTGCCTTATCATGTGCTTGGTCAGCACTGTCAAAAAGAGTTTACCACTTCAGTCTTATGAGCATTAACCCAGAAACCACCTAGGAAAGGCCTCCCACAGTCAATGTCCACCAGAATCTCTTTCTCGACCTAAGACACACACTTACCTGTGTGCTCACAAGTCCACCACATCTCATTTATTGGTCTTTAGCACTGCGGTGAGCATTTATAGGAAGTCCTCACATTTACTGCCTCCAGAACTCTTGAAGAGGAGCTTAGTTCTGCCTCATTAAAACATCACTCTAGTTAAATGAACGAGATTTCATTAGAATCGTGATACTCACCTGGTAGGGGTCACAATCACGATATGACAAAATGATTTTTCCTGCACCTAAAACATAGGTCTACCCTAGCTACAAAGTTCAGATCTGAACCCACTTTGCTGGGAAATCCAAAAAGCATGTATATATTCGAATTTAAAATTATGCTTGAGAAATGTACTGCTATGGACCAAACCGAGCGGATACACCCCTACAGAATCCAGAATTAGTAGCTTTGCAACTGAGCCTGTGCCTGAACTCGTTCTCTCATCTGATGCTGAAACTTGCAACTGTGAAAAGGCTTATATATACTTAAGAAACAATTACAGCTAGTGATGCAGAAATAATTCCCATGCTAAAAATATTTCAGAAATTAGGAGAAAATATAACTCAATTTTGATTATAATTAGGTTTCCTGTCGTTAGTTAAATGTTTTCTCATTTACCCTTTCCTTCTATCAGTGCAATCAGTCACCTGGTTCTTTACGAACTACACCATGAACTACACCATGGTGTACACGTAAAACTGGCTGGTCTCAGGACCAGCTTCTGCAAATGTGTTACCCCAGGCTGGAAATAAGCATGGGGCACATACATACTAAGAAAAATACTAACAGTAGTAATTAAAGAACAAAGCTTAGCTCCACTTTATTGCTTAAAACTAATGTAGTTATTATACCAAGCAACAGGACTTTTAATTTCTAATTACAGTATTTATTTTCCTAAACAGATTTCAAAGTTGTTACAAAAAAATGGATAATTGTTTCACATGAGCAATTAAATATTAAGACTAAATAAACAGTATTCATTGGATAATTATGTTGAACTATGTAATTATTTAGGAAAACAAAAATGAATCATCGTTTACATTTTCTAGCCTTTGGGGAAAAAAATGGATATCCCTATTAAAAGTGGAAGGATTTTTCATATCTAATAAAATTCAGACTTGAGCTAGTTCAGAGAACTGTTTGCAAATTGAATCCAGATTTGCCAACAAGGGCAAAAACCCCAAACAACATTTCTAACTGCCTAAAATAAACTACTTTTGAGTATAGGACTCCTCAGTAAGATCTTATTTTCCTCTAAAGGAAAAGGAAATGTTGGCAAGGAAGCTGAAACAGGATGCAGCAAAACAGAACTTCTCAAAATCTTTCTGCATTTTGTTCGATGCTATTCCAGCTTCCCTGCTTTGCAGGACAAATCAATAAAACATATTCATGCCTTTACAAGAACACAGAAATGGAACAGTCCCAGCAAGTACCTTATTTACTACTAATAGGTGTATTAATATGGGGTTTGGGGATGAGATGAGTTGCATATGATCTGTCTGAAGTTCATCAGCTTCTGGGTTCATTAGTGCCACTCATTCTAAAGCCACTACCTGCATTCCCACCAAAATACATGGTTTTGATGTATTATTTTGCTGGAAGTTGCACAGAGTGGGTAGGACAGCGTCTACCCTCTACTACTGCCATGATTAACATATTGCAGTACTTCCTTCTATGCTATGCTTCACTTTAAGCATTCAAACAGCATTTTAGCCTGAAGTGTTTACTAGATCAAAACATTGATCTTTCATTGTGGTTTATCACTTTGAGACTAGAACCAAATGAAACCTATTTTTATTATTATTATTATATTTTTTCTTTTACCTTTTAATTGTTATCTGGCAAGAGAATAGCATTATAAAATCATGCTAACTATTCCCTAGATATTTATATGTATTTGTGTATCCATATGTGTTCACTTCAACATATTATCAGTATTAACCAGCTGTTCCCTTTAATAAGTATAGGGAATACAAGCAACGCTCTAAATGTTGATGTTGTCACTTCTAATTGCCCAAAATAAACCTGAAAATCTTCTAGGGAAATGCACTGCAGATATCACCACATATGCTCAGTGAGGGATGTCTAGAAAATAGTCGAAATGGAGATTGGAATGGCAGAAAATACCTGTGTTCCTGGCTAGCTTCTAACCGCAACAGACCTTATCAAAACTACTGATGGCAAAATTTTGAGCTTATAGATATTCCTCGCTATTGGCTGCATGTGGAGCTGTGGATCTATATGAGCACAGCTGAGCAACTGGCTTGGGATTTGAGATTACTTTTTTGATGAGGAAAAAAAATCCAAGCAATCCATAACATCACAGAAAAGGAACATTTTATTTGGGAGGCTGTGGTGGTTTTACCCTGATGGGCAGCTGAACTCCCCCCCAAGCAGTGCAGAGGAACAGGGAATGGGGGCTGCGGTCAGTCCCTGACGCTTCATCTCTGGTGCTCCTTCACGGTCACTCTTTGCCCCTGAGCAGCAGCTCTCCAAGCACTGCTCCCACATGGCTCCGTACCACGGGGTCCATCCATCCATCCCCCAGGAGCAAACTGCTCCAGCATGGGTCCCCCACGGGTGGCAGCTCCCCCCAGACCCCTGCTCCACTGGGGGCTCCTCCACCCATGGGGGGGCTGCAGCGTGGAGATCTGCTCCATGTGTGACCCATGGGCTGCAGGGGGACAGCCTGCTCCACCAGGGGCCTCTCCACAGCCCGCAGGGGAACTGCTGCTGCCTGCCTGGAGCACCTCCTGCCCTCACCTGGGGACTGCAGGGCAGCTTTTCACTCCTCGCTCTCCCGGCTGCTGTTGTGCAGTTTTTTTCCTTCCTTAAAACTGCTTTCCCAGAGGCACAACAAGCGTCACCAGCTCAGCTCTGGCCAGCAGCAGGTCCCTTTTGGAGCCATCTGGAGCTGGCTCTGATCTGGGGCATGGGGCAGCTGCTGGGCTCTGCTCACAGAGGCCACCCCTGCAGTCCCCCTGCTACCAAACCTTGCCACATAAACCTAGTACAGAGGTATGCACAATGAAGCAACTCACATAGTAGAAATCCAGACATGTTTTATATCAAACCGTTTTGTAAAAAGGAGGCGAATTTCTGAGCCAGAAACCCATGAGTACAGGCAGTCCCAGACAATTTATAATTCTGTACCATAAATCGCTAGTCCATAATTCATTGACGGAGAGTTAATGAGAATGTTTGTAACTAATACCCATAAGAAAGATAAGGGGTGGTATAATGTAGTTTATACTTTCCTGAAACACTTTTCAAGGACAGCGGGGGAAGCTTCCTGACAGCAAAAAGCAAAAAGAAATATTGCACTGACCTACCGATTTCCTACATTCCCATCAAAGTAATCCATGTGTAGAGACATTAAAGAACAATTTGTCCCAACTGACAGTTTCCAAATAACTAGATGCCTTTTAATTGCTGGCATCATTAACCTTAATAGTATAATTGTGTAGCTCCAAATAATAATAATAGTAATATAATTTTCCCTCACTTCCAAATCATTCAGCAAAACTAGGAAAAAAAAATGCACAGAATAAATTCTAAGAAAGAGAAAGGGGGAAAGTTCTGAACAGATGAGAATGGGAACTTTATCAGTTTTATCTGCCACAATTTACAGCCTTTAAGGAATAAGTACATGCATGCAACATTCTTCAGACAAGCGATAAATATTAATAATTGCAGGCACCTATAGGTTTTGAGTGACCTTTTCAAAGAACATGTCAGCTCTCTCTCTTCCAATGATGCGCTGTGGAACTTCTTTTAAAATCAGTGTTGTTTTGAATGATTCATTCTTGTATATGCCCAGGCTTTCAGCAATGCTACCTGCTAGAATAACCACTGCTGAAGACTTATTGACATACTTTTACTGATAAGTTTGAACACGCATACAAAAAAAGGAGATGTTTTTGCTTCTTTGGGCTACAGGGAATATGTGATCATATGTTGTCTCTCCCTAAACAGCTGGAAAGGCCTCTCCAACCTAGTCTGCAGTTCCTGAGACCTGTAAGCAAGGTTGAGTACTCCTCATTGCAAGCTGCCAATGCTCAAGAGGGAGGGAAAGATATATAGAGGTAGTTCACATTCAGTCATCTGAATGACCTCTGGGAGTGGTAGAGGGTTCAGTCTAGACGTAGTTGTAGATGAGGCACATATGAATTATAAACATTTAATGTGTTTTAAACAGAATAGCATATGTCAAGGGTATGGAAAATTCATTTTGTCAGACAAATCTGACACAACAGTTGTTACTGGTATAAATAACTAAACTATTGTTTTTCCCATAGTCATTTTTGTAGAAAGGAAACTTAGTAGACCATTTTGTTCATCTGTATTAAGGAGCATAACGTAGCAAATATCTGATTCAACACAAAACCAGCTGGTTAAAAAGCACTGGACTTCATGTGGACACAATTGCTTGGTATTTTAATACAAGCAGAAGTGCTGTGTTAAATATAAAAACCATGCTATGCAGTTCTCTGTGTTGGTGAAAAATGCAGAACTAAACAACATAACAAATATCAGTCTTTGGGAGAAAACCTCATTAAAGTGTAAAGACTCTGGAAGAACAATAGTCTTCTGAAAAACACATGAGATTGATCCTTGGTTCTGTTCCTATTTTGACCATTGTACTACTCTTCCAGTTGTCCTTTCCCAGTCTCTCTGTTATTTCACAATTATTTCCTCACAGGCAAAACAAGCATAATGATTCTTAGCTCCTTTAGGTAGTGCTTTGAGACCTATTGATAAGAAGCTAATCGCTACAATGAGGTTTTCTACAGTAATTATAATTTTTAAAAAAAAAGGGTATGCAAAGAGGATAATCCTTAAGATTTGAAGTGTAAAGTAGGCTTTGCAGAAATAATTATTTAATGCAAGTATTATTTCCTAAATGGTAAAAGTTCAACAAAGCAGGAAGGTTATAAAATTTCTGATTCTTATACCTTCAACTCTGCTTAGGTACACTGATTTTTCAGAGAGGAGCCATATCTAGCAGCATATCAGACTTTCTTTTGAATCTATATTCTTTGATAAGCAATACTATACTGTTTTATCTGAAAGTGTATTTCTAGGGAGGAGGCTGTCTATTTTGCTTGAAGCCTTGATCAATTCCTATAATATCTTTATACTGCTGTTTTTGAGTTTGGTCTGACCCATTCTGGAACTTAAAAACAGTACTGTACTACAGTAGGCATTAGAAATAGGCTACAGAAAGCTTCCTTCCCTGAAGCAGGGTATAACGTGATCTGTAAAAAACAACAGGCACTGATGTACCCTCAAACATGCAACTTAAATTCTTGTGACCTGGGCACAAAGCTTCAAACTCAACTTAGCCACTTAATTTCCTATCTAGAAAAGTTACAGAGTAGACTGAGGACAGGCATATGCACTATCTCAAGTACTCTGGTATTTACCACTTTCACTGAATACCATATCCTTTTCTCCACTACACACTCTGAGATGATGTTTGCATGAGAATAGCATACTGATCTACCAAAAATCAAGGGGATCTGATTCTTTGGCAGGGTATTTTCTTAACTGTATCTATACACACACAAACACACACACATATATTTATAAAATTGACTAACAGATGTTTACATAAAGGCTCAGTTCTAGCAAAGCTATCTCTAGTGCATTGTGAGTATCCTTGTTAGAGAGACATTTAAACACAGTGGTTCTCCAGAGCTGTCTTGTTGAGATCTATGCAGCAGGAGTATTACGCACAGAACTCCCAGCAGAAAAGCTGAAAGCTTGAGACATCCCATAGACAACTGGTAGCAATCATGTCATCAATCATCTCCAAATGTTATCCAATCCAGTCTCATAAACTGTGATTTAATATGATTTTGTCTGGCTAGAGCTCCTAGGAGAACTCCTGCTTCCAAATATGAAAATAAATAAATAAATAAATAAAATTCGGTTGTTAATCTTTCATGCTAAGAAAACGAGATTGAACTAATAAAATACAATTAGCAAATCTGTTCAGTGTAGTGAAATCCATCCAAGTCTGCTACTTTAAAACTTGCTGCATTTTTTAATGCTATTTTTTTTCTCTTTCTCTTGCATTTTGTAAATTTCATATTATGCTTATATTACTTTTAGCTGTATGTTTTAATTATTCTATTATGATAATTGGACATAGACATTGGGGCATAAATGTTCTTTTAAGAAAGACTTTGGAAAGGTGGGGTAGATGGCATTTAGATTGCTGTGCCACTAAAGATCCCTTTTGTTTTAATCTTTTCTATAGACAACCCTAGGGCTACGAGAAGAAAATCATCAAAAAGAAATATCCTGGCTGTCTCCTACAAAATGCTGATATCAGCAGAGCACAGATTTTTTGTACATGGAGGTGATATTTTCATCCATTAATACCTCAACCAAATATTATTGCTTTCTGTCACCTATAAAAGTTATGTCTTATTTGCAGGCTGCAGACTAGCAGTTACATTTTGGGAGATAGCTGCATAAGCTGTATTTACCACATGCTGCAGAGCAAAATAGTTGACATTTCTTGGGAACAAGTCACCACACTCACAGAGTTCAGTGTTAGATTTGATATTCAAAGATGTTGTTCATTAGGTTGTGACAGCTGTTGCCAAGTCTTCGCTTCAGCATGCAGTGTAACAGTGAAAGCATACCAAAATCAATGGAAAGTTTTACAAAAAATTATCACTGCAGTAGAGTGAGACAGGAAAAAGTTGGGCTACTAAGATCATGTAAGACACCAGGACCAGATAACTGAATCTCACCTAAAAGATCTCTCCTGAGTTGAAATACAAAGCAGACTTTTGGGACTTCTAAACTAAAAAAAGGTTCTCAGTTCTTTGAGTGATCACACAAAGGAACTCTGCAGGGAAAATCATGGGAACAGCTAGCATGGGTTCACAACGGGAAGTTCATGTTTCACTTAATTTCCTTCTATGACAAGATCACCCATCTTCAGTAAAGCTTTCTATACTGTCTCTCACAGTAACCCTCTGGACCAATGACCAGAATACAGTTAGATAAAAGCATAATAGGATGGGTGAACAGTTGGCTGATGGGTTGGGCCCAAAGGGTTTTTGTAAATGGGGTTACATCGTGATGGCAACCTGTCACTAGTGGGGTTCCCCAGAACTCCATGTTAGGACGAGTCCTTTTCAATGTTTTCATATATGATTTGGATGTAGGACTTGAAGGTTTTTTGAGAAAGTTCAAGGATGATTCCAAATTGTGTGGGGCTGTTGACTCCGTTGAGGGTGGTGAGGCCTTGCAGAGAGATCTAGACAGGTTTGAGAGCTGGACATTTGAAAAGCAGCTGAAGTCACTTGGTTTGTTCAGCCTGGAGATGACTGAGGGGAGGCCTCATGGCAGCCTGCAGCTCCCTCAGGAGGGGAGCGGAGGGGCAGGCGCTGAGCTCTGCTCTCTGGGGACAGCGACAGGACCCGAGGGGACGGCATGGAGCTGGGACAGGGGAGGGTCAGGCTGGGGGTTAGGGAAAGGGTCTGCACCTAGAGGGTGGTAGGGCACTGGGACAGGCTGCCCAGGGTCATGTCACCGAGCTGATGAAGTTCAAGAAGTGTTTGGAAAACACTCTCAGACACATAGTCTGATTTTTTGTGTGGTCCTTTGGGGACACAGGAGTTGGACTCAATGATCTTTGTGGGTCCTTTCCAACTTGGGATATTCTATGATTCTATCATGATAAAAAATATCCCTTCTATATCTATGAAGGTGATACCATGGCTAGCATTACTTAAAAGCCTATTTCTGACAGTAACAGTGAGCAATGAGCAATTCCACTATTAGTGTTTTTAAGAAGCCAGGAGGACTAAGACATTAAAAGGGAGGCAACAAAATGTTCAATGTTCATCCAAACATTGAGGAAAGAAATAATCAATTATTGAGGAAAAAAACATGTAAGGTCCAGTACCTTTTGTTTAATTTGATAAAAGCTCAGGAGATGTTTCTCTCAGGAAAACAACAGATGATTTGGTTGGGAGCAAGAGTAATCCTGAGAGTCATGTCTCCTGCATTGGGGTCTTCCATTTGCTGATCAAAGCTAGATCAGGTTATGCTACGTAATTCCTCAGACAGGCCTAAGTATTTATGCCTTTCTGTTAGAAACAACAGAAACAACTGTGATTTATGAGATTGGGTCATGTGCAATAGAATCATAAAATCACAAAATAGTTTGGGTTGGAAGGGACCTTAAAGACCATCCAATTCCAACCCCCTCGCCATGGGCAGGAACATCTTGCACCAGACCAGGTTGCTCAAAGCCCCATCCAGCCTGGCCTTGAACACCTCCAGGAATGGGGCATCCACAGCTTCTCTGGCCAACCTGTTTCAGTGCTTCACTGCTCTCAGAGTAACAAATTTATTCCTTATATCTAACCTAAATCTATCCTCTTTCAGTTAGCTAAAAGTAGTTTAATCATGGTATGAGACATACTTTCCTTGCCTTTCACCTTTGTAACTAGATTTTTCCTCCTTTCCCCTTTGGCTGCATGACTTCTCTATATCGGCTTATATTTAAACATACTTGAAGAAGAAGTGAATTTTGCATTTTGATGCTTAATGGATCAAAGTATCCTGCAAGCACAAGGTAGACATGTTGTTGGCTTCTTAAGCCTTCCAATGGCCACATTAGGCTGAATTGTTCCTAGGTGGCATGGAAAGAGAAGACCGATGAAAATGCAATATAGCAAATTATGATAAAAAAGGAATTAAAGAGAAGAAATAAAGGGTTACTGCCTCAATTTGTGTTCAAAAAAGGAATTAAGCCCATTTGCCTGTAATCACTTACAGTATTAAACTACACAGCTGTGATGTGGTCTGCTAGTCTTATTCTCTTTTAGCATCCCTGTGCTGATTGGAACATCATCAGGGAAGTTCCATAATTCCCCATTCAAGTTAGTGGGCCAGTAAATAGCAAACAGCTCATATTCCCAAGAGGAAGCCTCTCATTGTTGAAAAAAAGCAGCTCTATTCCTATGGAAATACTGGAATATGATTTCCCAAAGGACTTATTAATCAATATGTTCAGCTTACTGTATTCAGCTAAAAGCTTATTACGTTGAGGTCAGAGGTTCCTTCCCCCTCTGAATTTCAACAATTCAATGCCTATTCTCCTCTAGGTGTTTCAAAAACAACAATCTGTCTTGCTACAAAAAAAAGATCGTCCCTTCAAAGGGCCAGTCAGCTCTCAAAAATCACTCGAGACGAACTGAACGCAGTTAGCACTAGGGAAACTGTGTGTTCTTCTACTATGTTGTCAGATGTTTCTTTCTTTTAAGAAGAAGCAGGTCATTGACATGATAAATTCCAGAGCTGAGCAAGAATTAATAGCACTCGAAATCATGGCTCAAGTAGCAGTCAGGTTCCTTAAGAAAAACGTAGTAGGTCTAACAGCATGAAGGAAATGCTGACTGTCCAACATACAAAGCACTCCTATCAATACATCTGCCCACTCTTGGACCTTGGATCACACAGAGAAATACTGAAAAGAGAATTAAGTGAACCACTTCTTTTAAAATTCAATTTACACATTCATTCCGATCTTCTGCCCTTGCTTCCATTTTTCTGCTAGGAAATATTTGAAGCAAAATGGGAAGTATTCACTTTCATGCTCCAGTGTGAACTGGTTTGACTTAAAAGCTTTTGATCTGTGAAAAGTATGGTAACAAAACGCACAATGTGGTTCCTGTTTACTTAATGCACCATTTCCCCAGGAATTCTAGTACTGTCATAAATATTATTTTTTGCTTTTATTGCTTTGGAGATATTTACCTTTTTCAATAATTCTAACAGAACTAAATTGTTTACATAAATTTTGCTTTCTTTCCACTAACATTACCAATCAAGCCTATATGATAGTAAGCAATGTCAACACTTTTATGAATGTTGCTCAATAACTCAGTGCATGCGGCACTTTGGTCTTTTGAAATAGGCCAAAATTAGACTGTTCAGGGGAGAAATATCTGGCATTTTTGTGTATCAGGCATAAACACTCCTTCTCTTTTTTATGGCTGTTGTCAGCCCAACAGAAGGAACAGAGGGCCAGATTGCTCCTGTGCAACTGCCCACACTGTGGTCCTCAGCTTCCCCTTGCAGGGCTGTGGTGGTGAGCATGGGGCTTACTTGGGATGTACAGATGAGACACTGCATTTTTTGGAGCAGATGGGCCAAGCCCCTTTTCCAAATCTGCTGCTCCTTGTGAAGCTGGCACAGGAAAGAATACACTTCCATGTGGCCTCCTGTTAGAGGTGAATCTTCACCAGGAAACTTTTATGGCTCCAGGATTACTTTGTCCACCATCCTTCTGAAGGAAACCTTTTCTTAGATAGTCCAAGGCCTGGCTGAATTCTTTAATAGCATCATGAACTTTCATCCTTCAGACAGTTGAACAGCAAAGGACAAAGAACTATCTTTCCACCAGGGTGGAGCATGTAGAAAGGATTAAGTCGAGGTAGATGAGGAAATGCCTGTTTCAGGAGTGCCCTACCAGGCCATTGGCACTACCTGAGTTAGAGCTTGGTAGCAGCACCTGGGTAGGTGTCACAGTCCCACCACCAAAAGGAGTAAAGCAGGTCTAAATGGCAGCAGCACATGAACAACAGAGATTAGCACCACTGAAGAGCTCCACCAAAACTGCTGGGCAGAGGTCTAGTTACAGCCAGCAGAAATTCAGTTAGCAGCACTGTCACAACACAGCATCCTTTTTTCATTTGGAGGGCAAAGAGGACACGAATAAATAAGAGCAACCATGTTTTATTTTTTTTTCAGTCTGTCCAGAGGTCACTCTGCTGCTGCTTTTGCTTTTCCTAACTTTTACACAAAGAATATGTCATGTCTGAGACCTGCATGACAGTTCCATTTTGCTTGGATGAACATGTGAAAAAAAAGAAAAAAAAATCTTACTGTATGTCATTGACAATTGTTTATTGACCTTTTTCTAGAGAGGAAAATAATTTTTTATGTTTCTCCATAATATTTATGCCACTTTCTACCTCCCTATCAAAGGCAAGAATCCTTAAACATTACGTCAGTGTGCTCAAACCCAGGCATACTTAGGGTTTCCCATATGGCTATACAGTGTCTTAATTTAAGCAGTTTATTTCTTAGTAGTAAGACTTATTGTAAGGAGTGTATCTACTACTTACTCCTAAAGAATATTTCCTGTAGCAGCTCAGACTCTTTTTCTCGCTGACTGGCCAACCACAGATTCATGCTTCTTTCCGTGAGTTTCTCAGTTTCAAAAAAGCTGCAGGAATGAAGCTCCTACTGCCGATGGGGCAGAGGGGGCCAGGAGACAAAAACATTCCTCCACAAGAGTTTAATGGCTCCAAAGTTTAATGGCCCCAAAGAGGGGCCAGAAATGGTTTCTCCTCCAGCTCACGGGTTGAAATACTACCACCAGTGTGGTGTGAACACAGAGCTTGAAATTCTCATTTAGCTCCCTACATGAAGTCTGCTTATCCTTGACTTGAGCAGAGCAAGATGAATTTCACTGATGGAGAATTTCAGGACAGTGCTTGATGCATACTGGCTTTATAATTAAAAATATACAACCGAAGAAAAGACGGCCATAAAACACTGCCTAGGGCTATATCTAATACATGATGTTGTTTTAGTTTCCTTCTTACATTATATTTTTATCATCAACACAGGGAGTTCATTAAATCTGTAAAGCTGTTGAAGTTAACTGACAGCGGATTGTATTAGTAGAGAGAACTATCGATCCAAGCTACTCCATCCCATTACAACACACTTCCATAAAGCTTGAGAGAGCCAGCAATCTGTTGCTTCTGCACTGACTACACTTATTTCTCCCTGATGGAATAATGAAATGTTTTCTGATGTATAATCATGACAGATTTTATCTGGAATGAGTAAAACAAGTAAAAGTCAGTCATAAAATATAGCATGGCTAAAGTCAAAGGAAGTAAACTCCTCTGCTCTTCCATCAGACTGACAAATAACTAGCACATTGTGCAGCTCTTTCTATATGGCATTAAAACTCCATCAGTTGTTTTCCTACTGTGAGATTAAAATGGAATTATTTATCTGGAATATCAAAAAGAGCACTGCATCATGAACTTTAAACTTCTTGTTTGGTGCAGTGTCTTTCCCAATAAAGACTAAACAATGTCAAACAGACTATGATGTAACGAGATTTAACGAGTTACATCTCGTTACATGTCCAGCAGGTCCACCCAGAGCAGGTTACCCAGGGCTGTGTCCAGGTGGCTTCTGAAGGTCTCCAAGGAGGAGACCCCACAGCCTCTCAGGGCAGCCTGTGCCAGGGCTCCCACACCCACACAGCACAGCAGTGCTCCTGGGGCTCAGAGGGAGCCTCCTGGGGGCCAGTTTGTGCCCCCTGCCTCTTGTCCTGGCACCGGGCACCATGAAAAGAGCCTGGCTCCGTTCCTGAGAAACTCAAGCAAATTCGTAACATAAAGAACTCAGAAGAACTCTTTCAACACATTTTCTATCATTTAATACCAAACTCTAGGTACAAGTTTATGTTACTGTATTGACAGCTAGCAGAACTATACCCCACTAAAGCAGTTCTATAGTTTCATGTGATAATTTTAGTACTTACAACATAATAAAACTTGAGTATTTGGGGGCTGAAATTTTCCAAGACCAGTATGTGCACAAAAAAAAAAAAATAATCTGTGTTTTCCTTACTATTCAGTTTATGTGTATGAATTGAGAATTCACTACGTGGAAAAGCCAGAACACGATCTTTGGAGCAACAACTCAAAACACAGCTTAGCTGCTGTTCATATGTCAGGAACACACGGACTTTAAGGTGCCATCCGACTCTGGCCACGTTATAAATTTTTGTAATAGGGTTCGAATGTGACAACACAGACAGGACCAATGACTTGGACAAGGGGAGGGGAGGACAGTGGCAGAAAAAGAAGGGCAAAGAAAGACTGAGGATGCACACAGCATGCTCCCACTCAGAATTTAAAATTTAGGCACCTCTCAGTAATCTTCAGCTGGCAAGAGAGATACTGGGTAAGAGTACCTATAGTTCTTCTGCCTGATCCACTCCCTAGAAAAGTCACCTGCTGCTTCATGAACCAAACAAGTCTGGTCCCTGCTGTGGATGCAAAAGAGTCTTCTTCTCAACATAGTTTACACCAGATGGCTTGTGTCAAGGGCTGTGTAGCAGAATCTTGCCCCACCTTGTCCTTGTGTCCTCAGCAAACCTCCTAAAATGTAAATTTAAGAAATGCCCAGACCTGCATGGTACCACTGGTGAATGAAGAATCCTGTATGCAACAGATCACCCACCTTGTAGTACAGATTTGGTCCTTGTGCACTATCTCATCATAAACACAAAATAAGCTGATGTTATGGTGAATATACATAATAGGCATCTGTCAGTCTAGCATCTGCATTATAAGCCATACACATGGAAGAAGAAAATTAAGACAGCATGAAACAGCTTTATCTCTGGCACTTCTGGACTTCCATGTGTTTGATTTGGCACTGTAAAAGTCTTCTGAAAGCCTTTTTTTTTCTGTATATATTCCTGTCTACCTCTTATATCATTACAAAGTACGCTGTACTTTCATTGCATTCTACAAAGGTTTGTTCGGTATTGCAGTACTTAGAAAGAAGCATGATGAAATGTAATTTAATTTGGAGGAGAATGCCTATAGATGCACTGGATGAATGTAATCATAATGCAACAGAATATGTCCCGTGTGAGCTGTGGCATAAATAAGCAAGTAGGAACACAAGTTGTGCATCTGGGCTAAGACTCAAGCTCCGATCGTATCCATTTCTCATGGTGAGAACATGCAAAACCCTTCCTCTGTTCTTTGTTGGGGAAGCCCAACCTAGAGACCTTCCAAACAGAGCTCCTCCACCCAGCTACTTTATTTTATGAAGTGCACGGGGGTAATAAGCTCAGGGACCTTTCCACCTCTGTCAGATTTGTCCACCGGATTCACCGAGGAGAAACAGGCAGACAAACACAGTACAATCACGTAACCTGGAAATACTAATAGCATCCCGAAAAATGACTTTGATAAAGTGCTGCTGAGAGCTCTACAGAACCAGCAATCAATAAGCCAAACTATACAATTTGACAAGCAAAAGACAAGCAAATTTGGCTTGAAAGACGGCTGGCTGCAGAGAGTCCACGTGTATTGTACAGCATGGTCATTTCTTAATTAGAAACGTGCAGAAATCTCCTTTATAAGGGTGACCTTAGATGTCACCGAATTATTTCACAAATGGCTTCTTGATACTTTTGCACAGGGTGGTTTCAGAGTTTAGATCGCTATATCAGAGTTTTATTTCTGAAAACTTGACCTCAAACTCAGCAGCTGCTCCTCTCTGGGCATTGGAATTACCTGAGGATGAAGCGCAAATAATTCTAACAGGTCTCCTACCAGCAATAAAACAAAAGTACAGAACACGGTAGATTTTTTCCTGCTGTTAAAGTGCCCATTCCTTCCATAATCTCTGGACTGACACACTAAATTTTTATTTTCTACTTTGGAATGTAGTTTCTTTGTTTAGTAGAGACCATATAAAAGATGGGTAAAATAAAGAGGAGCTCTCCTTCCCTTCTCCAGCAATTAATGATATGGCATCCCTTTTCCATCAGAAATGGCATATAAGCAGGGTCAAGACTGTGACTCAGACAACGCAGCAGATATCAGATGTAACCCTTGTTAGATAAAAGGAGCAAAAATTAGAAGAAAGGTTGCTTTGCCTCTAAAGAGCACATTGATGGGAGCAATACTAGAATACCACATAGCATTCTGGCATTTTCCTTTTAAAAGAATAAAATAACACAGGAAAACCTACGTAACACTTAACTGAGAGCTGGGAAAATGAATTATAGCGAGGGACATAAGTTAAAACTGTTTAGCTTTTCAAAATAAGATGGAGAGATTTGATTATAGCAAAGCTGTACCTTTTCAGGGAGAAAATACCAATATTAAAGGTCTATTTAATCTAATGGGGAATGACATAACAAGAACCAATGACTAGAAGCTGGAGCTAGATAAATGTAAATGAGAATTAATGCCTCTACTTCTAGCAGAAAGGGTGATTAACCTTTGAAACAAACTACCAAAGGAAGTGCTAGATACTCCACTTATTGAAAATTTCATATGACTTTCTGGAAAATATCCTTTAATTAAACACATCAGCAGTGTCCGTGAGGGAAGTTTTTCTGTGACTTCATTAATAGTGGAATCTACTTCACTTCTTGAACAGTCTTACATGTTAAATACAGCCTTACACGTTAACTATGTTCAGCTTTAAATACCTCGGCTCCCTTCGAAGTAAGCAAGCTTCAGTGCATTTGATAAAGACATGAAAGAAGCAGAGACTAATTTGCTCCTCTTCCCTTTTTTCTCCACTAGTTCATTAAAGCGAGGCAGGATACATCTCTCATTTCACTTGGAGCACGTATTACTGGATTCCCAGCAAAAGAGCATGTATTCTTGGTGGATCCCAAACTCATCTTCATTTCTGCTTCCTCCCAACCCCGCTCAGCCACACACCTTCCTGAAGGCATGTTACAAGGGCTGGAAAAATACTCTGTGGTGGTATCAGTTACTTGAGCTGCCTGGTTGCCTAAATTCATGCCTCTGAATGTGCTCTCTCCTCCTTCCACAAGGTGTACAAAATGGAGGTGTATTTTATCCAAGATGCATGACTTACTGTTGTTATGTTGTATTTAAAAACCCCGCCCTGCTCACGAGCTGTTCATGACTATATCATAATATTCCCGATATTTAAAAGGGAGGGAACTGTCATTCCACAAATCATACCAAATATTTTTTTTTGTCTGCCTCACTGCAGAACATTGAGTCCACGGTTTTCTATGATTCCTAGAAATTAAGTTTTTCTTTCTTTGGTTCAGGCCTTTTCAAGATAATTCAGGCTGGCTATACTGTGAAGGTTAGAACATTTAGCTGATCTGTCACAGGCATTCTTAAGCGTAAGTCAGTTAAGTCTGTGTAAGTAAAATACATCCCCACACACACACACCCAATGTTTAAATATCAAATAATTAATATGTTATAACACATCTTCCTGATCCTGACAGCTCCAAAGTTTGCAATGCAAAGAGTCCAACTGATAGAAAGAAATTCTACTCATTAGGTCCAAATGTCTTCTGCAGCTCCAGCATCAAATGATGGTGTTACAGGTTATACGTGACCTCCATAACATAGAAATAGAAATGTAAACTCTAACTTTTCTTGTAACACAGGTGACTCGCTGTCTTTCTAAAAAGCAAATCACAATGTGTCTCCCACCAGGGTTTGTTAAGCTTTCAAGGGGTTGCATTTAGAAAGTCTTTACACATTCTTTGAGGTATTTTTGACCACAGTGATATTTCCTGCATGTATAAGAAAGGATGCTGCCAGAAGGGAAACTAAAATTGAATGGTAAGCGTATTCACTTACAAAGCCTCCTTCAGCTTGGCTGAAAAAATCAAAATGCTGCTTGCTTTCTGGGGCTGATTTCTTTCAAAATGAGAGGATAACCAAAGAGTAAGTGCCGAGTACAACTCTCTCAAGCCACCAGAAACTCTGACTGGTGAGTAGGGAACAATTCACTAAAACAGCTTTTTGCTCAGCCCCACACTCACCTTGAAGCATACCCAGAAACTCATTTCTTTGTGGTCTCACCACCACCTTCAAAACCATTGGTTGAATAGGAATTTGCTGAGACAAACATATCTCACAACTGTTTCCCTTATGGCTCCAAAACCTATCAGTAGAAATTGAGAAATATCAAAATATTCCTTATTCCTTCTAAAAAAAAAAAGCACACATTTTGGCATTTGGTGCTTTATTCACTGTGTTGCGAAGTCACTCCAGACAGCATTTGTTTAAAAAACCCTAAATTTTAGAGATCTTTAGGGTAATGCTCATATGACAAACCAAAATTCCCAAGCAGGGTGGTCATTTGCTGTCCAGATGCAGTTCTTGCAATTGTGTCTTCAGCTTGATCAGGTGGTTGGACCAGATATTTTGGAGGTCTTTACCAACCTTAATGATTCTGTGATTCTGTAACTCCCCTATCTACTGAGCTGAGTTCCTACATCCATCTGGGCCATGGTCCTACATGAACACGCCAGCACACGCACAGTGCTTTGCTATACATTATCTTAAATTACATTCCTACCTGCTTCAATCCACAAAAAAAAACCAAAAAAAAATTCCTAAATTTGGGTAGCGCCTACCAGTTGGTGTAGACGAGGCAGGCATTGCAAGGCAAATCTCTTGCTCTGTATGAAGTTCACAGCTGTCACTCATTAGTCCAATAGTGTTGCTGTGAAGGTGATTATTCAGAGCAGAGTCCATCGCCGTGTCTCACCTAGGTCTGTTGTCTCACGTGTTGTCTCACCTAAAAGAATGACTAACTGGGGAGCTCCCAGATCACACTGGAAATTACTGGTTTAAGTGCATGGGGTGTGCATGCAGCCACAGCTCTGACATACAGGTATACCAAAATTATAACTATAGGACATGCTTGTATTTCATCCTTGTATTTATCCTGTAAAAACACTTCAGAGCTCTTGCCACGATGAGATTCTCCCCAAAACACAGTATTTTTCATCTAATGGAATATGAATGATGTGTAGCTTTTACAGAGTATGTTTCACCAACAGAAATCAAAGGATTACCATCATTATTCCCAATTTACAAACAAATTTCACAGGTTTAAAAAGGCTGAATAAAATTCCTGAGCCCAGCACTGACACTGAAAGGAGAACATATGTAACAGAATAGATGGCTAGTTTAATTTCTGTCCTCCCAGACCTTTCACTCAAAATGATGAAAAAAAAAATGCTTGCCTGAAAGGTTGGTATCATCGCCTCAATTCAGCCACACAGGAATACACCCAGGAGATGTCAAGGGATCTCACTAGGAAACTTATGACAGAGCCACTATGAAGAACAACATTTTCACTGATTCTGTGTTATGTGGTTTCATTCATTAAGCATTTTTCCTACATCTACAATCAGAAAATGCACTGAGGGTATACATTCTGTCTGCCTGAGTATAAGATAGAGAAGAAGAGAAGACGAGAAGAAGCCAGCTCCTCAGATTTATAAACTTCCCATCACATGATAAAGGAACCTAGAAACAGAATACAGGAGAAGAAACCAGAGTTTTCCTTAAACAAAAAGTTCCTCCTCACCTCCAAAAGGTACCCTTTAGGATGTTCCTCTCCTTTTTAAGTACAAAGAAAAAAAAAAAAAAAGAAAAAACAAAAGAGGAAAAAGAGGAAAAAAACACGTCATGATTTAGAGTAACCATTGATAAATAAATTATACTTTGGCACTACAATTTCTAGGATACATGGTTCTTTTATTAAAATCAGCCTTCAAGCACTACAATGAGAAATCACAGGAAATTAGACCTATGTTTCTGCTGCACTGCAACTGTTCTGCAAATACAGAGCACCCGCTGATTTACAACACTGACATTGCAGATTCCACAAACTGATGACTACCTACAGGCTTTGCTGCTTGTTTGAAATAGTGCTGTACTTTAGCCAGTGCAGGAGTTTGATTATGGAGGCAATCTCTTCTCGTCCTATTCATTATGCTGATAAAACAGCAGCTAACATTGTACATCAGTTGGAATTTCTACTTTAATTACATGATTTTACTAAAGCTCGTCTTTCAGTGACATTTCAGGAAATGTGGAGTCTGCATGTGTAATGTAAAAACAACTAATTGATTCTGTATCACCGTGCCTGCATTTACTACTTGCAGCAGATTATGGCTTTTTAGTATTTGAAGCGTGGAGAAGTAATACAGTGATATCCACTTGCTACCCATGTAAATGCTCAGTATCAAGAAAGGCCTTTTCCCAACTGGATGTTGATGCAAGCATAGAATTCAGTTCTTCCATTGAATCAGATCAAAGTATATATTAAATATAAGAAAGTTGGATTTGAAGAATAATTAGGAAAATGGTTATCTGTAGATGGTGACAAATTACTCAAGTTTAAAAACTGAGTCAAGTGTCAAATTTAATCAACAGATGATTGCGACGCAAAGTCAGATTCATGAACATGATTAAGAGAAAACCTGCTAGGAATAAAAAACAATTCCTAATTAGGAACAAGGAACAAGTAGTACCTCACTTGAACGCTGATCTTTCCAGCTTTGTCAGTGATCAGAAACAAATACAGTTGGTAGCACATCACTGCAGTAAGTCCTTGCATGAGCCGCTGCTTTCCTACAAGTCTTAATGAAAGTCACAGGCTATGGGACATTGCAAAGACTTCCAAAATTATATAATTTTTGTTTTCTTTACAGGAATCAGCCCTTTTGATGAATCAGTTTTAGTCTCTGTCATCTGGTCCTCAAGGGTTCATCTTGCCTAGTTAGGAGATCTGCAGATACACCCACCTATAGCCAAAAAAGTTGCTAGAAACTGGCACTCCAGGGTCACAATTCATCTGCCCTTTTTAGATGCATACTTTTAGGATGCAAGGGAGCATGCCCTCAAAGTGTGTATTTCTCTCCATTGACTACAAAAAGAATCTACACAACTAACTCCAATAACACAGACATCATTTAGTCAGATAAATCCCACCCTTAGTATCTCCACAGAGACTGAAGCCCAGAAACTTGGACGCACACATCCAATACAGAGGATTGATATTCTCAAGTGTAAGAGAAGAACTTCCCCATCTCACTCCTTCCAATGTCACACAGGGAATAAGTGGCCTGCCACAGCAAAATACACTTGAGAGCCAGAAGGAAACTGCATATGACAGAGATACTGTCTTTCTCCTCAGGTGAGAGGGTGTAAAAACACTGGAGAGAACAGAAACTTGAAGTCCTTTACCCTTGGGCTGTGCAGTATCATCTAGTCACTGCCTTACAGGCATTACCACTTAACAAACCTGAGACAGCTCTCTGTGCTAGAGTAATTCTCAACCTGCTGGATGATTTAATTCAGCCGCCATTCCCCACTCCAGGAGGGATCATGATCACCTCACCCAACATTTTTGATAGGAAAAAAAACACAATTATTGTGGAAAATTACTGATCTAAGCATACTTCTCATAAATCAACAGTTTTGTTTTTATAAGTGACCTGCCAGCCATAACCTAAATATAGATACCGAATGCCCTGACACCAACAGCAAACTTCAGCACCGCTATAAATAAGTGATGCCTGACTCAGTTCTCCCTTCCGTAAGTGTGACACAGCTCTGCCCTGCTGCCACCACGAGTAACACTGCAGTTGTCCAAGAAGCTTTATGAAAAGAAAAGAAGTTTTTTACAGCTTGCTTGCAGAGAGGGAGGTTTGCTAAGTGCCCATTTAGAAAGCAAAGCAAAACAAAAATGGATATTGCACAGTTTTGCAAAATTTTCTGGGAAAAAAAAAAAAAAAAAAAGATAAAAGGCAATACATAGACTTAAGATCAGCACTTACCTCCCCCCCACCCTACAGTTTATCCCATGCTTCAGTAGACTCAGTGGCGGCTGCTACATCACCAGCATACAGCGTGCTGGATCATCACTTGAATGGGAGCCAGCCAGCCATGGCAAGGATAGACTCATGGGCACTAAAAAGAAAAAAGTCAATTTTGAGGTAATTACATGTTGAATGCCCTTCTTAACCTGCAGCTGTTGGGGGCATTCAGCACATATGGTTAAGGTTGATGAAATTTTTAAAGTCACTGAAATTTATAAGGTTATCTTGGCAGGTCACCCAGCTTGATTTTTTTTTTTTCTTGGTAGAGTACAGAAACAGATGAGAGTGAGACCACACTGCTTACTGACTGTAAAGGGGGAATGCAGTCCCGCTGTGTCAGGAACTGCTCAGGGACCAAAACTGAACCAGAATCCTCAGTGCTCTGGGAAAAAATGATCGAGGTGGGGAAGAGAAGGAAGGCAGAAACAATTATCCACTGACTTGGCTTCTTTACCACATGCAGTATGACTGTTGTGTCTCTATCCAGTCCTCTTCCCCAGCCTCAAAAGAAAGAGAAGCATTTGTAAAGATGCTGCTTTCCTTTTTGAGTGCTGCCTGGTTTTTGGTGTAGGTAGCACCCACAACGAGTAGGGGAGCTCCTTATGGCTCTCAGAATATTTGATGGCTCAGTAAAGAACTTTCACAACATTTTAGGATGGAAAATTCCTTTAGCAAAACCAATTTTCTTACTTTTGTTCTTTCTTTCGTCAAAGTAACAGATGGACAGGAAAGGACTGGTGCATAGAGTCTTGCCTACTTGCCATTCCCACAAATTTCTGTAATGCTCCTCATGACACCATGCGTGTGGTTTCAAATACGACTGAAGAAAGCCTCAGAAAGTCATTATTACCTGAAACAGACCAAAGTCATTTGGGGTTTCCATTTCTAGTCAGCTCTTTGCACCATTCCTCACTGTCACAACACTGAACTCTTGACTTAAGCCAAACACTGAAGAGCTGTCAAGACTCAATGAGCTTTTGTGGTCTTGACTGTGCCAGGAGAACTCCCTGCCCTTACTTGCCAGTCCCTCTTCTGCTCTCCTTTGGCAACTGAGGGGCTTCAACCACAGCCTGCTATTAAAATAACCATGACCTTGCTCTAAAAAGTTCAGTCGCAGAACAGAAAGTACGTTCTACAGATCCCCTTGGGTTTTTTGTTTGTTTCCTGAGTAATGCTTTAAAACTGCTTCTGTTGTGACCTACAAACAGGTCTTAAAAACACCCACACAACGTAATACAAGACAAGAAGATGTTAGCTGAACTGTAAGCAAAGCACAAAAGTATACTCTCCTTTGCTTTCCAGTCAGGTGATACACATACGTAAAGGAAGTCAGCAGACTTAGAGGATCTCAAGTGTTCTTCCCCAACAGGACGACGAGGCTCTTCTGCAATCATCACTCTGTTGGAAGGCCCCAGTCTCCAGCCATATACTGCACGAGTTCAGTGTTATTGTAGAGCATTGCCATGCAAGTCACTTTGGCGTTGTGTTGGCATTTTCAGAGAACTAATCATGATAAATGTGTTGCAAGATTCTTTACAGCTTTTTAATGAGTAAAAATGTAGTGCTGGGTAATTCACAAATGATGCAAGCTTTGGATGTTCAAAGTTTGTGCTAGAGGAAGTCACAATAGGACAATCTTACTGCGTCCTTGCCACTTACATTCCTTCATGACCCGCTGTAACAGTATGTAAATAGAACTGCCCTTTGGAAATCTTCTCCCTTTTTATTGACTTTGGTTGAAAATCCTTTATTAAGTTAAGTCCTGCAGTAGAGCTGTACAAGCAGTGAATAACAGGAGTCTTTACTGGGAAGATCTGGCTAAAGTACATAAAACCTTCACTAGAAGCCAGAAGTATTGAAGGAACTCAGGGTAAAAAACCCTGCACATGTATGGCACTAATATCAAGGAGTACTTACAGAAGACAAACATTCACATCTACATTCAGCTGGTCCCACTGAACAGTTTCATGGCATTCTGGACAGTTAACCAGCCACATGCTGGTCAGATGAATGCTAAAATCAGGTGAATGAAGTTCACTTAAACTGATATGAGTGCACTCTGCAATCTGAACAATCTGCATATTTTGATGAAACATAGAACTTGAAAGAATTAAGCAAAGCTTTAAACATAGTAAGTGAAAAAATATCTATGGAATTGTCTCTTTTAGAAAAACAGCAAAACAGTGCTATTTGTAGTGCTGATCAGTCTTGCAACAGAGGAAGAACAAAAGCCAGCTCCAGTGACAAAGGCAGTCAAGCATCTCAGCCATCTGAAAGGAGGCAATAAGGAGATCTTCAGCCTTAGGAACAGAGATCAAGTTAAAACTTCTGCACATAGAAAACTTAAAACTGTGATAAATATAGGTAATCTGCATAGGATAACATGCCAGGTCACCAAATACTAACCACAAAGTGAATGGAATCACCTTAAGTTAATATGTTCCTTGCAAACCCGTCATCCTGGACCCTGACTGTCAAGAAAGCAGACTAATAGGAGAGATTTTGAAAAGGAAGCTGCATCAGACTCCAGACATGTAAAATGTTGGATGGGGGTTAACCATTCTGGCTATTCTGCTGATGATAACTTTATTGTTGCACTTAATTTTTGAGAAAAAAAGGGAACAGCAAGTCATTGTTGAGATAAAATGTCACAGTGATTTCAAGAGAGTTTCCCAGGTAAAGTCCACCATTTAAAACACCTTCCACAACAGCTTCACAGTAACAGTACCTTACAGAACTATCCAAGATTAATGACGATGTTCTGTAGCCATTCTTGTTAACACCGCATCCTGAAACGCTCTGTGAGGTATAAATCAGCCTGCATAAGTCTAGCTGGGGCTGTTGGGAGTAGTTAGAGAGTAAAGTACTACCTACTGATGTGTTGTTAGTACTGCATACAACTAAAAGCACCTAACAATTCAACCAAGTATACAGTCAAACTTAATTCAGGCAAAGCAAAAGGATTTCCTGATTCAATGCTACAAATAGTTATGAGGGACCCGCTCCCACCTCCAAAACCAGTACAGGTCTGACTGGAAGGCAGCAGGCCTGCTTGATACTCCAACCCATCTTACTAAATTTGGGTGATACATTTCCATGACTTGTGGACACAAAAAATGGGAAGGAAATCACCCTTTCCTGTTCTGCAATGACCAAGCCAGTACTTTCCTATTTTGTGCAATGCTTCTTAGTACCTCTGATGTTGGAGGTGGAAGGGAGAATGAAGGTGAAGGCCCTCATCTGTGCTCCTGGCTGACTGGGGCAGGCAGTAATGACATGAAAAAATAACCTAAGTAGGTTATTGATGGGTGGTCTTTCCCTAGAAAACAAACCGTCTGGTGAAATGAGAGCAGATTAGATGGTTTTCCCAAGTTTGGCTTGAAACTGGAGGGAGCCAAGTGATGACCAGAGGCAGAGTCTTGGCTGAAAGAGAACGAAGATGGCAGAACCAGCAAGTGGGGCAGCAGACTTGGAAGAAGTCTGCCAAGGATTTTGTCTGAGTTAGGGATCACCTCAGGAAAATTAGAGGCAAAACTGACACGACTGGAAAATGAAAGAGAGAGCTTCATTGTGATAAACTGCAGTCTAGAGAGGATTGGAGCAATTAAGCATGGTTCAATCCTCTCTGACTTGTGTAGTGCCATCACTCAGTGTCAAACTATTGTGCCCACTTGGCCTTGGTGTTGTGGCCAATATTCAGGATCCCTCTCACCTACAGAAAAGTCAGGCTGCAGTGAGTACTGGTTTCTGCAAAGGAAACAGTTAACACCAAAAGCAAACCTAGTTTGAGTTAAAGTTCTTCTGCTGTCTACAGGAGCTAATTGCAATCATAGGCTTCTTCCTTTCCCAAAGCACTAGCAATAGGTAATGGAAACATTTGTCATAATTATCCTTTCTGGAGAAGCGCAAATCAAATAAAATCACCACAACACTAGCTGTCTTGAAAAGGTATCAAGATGATCTATTTATAAATGTTGATATATGGCTACAGAACAAGATGAACCACTGCCTGCTCCCACAGTACAATTCTGTTTACTAATCAGACTGGGACACCATTAGCACCTTCTCCTTTGAAGAACGGGGCAGAAGGAAAGCAGAGAAACAGGAAGGCTGTAAAACCCTTCCTACAGCGACCTTTTGTAGGGGTCCTGCATTTGTGTCCCGCACAAGGCACTTCAGAAGACCCATATGCTGTGACTATTCCTTTAACCATCCTCTAAGTGTTCAGACTTCACTGCTAGTGTGGGAAGCGTGTGACAGATACACAGTTTGTATTTCCAATAATGACACAAATGAATGACATTCCATTCAAACAGTTTAGACAACGGGGATAAAAATAAAAAAGCACAGTTGAAAAGAAAGGCAAGGGGGGGGCAAAAAGCTACCTGCAGCTTGAATGACATAGGAATAATTTCAAGGGTGCTACTAGAGCAGCAGAATTCAAATGAATGCCAGGCAAATTTGAGGCTAACGTGCTCATAATTCCTTTGATCAAAACATTTCACGGTATTTAGCATGTGAGGGAGAGGTTTCACTTATTTACATTAAGAAAAGTGAGGTACAAATTATTAATAGCAGAGCTCATTCACAAAGTGTTAAAAAGTAGAAGGAGGTAGGGAAGCAGCAAGTAGTGCGATAGCTATTTAGAAAGCTCTTCTCCTTAGAAAGTTTTAAAGGAAGATCACGTGTAGCCAAAGCTACTAAAATCCTTTTCAAAGATAACACAGGTTAGTGATGCCACTTCGGGGCAATCTCAGAAATCCTCCAGTGATGCAGAAAGAACAAAGTCAGCATCCCAGCCAGCACTTTATCATTTCAGAGATTGTAGGTAGCATCCTAGGTTTCTAACCCAACACACACAAGTTTTCAAAGTTGATCCCCAAAATAAATTAACAAGAGGAATGGACCGGAGTAGGAATCTTCAAACAGGCTGAAAAACAGCAGAGATGTGAGGCTGGCAGAAAGAAGGAAGTGACTGGGCAAATAAAAAATAAAATAATAATAGAGGCAAGACCAGACAGCTTAACTCTGTAACACGCACATCCTATCAATTTCCTGGGAAGCCTAAACACCAGAGTGGAAAAATATCGTGTTTCCTCTGAGGCCGCCCAGATTCGAGTCTCAAATCCCATGATTGCTAGTCTCAAGAATCAGGGGCCGATTAGAAAACCTGTTACCTAGGAATTGGATGTGAGCGAAGATACCTCAGGCAGTCATTCACTGCACACTCTTGTTCCCTAAAGCTCAGCAATACTTAGGTTATTCCTGACAGATGTTTATCCAACCTATTCCTAAAGAGCTCTCTACAAGCTCCATCTATTTCTTCATTATCCCTACTGTTAAAAAGTTTGCCTCGTATAACCTGCAGCTGGCAGAAAATACAAATTCCTTCCCCAAACAGAGACTAAGCTTGCTGAAAACCTCCACAGGTGCACTTAGATATCTGTGTTTACTTGTATTTTCAGATGCATGCACACTGCTAAGCGTGGATAAACTAAAATGAGCAATAAATTAACCATGCCTTACATTTTAAGGCTCTCAAAGTAACAACGCGGACTGCCAGAGAACCTCAAGTTGCACCTTAACTACCTTCACAGAAAAATCACTCCATCCACGAGCAATAAGCAGACACCATTGGGATAAAACACACCATCTGCTTAACAGAACACCGTGACACTATACAACAGTTTATGATAAAAGTGAGATGCCGGGAGGAAAGCAAACTGATTTTTAAAAATCCTATACCTATTACTCAACAGCTCTCCTCCCTGCCTGCACTTCTAGTAACACCTGTTTTCCTCAGTGCCTTCTTGTGCTGCTTTTAGTTCTGTCTAATCAGGAGAGTTATGGCAGCAAAAGCTCCAGCTCTGGTCAACACATCATCAACAGAACTGTTAATTAAACTGCAGGGCCAGATTGCACCTTCACCATCCCCATATAACCAAGTACCTCACCTTATCTTTGGAGCCTGACAAAACTGAGCTGAATGCAATGGAAACATAAAATGCGTTTTTCAATTTTAATTTAGTTTAATTTAATTTAATTTTAAGTGGATTAATCTGATCCTGTGATATCTGTATGAGTTTTACCATCAATTTGAAAAGAATTTGGGGTTTTGAGTTATGAAGGCTGCAGTTTTCAGAGTAAGAATTTGGCAAAGGTATACAGAGCAATAATCATGGGATTTGTAGCAGAAACCTCAGTTAATGGTTTCGGAAAATGGAATTGAACCAGCTTTGGTTTGACCACACATAAAGCTGTAGCAGTAAAATTAAGGCAATAAATTCCCCTTGTATGGATGTTATTCTATATACATGTGGTGGTTTTACACTGATGGCTAGCTAAACTCTACCACACCGCTCTCTCATGCTCCCTCCTCAAAGGAAAAGGGGGAGAAAATGCAATGGAAAGGGCTCAAGGGTTGAGATAAGGACAGGGAGATCACTCAACAATTATCATCGTGGGCAAAACAGACTCAGCAGAGGGAGATTAATATAATTTATTGCCTATTAACTAACAAGCTAGAGCAGGGAGAAACTAAAAGCAAAGTAAAACCACCTTCCACCCATCCACCCTCTCCTACCTCCTCCCTGTAAGCAGTGCAGGGGAACAGGCAATGGTGGCTGCGGTCAGTCCCTAATGCTTCATCCCCACTGCTCCTTCATGGTCACTCCCTGCCCCTGCTCCCCGTGGGGTCTCTCCCTTGGGATGCCGTCCTTCCCGAACTGAGCCTGCGGGGGCTGCCCACAGGCAGCAGCTCTCCAAGCACTGCTCCCACACAGCTCCATCCCACAGGGTCCATCCCCCAGTCCCAAACTGCTCCAGCACAGGTCCCCCACGGGTGATCCCCCCTGCTCCTGCGTGGGCTCCTTTCCATGGGCTGCAGCTCCGGCCCGGAGCCTACTCCTGCGGGGGCTCTCCATGGGCCGCAGCCTCCTCCAGGCCACATCCACCTGCTCCACCGGGGGCTCCTCCACCCATGGGGGGGCTGCAGCGTGGAGATCTGCTCCATGTGGGACCCATGGGCTGCAGGGGGACAGCCTGCTCCACCAGGGCCCTCTCCTTGCACAGCCCGCAGGGGAACTGCAGCTATGTGCCTGGAGCACCTCCTGCCCTCCTTCTGCACTGAAGGAGATGCTTTTTCAGTTCTCCACACCACTGACATTTCATCATTTTTATAACTCAGCACAGCTGTAACAGGAAAGATTGAGAAAATAACATGCATCAATTCCATACCAGAGTAGCTAACGCCATATTTGCAATATCAAGTACTTCCCCTGTCTAATTTAGAGTAAGGACATAAAATTGGCTTCCTGTGTCCTCAGAGTGGGCCTTGTTTTGAACTGCTGTTATTCTAGGGTATCTCACTAAGTCTGTTCTGCTTGAGCTGTCCTGTTTTGTAAGACTGATTGAGGAATCATATGTGCAAAAGAGAGATCAATATTTAGGCAAATGGATTGTCTACCTAGAGCATGCAAGGTTCAAACTTCTACACCAAAAATATATATAACACAGTGAAAGTTTTCCAGCATGGAAGAGGCACTCAGACAGCTGATGGGCTGGAGGGTTGGCAGACTCCTGTGACATGGAAGACATGGGCTACCAAGGATGATGAAGGGACTGGAGCAGCTCTCCAATGAGGAGAGGCTGAGAGAGCTGGGACTGCTCATCCTGGAGAAGAGGAGGCTCAAGGAGGATCTCATCAATGTCTATAAATACCTGAAGGGAGGTTGCAAAGAAGAGGGAGCCAGGCTCTTTTCAGTTTTGCTCAGTGACAGGACAAGAGGCAATGGGCACAAACTGGAACACCAGAGGCTGTGTGTTCTTCTCCTTGTAGATCGTCAAAAGCCACCTGGACGTGGCCCTGGGCAACCTGCTCTGGGTGGCCCTGCTGGAGCAGGAGGTTGGACCAGATGGCCTCCAGAGGTCCCCTTCTAGCCTCAGCCATACTGATTAATGAATTTATGCACTTACCAGATGAGGACATTAGGTACTGTGTTATTATACACACCAGGGACTCATTCCTGTTTTGATCTAAAATGCTTTCTGAATCAAACTGTTTGCTTGCTTTCCTAGAGTTTTACCAGCACTTGTATTTTCACAGGAAAATACTTACCTTTATGAGTGAATATTTTCTGATAAATCACTTACCAGCATATTCTCGGTCTCATTTTAGATGGATACATGTCACATTCCGAACAACCATTACATTTCCTGAACCCCCTCAGATATTTTCCCATCTAAATGCTAACTAGAGGTGATACTGCCTACTTAGAAAAGTCAAATGAAGTCATTGCCCACATTACTATAACATCAATAAAAGGGCAAGAAAATGAGGAACTGTGCTATTAAACATGATGAAAATAATAAATGTTGTAGAGTTTGCAAATGGGCTGGGAAATATTCTGAAGTGCAAGCATTTTTCTTCCAAGTCTAGAACAGAGCTTCGTAATTAGGAGCAAGGTGCCAGAAACAGATACATTGCGCCGAGACACACTGGAACTTGTGGATCTTTCCTGTCTGCTTACTGCAGATTAGGAAAAGAGAGTAATGGACTCTCTGCAGTGTACTCAGGCTTAAAGAACTACTACCTACCAGAGGACAAGGCAGATTTCAAGGAGACACTGGCACTTCTTAAGGAAAATTCTGGGATTTTGCTATACTTTCACTTTTAAAAGAGCTACTTTTGTAAGAATCACTGAAAATGGGTTTAAAATTCTTTTATAGGCAGGTAATAAAAATACAGAACTTTGTGAGAAAATCTTCCACAGTAGTAGCAAAATATATCTAAAGCTGGGGGGGGCAACACAACTTTTAAAAAGAATGAACAAGTTACTACTTTTTCTTGGAGATCTATATCTCTTTTACAAAAGGAAAGAAAGACGAAGAAATAAATAAAGGTGGAAGCCCTCTCAATTTTAATACTGTCCTTGCTTGGGTACATCCTTACAGTTTAGATTTACCCTCCCACTGCTAGCTGGTATCTGGTGCCAGGTTGATCAAGTATCGTTTATATCCTGGCCTTGCTGCAAGTTGCACCGAAATAATCCACTTAGTGCACAGCTATCCATCTGCTGGCCTCAATCTGCCCCTTCATCTCTTCCTCAAAGGATGAGATGAAACCTTGTTACACTTACTCAGGCTAATCCCACATTAATCATGGAAGCTCTGGTAGGCTGGGTGTTATTTCCCTCCTTACACCTTAAAAATGTGCAGCGTTACAGATGAGAAATAATGGGTCCCTGAAGGTGAAGAGACATAACTCTTCTCTGATGCGCTGAAGCCACGCGTTCTCGGGCTTTCACTGTGGGGACCATGCCTTGAGCAGAGGAAATATCTCCTGCTGAGGCAGTTTGCTCCCTGGTTGGAGGAAAAGAATACGCAATATGCAAAATAAAGGCCAGTCCATATGCCACATTTTTATTCATTTAACTAACATTAGGAAAAAAAAAAAAAAAAAAAAAAAAAGTTTAACTACAACAGTGCAAGCTTCTGTACAGACAAGCCCTAACAATGACAGAGTCAAAAGGGAGCAGAGGAGCAGCCACTTGAACTGAAAGTAACAACCAGCTACTCTTTCCACCCTGTTTTCCACAGTTACTCTGGACTAATTTGCTCACCAACCCTAATTACCCCTCCTGTCACGGCAGACTTTAAATTAGTGTAAACATTTACAGAGGTTAATGCAGCTACTCCAATGTTTCAGCTTAGGGAAGCAGTGCAGTCACCTATAGGCAAGATAAAGGCGACTGATGCAAGCCCCTGGATTTCCTTCAGAAGAAGGTCAAAGGCTGTGAAATAAACTCCAGGAACACATGGATGTGTCCCCCAGCACCCCTTGTTCCAGGAGCAAAGCACACAGCACTGACGCTGTCCTCAGCAGCAGACACACAGAGCCAGAGCACACAGAATTATTAAAGAAAACCAAGCCATGGCATGTGTTAATTTTTCCTCCAAGAAAAGGAAAGTGGAAAGAGTGAGATATGACACAGGCAGCTTAGAGTACTCTGCGAAGTACTATGGTGCTGTAATTGTGATGCCATACCCTTATAACACAGGACCCTCAGCAGAGGAAAAGGCAATGCTGTTTGTACAGCGCTTTATTTTAAATTTGCTACCATGCAATGTCTATTCAAAGCTGTGTTTTATGGTTAGAGCTTCACATTTGACCTCTCAGTCTTCTATTCCTCTTAAGACACATACACTCCCTGTTTTCCTGTCATCTCCCTCAGTTTTCAAGAAAATCCCATTGATATTCCATATTCTTTGATGTTTCCTAAAAATTTATCTGGTTTCTCTGTTTCTTCTTCAGTGGATTTGATGAACATTGGCTTGATATCCACCCTCCCTAAAGCCTTTCACATTGATGGAAGTGATCTTTCCTCCCCACCTCTCTGAACACCATTCCCACATCCAGGATCACATCCTCTTTTCAGTCCTCACAACTCTGGCTTCGTGTTGCAAACTCAAATATTTGGCACAAGGCTGAAACGCTTTCTTTTGTCTTTTTAAGACCAACAGAGGAAGGTTTTTTTTTTCCTCTGAGAGCAGGGCTTCGCAGATAGATGATCTGAGGCAGTGTATTTCAAGACTGCTGAGCCTTGTGCGTGTCACTGAAATTTAACAGCCATCTTGCCTCATGGCATCTTTGGACCCCTTCACCTCAACCCCTTCACTTATTTTAACTGAAGGAAGCTTCGCTTCCTATTAGCTTTGATCCAGTTCATAACAAATCAGAATTAATGTAGGCTAAGGAAGCCAGGGAAAATCAGAAATGAATTTCCAGCGTCCCGACACATAGCCTCTAGGGAAATTATTGGCCTTGGTCTCCAAGACTGCTACAAGCTGTTAAGACTTCAGTGGAAAAAAATGTTGTGACCATAACTAAAAGGAAACAAATGAAAGAACACAAGTACCCTGCTATGATTTAGGTTTAAACAAGGACGTAGATATTAGAGAAGGCTTTGATTTGCAGTAAACATGAAAAGAAATAAAATTAAGTGTGTGCGTGTTGCTATTTCACAACCCACTGTGCAAATGTTGCTGTAGGCACTGTGTTTTTTATTGCTCATTAGTAAATAGCCAAGTTAAAAATAAGATGGTTGGGAAAATGCTGATTGATGAGGAATAAAATAACATGACATAAACATCTGTCTCCCGGTGTAATATATGTTGGTAGAGGAAGACGTTTCTAAGGCACTTGAATGCTCAATGCACTGATGTAATAGTGATTACATCGGAAGCGGTGTAAGGCAACTACAGCTGCCATTCTTGTTCCCACAAGGGGAACGTTACAGAAATGTGGATCCTGATTGTTTACTTCCAGAATGTCTTCAGTCCCAAAAGACTGACACAGGGCTCAAACTTTCTTTCCAGATAAAACTCTGTTCCCAAGCTGCACAGCTCTCAGGCTCTTGCTTGCAACTGTATTCGCAGATGCCTCTGTGCAAAACAAATTCCTCCTTTCCTACAAAGCTCTCTCCCAGCTACAGACAGTGACATTCATGCTGCCGTGGCCTCTCACCTCAGGCACTCCCAGATCTGCTTGGTCAAATGCAGTGAAAGACAGACCAGGGCAGCAAGGAGCTTGCTAGGCTTAAGCATCATATGTAAGAAAGATCCCCCACACGGATCTGTATTTCATTAAGGAACTTTCCTGGCAGACAAGGAGCAACCCACAGACTCCTCCACTAAGGCATCTCCTTCGGTGGCTTTCTCTGCCAGGCTTCAGACCCACAGAAGCGCAATCACTGTCAATTTTATTGCCAAACTCAATAACTCACCCTAGGAGAACAGAAATACAATTCTTCCCAGACGCCACCTGCATCCTGCTCTTTAGGTTTGTGTTCACACAGCAAGGAAAGGCTGCTTTTGTGATGCCCACCTCTCTTTGTTATTAAAGCTATGATAGCCACACACACACACAAAGTAGCCTCATCCATTTACCCAATTAAAGATCCTAATGCTGAACCAGCGTCCAGTCTGCCAAACAGCCAGTCCTCAACCTTCAAACAGTGCTTTGTATCTTCAGTATTTTGAGAAACAAATATATCCTACCCTAGACACAAACGATTTTCAAGATTTTAGCATTGGCCTTAGACAATAGTATACTTTTCCAAGCTGATTTTAGCCAACGTTATGAGCAAGAAGACACTGGCTTCATGTTTAAGGGATCTATCTACTTTTCCCTGGACACACTGCTAAAAATGAAAATCTTTTTTTATGCAAGAGTTACGGAAAAAATGTTAATTACTACCAAAAGATCAAAACTTGTCTCAAGAAGAAGAGTCTTGATTTTTATTTTAGTTAGGTAATCAATGAGAGAAAGAAACATAAGCAACATTTTCAGAATTTAGTCAGCGTATGGCTAAAACATAAAACATAAACATAAACATAAACATAAAACTCCACCTGAAAAAGAAATGCATACACACTGAAAGGGCTTTTAGAGAATATAAATGAAGATAGCTAGCAGGTAACAAGTGGGAAAAGCATAGAACAAGGGGCAAATAAAGAACAGTCCAGAATGGTACTGATGCCTTGGATTTGTGTAACATCCTCACTTGCATCTTTAGAAGAATAAATATCACACTAAATCTGAAGTACTGAATTTGGAGTGGGAAAGCAGCTAGGTCAAGGGAAGTGAAAAGAGTGGGCAGAAGACAGTACCTAGGCAGAACACACCAGATAAACATCTAAGAGAAACATGCACAACCAATATTCCAGAGGAGACAGAGGAAGCAGAAGCAGGAATGAAGGTAGAAACAGGCAGAGGGCAACAACTTAAAAACATTGCCCATGCAAGTACTGTTTTTTGATGTCTTTGTACAGAAAAATTTATGATGCTTTGGGGATAAATATGGTACCAAATTTATAGCAAAAACTATACTGTTGGTCTGGCTGAGGGCTGCTGCACCACCAGAAATAATTTCACCGAGCTCCTCTTTAGCTGTAGCAAAAATATTCTGCTTCGTGTAGCTACTCCAGAAGACACCCACTACCCCACTCCAGCACTTAACTTAGTTGTAGAGTGCATGTATGATGCAGCCATCCTAAATTTTGGTTCTGAAGGCTTGATATGCAGCCCTGTTCCCTCCCCAAAGGCAGCAGTTAGGGACCGGTGACACAGCAATAGCACTACGCACTGTAACTGTGTGTTTTCTCCAGGCCCCTTGCACAAAAAGTAAAAGAAATTACGATCGAAGGGTTTCCACTTGCTCAAAATCCACAGGAAGGGCACACTCGCAGGCCACCCTCACACAGGACCAGGCACGTGGAAAGCCTGGCCCCAGCGCTCTGTGCACTGGAAGTTTTTTTCAGTGCATGCTATTGGAACTGGAAGCAATACACTGGGTCCAGTAATCGTGGTTTTGGGTGCACTGCTTTGTATGAGCATGATGGTGTTAGTGTTGACACAGGCGTTGCACCACGTTCATGCTATCTGCGTCAGGCAGACAAAAGGGAACAGATGCTCTTCCCATCAGGGCTTACAGGGCACCACGACACAGTCTGCCCTCAGAAAGCTCTGTAACACATTTGTAGTGGAGATGTTGAGCCAAGGAGACCAAGCTTTATCTAATCTAACGTAACCCTCCCCAAAGCTACATAATGAAGACAGGATGAACAATAGGTAACGTCATGTAATCTCGGCTGAGGAAAACACCATCTATTACATAATTGAAATTACTCAGGAATATTTACTGGGAAGTAATGTTGCATGAAGAGGAGAATTGAAAAGATGACCTGAAAAGTTTCTTTTCCAGTCTTCACTAGTCAATAGGCAAAATGTTTCACAAGTTGACCTGGAGTTCTGCTGCAGCTGGAGGAAAAATACACCTCACTCGCAACAATACCATGAAAAATGAAAACAGAAAATTCCCAATAATTATAAAAGATAAAATTCTAAGACAGATAAATGTACAGTCTACTCAAATTTAAGAGGTGCTAACTGTATCTTCTGTGTACCAGGCTGCTGAGTCAAGATGAAGTCCATTCACCAATTACTTGGGAAACAGAATTTCTTGTCACTCAAGAGGAAAATACAAAAGATGTTCAAGAGCCATACACGGGACATTTCTTCTGTTCCTACTGAAAGTGTAGAAGATCCTTCCTTTCTTGCTATCAGATTTCTATATATTTTTACTTCTCTTATCCATATCAAGAAGCTCTGTCTACATTTGCCCAAATGTAGTATTTTGTGAAGCCAAAAGACTTAAAAGCTTCTTGACCCCACTAGATAGGCTGTTGCAGTGGTCAAAACATGATGTTTTTATGACACTTTGCTTTCCTGATTCACTATTTCCATGTTTTACATTGCTGTGTTTTGTTGTTAATGTTCTTCTACTTTCTAATGTTGAGCGAGTAGTTTTTTTGTTTTGTTTTGTTTGCTATTCCATACTTTACCACACAGAGGAAATCTATTTGTATCTATTCTGAGATTCTCTTCTGAAGGTCAGTTACCCCATTTCTCCTGTTGTCAGTCAGCCTAGAGTGCACTTATGCACAATGCTTAACTTTAAGCATGATAATCATCCCACTGTATAGTAATTTCCATAATGAAGTTGGAGTAAAAACTCTCTCACCAGCTGCCTCAAAATTAAGAGATGTGGAAGGTCTCAAAACAACTGCCCGAGTGCATAAATTAATTACCACTCCCTTTAAAAGCCTAGATTTACTAAAGACAAAACTACTGCAGTCTTAGGAGCCCTTTTGTCAGCATCCTTTCCTTCTGAGATTGCCATTTCCCTCTAGTGAGTAAAGACAAACTACCTAAAACCGAGCAGATTTCTGCTATTAGTGGTGGTTGCACATATGCTTTGTATTAATAGAATCAGTTGCCCCGAGGAATTAGCCATCTATATTCATGAACTAAATGAAATAGTATTCATTGAGCCGTTGATGACAGCACAGCTGCAGAACAGGTCAGTTCTTGTACTAAGTAAGAAATCTTTGCTTTTCGTTGCAGATGAAGGATGTTCTCTACGGGAACCATAGCATTCCACCCAGTCTCTTTCCTCCTTTTACCAGGGCTTCAGTCTCCTCAGTATAAACTCAAATTGTAACTACTATCACTAGATTGAAATATCTTTCAGAGTGATACAAGAGAGTCCAAAGAGAAGTTACTCTGGAAACATGCATCACTACTAAGGCAAAATGCTAGTATATAGTAGATGCTTGTCATATCTTCAAGCCATCTTACAGCAAGGGGCTCAATATTTGTCCTTGTAGGTCTAATGTCCATTTATAGATCCATTTGAGCAAAAGAACAATGAATGTGTGCAGAACTGCTCTGAGGGAATAAAGGAAGGAAGCAGCACTATATGGCCACTTGCTCAGTACAGTCTTTCATTAATTCTCTTTTTAAGGTTAAAATCCTTTTACTTCCATTTTTGTCTTTGCACTACATCTTTTTCCTCTATGACTCTACTGTGATATATGTGAAGCAGATTCTACTGGGAAAGAGGTCCAGAAATTGCTTTCCCTTTACTCTGAATATTGGCTTCAAGAAGAAAACCCCACAAGGGATTGGAGAGACCATTTCCTTGGTCTAGATGAGCTCCAGAGTTTGGACTTCCCCTGACTCCTCTGGTGAATCTCCTGGGAGCAGGCTCCCATCCTATGATTATTTTAGAAAAAATGAACCCATACCTTACCCAATCTGCATCATGAGGACTTGTTCCATCCTCCTTTGCCCTCTGCCCAATAATTCTAATAAGAACACATCTCCCTGAATGTGAACATCTTTGTCTCTCTTGATTGACAGCATAACTCCCACAGTGTCATAAGCTCATTGCATCCACAGACCTGGTGCAGGATTCTGAAACATAAATCACTCTCTGACATTTCCCTTACTGCTTGGGAGTATTGTACAGAAAGATGTGCTCACCCCACAGCTCCTCCTATGTCTCCAAGTCACGGTGGAGATTGCTCCCATTTTCTGGTGAGGACAACACTCTCAGGTCTTGGTTTGTCCCTTGGTTAAACAGGATTCCTCCTCACCCCTTCTCCCCAATCCTTCCCAGGGATAACATGCTCCTGTTTTATTGTCTCTTGTTGAAATCGAGCATTCTCTGCAAGCCTTGAGAGCTCCTATTCCCAGACACTGGCTCTCTTGTTCTGAACTAGATACTTACACTGCTCCCATCACCCTTTTTTGCCTATCCTCCTAACATGCCTGCTGCTTACTCATCATTAACATCATAAAGCTTAACATCTCAAAAGTATTCCTCATCTGCTAGTACATGTGGAGGAACTGTCAGGCAATTCACATTTCACTCCGTGAAAATGCAATTTCTAGAATTGGAGAATTTTGCACAGTCTCAGTGCTCATGGTTACAAATGCACAGAGGATACAGGATGATACAAAAGATTATCTGTGGCATAAATTAAGAAATACCATCGCCTTCTCTGTTCCCTCAGCTCATGGAGACATTTGTTCTACTTCCACATCACACTTTTTTCTACTTCTCTAGAGGTGACATACACCATATTTTTTACAGGGTTTCAGCTCAGCACCATGCACATATTAATGCAAAAATTAAGAACTGAATCATGGAATCACTGAGGTTGGAAAAGACCTCCAAGATCATCAAAGTCCATTGGATGAGTAGTTTCATGTAAGTTTAGAAAACAAGAAAATGAAGTGATTAGAATTAACCCCTGAAATTACTATTAAGACCTTTGCATTAAAGTTTTAAATGAAATAGAGTATAATGAAATCCTCTGCAATGACTGTGCCTACCAGGTAGTTGGGGAATTTGCCTTTTTGATCTGCATCCAACCAACGTCACTTTCATTTAGAGTTTCCCATTGGATGTTTTGATAAATTTACAACATTATTCTTTTTTTTCTGGCTGGATTCAAATCAGTCGCTGTAAGATGGGAAGTTACACATCCCATTTGTTACCCAGTTCTCCAGATAAGCACTTCTGCTTCAAAATCACGTGTCCGTTTTGAACGTGGAAGTCACAGCTGATGACAGGGAGAACAGTGTTCATTGAAGTGTTGCTGATGCACTCATGAGTCTGACTAATTGCACATAATCAACTGATTCTCTAACATCAGGATGCCAAATGTTGCTTTAAATCACTCCTACTTGATGGGAAACTTTCCATCGCCTAAATAGGTGAAAACAGTTGAGAGTTGGTAACAAAAATCAGATCCAACATTTTGGGAGCATCCTCATGAATGTAGCTGCATAGAAATGAAGACCTTTAACACCTTTTGCCTCCTGTCTCACAGAAAATAACCAGACTTAGCATTTTCTTTTTTCTACAAACTGAATAAATGTAAGGCATTAAACACAAATATTAAAATGCGTGCAGTAAGAGTGTTGCTAAAACTCATAACTGACTGAGTTTGTATGGTAAGAAACTGGCAATACACTGACTGGCAAAGAGCAATTCTGGCTCTTTATTCAAGGAACACAATTCCACACAAAATTTGATGTGCTACTGAGCAGAATTAGCCTTTCATGAGCAATCCACTAGGACCATAACCTAAAATTAATCATGACCTTCGCTCTGGATCCCACCAATTGCACTTTTATTTTGAGTTCCCTGTTTCATACTTGAATTAGAAAAAAGTATTGTTGGTTAAAGGTTACTTTAGAAGGCCTGACATAACTAACAGAGAGGAATATTGCAGAGAAAGGTTGTCCATTTTTAAATTCCCCTAGATATGTAATTGCTACAGAAATAGCGAGATCACAAGGCTAAGGAATACAGTAGATGATAAAACAGTTGAAACTATTGACACTGTGCTTCCTAAAACAGCCTGTGCCATCAACTCACCAGCTTTATTTCCCAGGCTAAAAGTAAAATTTATTTAGGTGTTACAGATCTGCATAATTATCATATTGACCTGTAACTGTCAATATGGTCTCCAAACATTTAAAGCTGAAAAACAGGGAAAGCAGAAATGTGCTCAGAGTGAGGCATGCCTGTGTTTGGCTGCTCTCCTTCCAGGTGCACACCCACCCATGCCATGAAGGATGGGTGTCCTTCACAAAGTCTCAGCAGACCACATCCAAGCTGCATCAGCACCCACGCCTTCTCTTCTGCTGATGTTCTTGGTTGTGCACCTTGACACCAGCCTCATAAAAGGATTAAGGCATCTATAGCAGGACTTTTGGGTAGGTCAGCTACCTATGTCTGAAAGTCAGGTCCTCAAAATACCCATGTCTTCATATTTTATGCTGTTAACACAAGACACCCAGTTTGAGACCAGGCTTTGTACCCCAGAATTTTATTTGGGTGAGTAATCTGACCATCATTGTTCAGAATTATGACTTTTCTGTCATTTGTGCTCACCCACGGCATTATGAAACACTTCATTTTGTAACCACAGAAAGGAGTTGGAACAAAGAGCCCTGGACCCAAACAAGCTAATTTCTCCTAAGTTTGGGCATCCTTGGGTTTAAATAAAATTAAAAAATGCACCAGTTATATGTTTCCAAAGAACAGCTCCAGGAAGAACAGCTGTAAGGCTCCAGGAGAGGATCGTGAAGGATCTTTCAACAGCTCACAGTTGGCAATTAAGACTGGAAAGGCTCAGAATTCAAGAACTGCACCACTTACATTTCATAATTTAGGGCATTTCTATGTACTGTGGAACTTTCCTGTATCAGATCTGTGTGTAAGTTTTCTTAATGGTGTAAACAGAAGTCAAGCACCAAGATTATAGCTATGGATGGGGGCCTGGACATGGTGAGTACAGCCAAAAATAGATGCTTTACAGATGCAATGCAAATGTAAATAATATCATCCATATGTGTGCAGTATTTGGATTTTTTTTCCTGGTTCTCCCAAAAAACAATATAAAATACATCTCTGTCATTGCTACGAGAAGCAGAGATGCCCCTTGGAAAACAAGCATCTCTTGGCAGACCCTGATCTCAGTTAAACCAGCTGAAGTTTGGACTAAATGCACCTAAATCACCCAAGAAGATAAAACTTTATGGCAGCTTGACATCACTGTACCTGGAAACAGAGCTGCAGCTTTGTATTTTAGAAGCTACATATATTATTATTATTTTCTCTTTTCTTCTTTTTCCCTTTCCCTTCCCTTTTCTCCAAATTAACCTCTGAAACACTTGACAATGCTAATTGGGTTTCACTTCATTCAGACAGGAAATAATGACCTCAAGCTAATAAGACAAGTTAATAGACCCCTGCAGGTAAATTAACACAAGACCAAATGCTTGAAGACCTTGAGGATCACAACTGTTAAGTACGCATTCAAAGCAACTCTGAGCATGTAACAAAGCAGGTCACAGATCATAAATCAGAGTTGCTGGGAAAAAAAAAAAAAAAAGTACAACATCAAAAACCAAGAGAACTTCAGAACACACAAAGCTAACTTTCTACTATAACGCAGCCACTGGAAAGAAGATTGTATATGAAACAAAAAAAACAAACAAACAAAAAACTCCTGAATACTCAATGTATATAGAAAGGAGGGTTCAATGAAGACACTAAGTCACTCAAAAATCTAATAAATATGTTTCAGTAAGCCATCTATCAGAGACAGCTGCCTTTCTATTGCAATAACATAGCGTTTTCTTCTTGTAATCTTTTTACAGGCTTCAAAATACAGATTTGATTATATTATATCCATGAAGACAAAATACTTACAGAAATCACACTGCTGTTTAAAGTCACTAAGCAAATATTGCACAGCCCATAAAGTAAAAAGTGCTATTAAAGTGCCCAAAGCAAAACAGTCACTCCACAAATTATCTCGATGTCAGGAAGGATGAAAATGCATGACCTCAAAAACTCACAGAAAAATATCCTCTCTCTTAAAAATATATTGTTTGGCAATTAAATGTGTAATTTTGACAAACTACTCAGGCGTAAACTTCCAGCTCTCTATAAAAATAATGGAAATGTGTTTTAAAAGTTAACATATGTTGCTGAATCATGTACAAATTAAGAAATACTGATTTAGAAAATAGAGAATTATGAGAAATCCAAAATGTTGGGGTTCAGTATAGTTTCATAGATACCACTATCTTAGAATCGATTAACCTGCTAAATTAATTCAGTGTTTAGAGTGGAGAAAAGCTATTGCTTACAATTTTCTAGTTTATATTTAGAGCTTTTTCTTTAATTACTTTTGGTTTAATCACAACTGTCAGGTGTTAAGAGCAGGTTTCCTTTGCTTGGACAAGTTCATCAAAAGTTGGAAAGTAAGAAAGCACCTCTGAACTGAAAAAGTTGAAAAGCTTGTTCTCTTCTTACACATTAAAAAGGGAGATGCAGTAAATACAATAATTTGAAAGAGGTGCACAAGTATTCACGTGTGTGCATTGGTACATGTAGGCTGGGGACAGACCTTTCAGATGCATCTCAGCTGGCTGAGCTTTAAAGCCATTTTGGTCTGTGGCTTTTTTGCTGCTTTATGCCAGGGCAGGCCCAGGAGAAGTGACGAAAACATTGGATGTGAAGGCTCAAGCAGGCAATAGCTCAAAAAGGCTGAGCTCTGCCTGCTAGCTGGTTTTATTAGCTCTCCTGATGACAACAACAGCAGCAGCAACAAGGCTACCGAAGACATAATATTTAGAACATAATATTAGCCCCCCTCTGAAGGGCTGCAAGCATAACCTTGACACTTTACCTGCTGGGACAGTATGTTGAAATCTCTACACTGATAGCTGCTCAGATATCCGGAAGAAATCAGTCCAGCAGCGACTAGAAACGGCAGTGAAATTTAGCAAATCTGTTACTTCTAAGCAAAAAACAGACTTTGATAAAACAACCGCAATAAAGATAAAACAAATGCAATCGCTAAAAATCTGATTAAAAAATCCTGTTTCTTTTTTTAAGCACCCATTTCCATCCAAATGGAAAGGGCGCAAATCATGAGTGAAATAATAAGCAAATATGAAATACATCAAACAACATTGTCTGCATAATAAAAATTAAACACTATAAATTGATTAGAACTTGCTAATGATTATACTGCTTAAATTAATGTTCTGCATAAATGGCATTCTGCCTTTGCACAGAGAGGACTCAAAATTGAGCATGAAAGATATTTTCAATTAGAAACAACTAGATATGAGTGGCTATAGTTCTCCCTGTTCTTTGGTCTTCCTTCTGGAAACAAATGCAAAGTAAGATTATAACAAACCACTTAAAGCATACGTGCTTATTTTATTATAACTGTCATTATATTAAGCTATCATTAAAGGCTTTAAACCTCTTCTACTTAAGCCAGCTCATCCTTTTAATTTCCGTGCTGTCTTCTGCATGGCTTGGTTCTGTTTTGCAATGATTTTTTCTATGATTTGGATTTTGATCCCTCCTAAACATCTTGAAGAAAAGCGCATTCTGAACAAGTTATTATACAGTTCTGTCTGTAGTGGTTACATGCATCGGAACAGGACTTTCCTAAATGATGTCAATGTTATTTTGTTGATACTAGAAAAACTTTGCAATCAAAAGGCTGCATCATGCAAGGTCAGGGTGAGCCCTGAGGAACCTGAAATAGCTTCCAGAGGCTTCATGCAGGTACACACAGGTTGGAGTTACAGGAAATGGTGCAGAGCTAAGAGAGAAAAAGCATTGCAGAAAAGAGCTGATATTTATCCCAACATTTTGCTGCCTGTGTCCCAGTCAAAAAAGAAAAGCAATCGGAGCACCTGCATGCATGCAAATGCACCCTGAACCATTAGAGCAGCACTGGTACTAGTCCACACATCATTTTAACTCTAAATAGCTTGGGTGCCTCCTCCTCCCTTGTTTTATTCTCACTTTCAATAAAAACAGTCCCCCAAAGCCCTGTGCAGCATCCCACTGATCTATTGCCTTGAAACTAAAGAATTGTTCAGGGCCTTTAGCAGAAGTGTTATGGTTAACACCAGTTTCCTAGTTAGCAACAGGGGTTAAAGTCTAGCTTGGGGAATGAACAATCAGGTAATCAATTTCATAGTAGGAATAATGCAGACCAGCCTAATTATATTCCTTTTCTACTGAACTATTGGATATATTGATTATTGATTATAAACTATTGGATATATTGATTACTTTTCAATCGGTGTAATAAAGTTATCTAAATATTTTTAGCAGGTCGCACTCACCTTACAAATGAGACTGTCATCATCCATGAATTTTGAGAAATCTAAATCCTTACGTCTCGAGATTTTGTTGTATTGCCCTGAATGCTACTGAATTCTATGAATTCCACATTGTTCCCTAAATACGAATGCCAAAAAAAAAAAAATGCTGTAATATTTGCAGCATGTTATGCTGCCATGCACAGGACACTTTCTGGAAGCACCTTCATCCATAAATAGAGCATAACAGAAAAGCCCAGTTTCATTAGTACAACTTGTACACAATTCAGTTCCAGATGATTCAAATGATTCTTAATTTTTTTACCCTGAGATATCACAGCCAGAGTTGCTCTGGTTTACTGATTTATGCCAGAAGACTGCAGGTGCTGCAGTGCCTTGTTTAGCAAGGGAGAGGAGTAAGTGGTATGGCGACTCCATACAGATTCCTGAGGACGTATGCATGATTCTGCCCAAATTTAATACACACTCATATTGTCCTTGTTTAGATGCACATATATAATAGTCAAATTTAATAAGATCAGGGATTTTAAAGAATTTCAATGCTCAACAGGCTCAGTAGACTTGAAAAAAAATGATAAAGCTGTGTGAAAATACCAGGCGTTACAAGTAAAATCTTACATGACAATGATTGAAATGAGGTAGCAAAAAAGACAGTTAATTTTAGTATTTCCTTATGTTGCTTGTCAGTACATCTCTTGCTGTTATAAATATTCACAGAAGAGCAGAAAAATATAAAAATGATACAAAGAGTTTTTGCTTGCTAAAAAAATAATAAAAAAATAAATCTAATTTGTCTTCTTACTGTGAGCTCTCACCTTCTTCCTACTATCAGCAGCTTTGGCTACTTTTTTTTTTTCCCTCTCTTTTCTTACTTTCCTCCATTTGTCTTAGGCTTGGGAAGAACTCAGCACCATGAAAATTACCTGCTCATAGTCTCTTTCAGTTCCTTCTTTTTTCTCCAGTATTTTGTGATGCACATGCATTACTAAATATGGCTACTTTGACTTTTAATTTATGAAAACTGACTTCTGTGTTTATGGTTTATGCCTCTATCTACATTCTGTCCTTTTATTCATCTGTTGCATAGTCAAAATTATATGAAGTTGAGCCAGCTTGTGTATTGTTTTATTCTTTATGCCTGACTGACACGTTAAACTTTACCCAAGATTCAAAGACAACATCCTTTATAGAACTCAAATATTCTTAAAAGGAGATTAACTGGTCAAAAATGTATGCTACCGCCACACAGTCTAAAAGTCTAGGGACCAGACAAGCACTGTGCTTTTTCCTATGAGTCTACAAGCACATTTTCCCAGTTAGCAGTGCCAGCCCCAATTACAAGTGGTCAGGAGCTTGCGAGAAAGTTAGTGGTAGCGTGCCAGGTTATAAGCCTCACCTGGGCAAGGACTGCAAGTGGAAATCAGGTGTCACAAATATTTGGGAACAGCAGGTATGTGACATTTCCAGGTGCATCATTATGTACTGCACCCCAACCACCTCCTGCTGGAGGCCACTTTCTGGTGCCTATCTCCAGCTCAAAAGGATATAGTCCACAGAGGACAAATGCACTTCACCTAGCTTGTTTCCAGGTTGGCCAAATAGACGACCAAATAGACAATAGTCTTGGATTATTTTTTTTCACACACACAGTTGGTTTATCAAAGATTTCCTTTTCTCTCTCACTAGCACGAAGCTGTCAATCCTAGCCAGCACCAGCACCTGCTTGAAGACTTTCTGCAAATACTGGAAACGCATTTAATTAATATTTTAACATCAGTTTCTACATCTACTGCCTCTCAGCTTTAGAAAAGCAAATATCAGTATTATATTAAGAAAAGGAAGGGCTGTATCCAGGAATCCAGCTCACATTAATTATGTGCCTAAGTTAGTCATGTGGATCAGGGCAGGGGAGCAGGGAGCAAACTGCCTGCCCACCACAACTAATTACATTTCTTCTCTGGAGCAAATAACTCCCTCTGAAGGTCCACATGACTGGAGCACCTTCTTACCCCTAATAACTCGTAAGAAACTTGTGTGCTTCCAGAGGGAGCCTAAGCATGCTCAAATTGGATATCTATTTCCTTCAGTGCATGTACAGGAACTGGAAATGTGAAGCACTTTCAGTCACTCAGATCCAAGACTGGATTATCAGTGATGGAGTAATGTAAAGTACGTAAAATAATGTAAAACGGCTTGGGTTGGAAGGGACCTTAAAGATCACCCTGCCATGGGCAGGGATACTTCCCACTACATCAGGTCACCCACATCTTTCATGTGCTGTGCCCCCAGGGCTGGACGCAGCCCTCCAGGTGTGGCCTCCCCAGGGCAGAGCAGAGCAGAGCAGAGCAGAGGGGCACAATCCCCTCCCTCCCTGCTGGCCACCCCTCTGGGGGTGCAGCCCAGGACGCAGTCGGCCTGCTGGGCTGCAGGCACACACTGCTGCTGGTGGCGAGCTGTTTGGCCACCAGCACCCCCACGTCCTTCCCTGCAGGGCTGCTCCCAGTGAGGTCTTCTCCCAGGCTGTGCTCAGGGGTGGGATCACCCCAATCCAGGTGCAGCACTAGGACTTATTAAGCCTCATTAGGTTCACACGGGCCCACTTCTCAAGCTTGCCCAGGTAAATTTTTCATTATAAATAATAAAGAAAAAAAAAAATCAAAGGAACACCAGCCTGATATTAATTGTACCATACTTATCTAAATTAGCATGTTTTCCTTTCAGGTGCCCCTTGCACCCTCATTTAGTAGAAACATGGTGTTCCAAATAACAAACAAACTGCTGCTGTCTTCAGAGCTTGCTATTGCCCTGGAGAATATTCTTGTTCACCATTGTATCAGCACGGCAAAAACTTCCTGAAGCAACAGTTGGGTTAGATTACTGGGAATCCCATCCATTACCAGGAATCTGCGTCTATGGTTTGGGGATCCCTGAGTTGGGGAGATGAGTTCTGCATCCTCCCAGTACACTAAACCAGCTTTGAGGTGAAAGCACAAGAGGTGAAAGTCCTCGCTGAGGACAGCTCAAGATGCAGCAGTCGTGACAATTTCCTTACCAGGAGGCTAGCTCATTCCCCTCCAGGTAGATGAACAACCAGTGTCCCCTGCTCCCTGGCTGATGGCATTAACCATGAGCAAAGATGTGAAATTGTCTAACATCAAAGCCTCTTTCAGACCTGACCACATCTTATTTCCCAGGCATCTCCTGAAGACTTACCTACCATTCCCTAAATTCATCTGATAACACTTCAGCGCTTGAACCTTCCCAGATCACTGGAGTTAAGCACGTACAGACTTTCAGTGTAAGTAATGAGTTCAAGCATGCAAGTAGGCAGCCCTAAAAACTCATCAGACCGGGTGTCTGTCTGGACTTACACTGTAAGTATCAAAGTTTTAACACAACAGGACTTAGGACACTAATCAAATTGATTCATGGTCATCTACCCATCACAGGAGCTGCACCATGAGCAGCTCATGACTCAGCAGCAGATGAGTCAGAGTTCCCACAAAAGCAGAAATGATCGGAAACCCGTGGCTTGGCATTTCTACCTGGCTCTGAACTAGCTGTCTATACAAAGTCTGGTGAATAAAAATAGTTATCTCAAAAGGTCACCTAGTCATGACAATGCACAAATGCCTTCCCGACAGTTATTCTTACAAACCTTCATCACTCCCAAAAGAAATTAGGGAGTCACCTGCTGTGTTCCAGTGCTTCATTACCCTCACTGGTAAAAGAATATCAGACCTGCATCTTTCTGGTTTGTAACGCAGTCTGTAATTTTGCTATCCTGTCCGTTCTTCTGTGCAGCACCACTTTAGTATAAAGACTACATTTTCAGATAAAAAATGTCCTTATTCATTGGAAGTCTCTTCTTAAGTTTCTCGAGTATCACTGAGGCAAAAATTAAAAATCTCTGCTTCATAAAGTGTAATAGTTGCTTCATTAACTCAGACTGTGTAATTAGAGTAATTTGAACAAGGCTGAGTTACATCCATCCAACTAAGTGCACTAGCACAATCCTGTATTGAGTTTACGTGGCAAGGTTTTGGTAGTGGGGGGCTGCAGGGGTGGCCTCTGTGAGCAGAGCCCAGCAGCTGCCCCATGCCCCACATCAGAGCCAGCTCCCACTGCTGGCCAGAGCTGAGCCGGTGACATTCATTGTGTCTCTGGGAAAGCAGTTTTAAGGAAGGGAAAAAACTCCTGCACAACAGCAGCCGGGAGAGCGAGGAGTGAGAAGCAGCCCTGCAGCCCCCAGGTGAGTGCAGCAGGAGGGCAGGAGGTGCTCCAGGCACATAGCTGCAGTTCCCCTGCGGGCTGTGCAGGGAGAGGCCCCTGGTGGAGCAGGCTGTCCCCCTGCAGCCCATGGGTCCCACACGGAGCAGATCTCCACGCTGCAGCCCCCCCATGGGTGGAGGAGCCCCCGGTGGAGCAGGTGGATGTGGCCTGGAGGAGGCTGCGGCCCATGGAGAGCCCCCGCAGGAGCAGGCCCCGGGCCGGAGCTGCAGCCCGTGGAGAGGAGCCCATGCAGGAGCAGGGGTTTGGGGGAGCTGCCGCCCACCCGTGGGGGACCCGTGCTGGAGCAGTTTGCTCCTGGGGGATGGATGGATGGACCCCGTGGGACGAAGCCGTGTGGGAGCAGTGCTTGGAGAGCTGTTGCCTGTGAGCAGCCCAGGGGCTGAGAGGGACCATGAAGGAGCGGCAGAGACGAAGCGTCAGGGACTGACTGCAGCCCCCATCCCTGTTCCCCTGTGCTGCTTGGGGGGAGGACATAGGAGAGGCTGCATGGGTGGAAGGAGTTCTTAGTTTGCTTTTAGTTTCTCCCTGCTCTAGACTGCTAGTGATAGGCAATAAATTTTATTAATCTCCCTATGCTGAGTCTATTTTGCACATGATGACAATTGTTTAGTGATCCCCCTGCCCTTATCTCCACACTTGAGCCCTTTCCATTGTATCTTCTCCCCCTTTTCCTTTGAGGAGAGGGACTGAGAGAGCAGCTGTGGTGGAGTTCAGCTGCCCAGCTGAGCAAAAGCAGCACAGATCCAAAAAGTTCCCAATAGCAATTAGCTATTATTTTCTGTACCTGAAAGTATTGTGACTGTACTGATATGCTTGAGGGTCACTGTTCAGTTCCCCAGTAACCACATTATAAAAAGCACCACAGGCTATGGTAACCTCTTGGAGGAGACTAAAGGATTGAAGGTGGTTGGAGTTTTCATCCACCAGACGTTTTGTCCAGTTTGCTGCTTTTTCTAAATTTCTGAATTGGAGGTCAGGAGTGATGAGCTGCCACCTTCCCTAAAGCTAAATTAATATTAAACGTTTTTGTGAGAGGCAATGCTTTCCAGACAGAAAGATTGTCTACTGTAACCATGGGGGAAAGAAGTACACAAGATGCAAAAATCCTGTTTCCTCCTATAAACATGAATCCCTATCTAATCAGGCCTTCTGATCATTACACTATTTTTATTTATTTAAAATGAATAAAATGCATCCTCTGTTAAAAAAAAGCATAGCTCTATATCTTGTATCCTGGGTGTTTGTGCCTTACATTGAAAACAAAGACAAACAGGAAGAAAACATGCAGTACAAAAGGGCTCCCTATAAATTTAATCAACTCTCACCCTCTGCTCACCCGCTTTCCTATAGCTAGGGAAAAGGGAATTGAGCTGTAAAATTTGTTCTGGGCAGGAACTTGGCATCTGCTATAAAGTCAGAGTCCAGAGCAAATTAACATCACACATTTCAAATAAATTGACTTAACTCACATAACTCAAAACCGCAGGTTTGATTTAAATCATAAAGAACTGAATCCTGGCAGGTAGCAACACCTAGGCTCGGGACAGGAGAATTTCAGGCAAAGAGAGAACAAGGTTCAGAAAATCGTAGTCCTGCTGGCTGGTTTCCTTTCCCTTTAAATGATTTTGCTCTGGTAGACGCAGGGACTAATTGACAGCTCTTTTTCCAGTACTAGTCACAGATGTAAATACCAATTACTCAGTTCCTGTGTCTCTCTCATGAAATATTATTTTGTCAAAGCCTTAGAGTACTGCATTCTTTGACCCCAGCCCTCCTGACTAGGAAGTGTCTCAGATCTCATGCTACTGGAAGGCATTTTGGCTGTGCACCTGAAGTGTTATTTTCATTTTTAATTAGGACTCACCAGCAAGCAGCAATCCTGTTGTCTCTCATGCAACTCCCAGGGTTAGAAGATATGATTGAATCTAAACCAGAGTGAACTCCCTACTCTCCAATAAAAAGCTTAAGCAATGCCAATAATCAAAACTACAATTGTAGAAGAAATACCTCATCGTCCAGAGAACCCCAAGTATTAATGTATTCTTGGAAGAGCAGGATTACAAAAGGTGAGACTGGAAAAGATTCCTCTTCTTTGGTAGATAAATCTCCCATAAAGAGGCAGCAGAAAGGAGATACATACTGAGATTCTTCATTAAAAATGTATCCAAAACTCCAGAAACTGTTATTTTTGAATAAATAGAAAATATCTGCTGCGGTGCCAAAGTGTGTTTCATAATATTATAACAATGAAGCATTCGCAGAATTTACAGCAATAACAAGAAGGTGAAATACCTTCCTATTAGTATTCTTCAGCACTTTATTATCTGAAATGCTCTTTTCAAAACACTTCTATCCGTCATCACAGATGACACTCTTTAGCAGAGAACAGAGTTAGGGTGGCATTTGCCTTACTCCTCTTCAAACTAATTCGTGCTAGTACAGCCCTGATGCCCTGTCTGTTAACTGGTACACCTGCTGTTGACTCAGTATCAGGAGGAAAAAAAGAAAAAAAAAAAAAGCATCAGTAGCTTCTACAAAGTGAAAAACATTTTGGTTTCTGTATGTTCAAGGGTCAGATTTAGAAGTCAGACCTCAAACATTTCATCAAATGTGTAAAAGGAGCAGGATTGCCCTAACAGGCCAGGTTCCTAAATGAAGTAAGCCAGAACTAAACAGTAAGCTCAGCACTCAACTGAAAGGAAAGATGTAATGTTTTATTTATGGCTGGATAGAAACCTTAAACACATTTTTAACTCCAAGATAGTTCTTTCCATTTATACTTGCTTCAAATGCTGTGATTTCAAAGATATTTTCACTCGATGGTGCAAATTTTGCAAAGCTAGCAATAACGCATATTATCTCCCATAATTATTTAAAACAGTTCTCATGTAACTTCTTTCTAAATTACATTACTGGACAGTTACTGAATTGTAACTGGAATGGTTACAAATTATCATATTGTCCAGTTAGCCAGTTTCTCTTAATTTCTCCTACAATTCGGATTTGTAATTAGCACTTCATTGCTCTTAAGCTTCGTGTAATTACTAACAGCTCACGAAATCTAACCCCAAATCTTCCAATAATCTTCTATTTTGGAAACTGTACAGAAATACAATGTTTAATGATTAAGTGTTTTTGACTAAAAGGTAATCCTTACTCATTCCACCAGAAGAACCAGTTCAACAGTCCAACAACAGAACCTTTCCATGCACAAAAAGCAAACAGAGTAAAAAGCCCAAGCATTCAGAACTACGTTTCAGAAACTAAAGGAAATATACTGGGAAAAAAAAAAAAAAAAAAAGAAGAGGATGATGTATTCTGCTTCAAAAAATGCATGTTCCCTCTCACATCTTCTGGAAGAAGTGAAGGCAGAGTTTTGACCTGGTTGAAGATAAAAGTCACAAAGAACATGGCTGAGGACACGGAGGGGGAGCTGTCTCCTCCATTTCAGGAGAAGGTGAGTGAAACTTATTCTAAAATCAGTGGAAATACTTAGGGGACAATCCAGGCTTTGGGATGTACAGCAGGAAATTGTCTGTTCCTCAAGATGAAGGCAGCTATTAAAGAAGCAAACACTGTTTTAGATTTGATACAGATTAATGGGAAATATTTGGGAAAACTAAGTGGAAGTTCAGTGAAGCTGAGAATAAAGCCAAAGAACCTGCTATTTTAAGGAAAGGAATCAGTGAGAAGAGAGGAGAAGGGCAACTGTCTTGACAAGTGGAATTCAACCTGCCCAGGGAACAGGTTGAAATGGTCTCCTGGGAGAGAAGCATAAAGGATGGAAGTGTCCTGGGGAGCTGAAAGAGTCTTATTAAAAACAACAGCAACCAACTATGCTATTGCACAGGAAGGGTACAGAGAGCAGTGATAAAACAATATGACTGCATTTAGAGCTCTTCAATGACCTGAAAAGATAAAGGAAAAGAAGAAAAATGAAAGAAAGAAAGAAAAACTATACAGAAAGCTTAAATAGGAACACCTATTTAGGGACCAGAACAGAGAAACAGCACTAGCATGGGGGAGGAATGCTGGAAAGGTTATGACACAGGATAAGTTGCAGTTTGTAAGGGACGTAAGAGGCAACAAAAAGGTTAGTAGTTAGAAGAAGACAGGGAAATAGTTTATTTCTGTAATGGGAGAAGAGAGCACATAATGGATGATGTAGGGAAGCCTTAAATATTCAATGCCTTCCTTCAGTCATTTATTCTCCTCCATCTCACCTCCTACTCCAAATTAATTAACCTAGCTCTAACAGCTGTACAGGAGCGTGAAGGAACCAGGCAGTAATTAGGGAGTAAGTCAGAGAGATTTGTTCAGGACAGCCTCTGAACTACCCCTTAAACTCTTGTGGAAGCAGCTGAAGATGTCTCCGAACCTTATCTGTGACAAATATTGTCAACAACATGATTCTTCTGAAGGGCAAAAGAATTTGGCTGAAATCCCTTCTCTACCTAATTCAGAGCAGAAATTTCAGCTGAAGTCTCCTTTCTTAGTAACTGCCCCAGACCAGAATATTGTAAGGACTTTAACAGTGTCCTTAATATTTTGTTGGAGCTGTTCCCTTTTGCACAAAAAGCTTTACCATCTAAGAGAACCGACAGCAAGAGAAGAAATACTCTCTAATTCAGGTGACTAGATAGCAGATATCTGGTCTTGGTCCTCGCTCCAGCAGTTGTTGTCTTGTCCAAAGTGAAGTCATGTCTGGAACGGTGGAGGATGAGATCTGGTGCTTAGGGGTATTTCAGATGTGGAAGGTTTGGGTTTGTGCCCCTAAGGTAGAGAGAAGCACCAACTGAAATTCTCCCACATCAAGGGTGAATGCCCTAATCACCAAATTAGTTATGGGATTAACAAAGAGAAAACTTCCAATTAAGCCTTGGAGTTTTTCCAGCCACAATTATTGGATGCACTCAAATACTTCCGAGACCTTAAACCACACTGTTGTGCAAATTTGCTGTTTCTCAGTAAATATAAACAAACTCATACAGCCCTAATGATTATTGCCTGAAGGTGAACAGAGAAGGAAAGGAAAGTTATAATTAGTTGTACTAGGATACATCTTTCAGATAAAGCATTCAGCTTGGCAGCTCTGGCCATCTTCCCTGCCACGGGCCCTTACCCTGGCTTCTTCTGGTGGACGCTCTGCTGGCACTGCCAGCTGGGAGAGCTGTGTGCTTCCTGCACCCCACTGCAGGCACGGCAGAGCTGCAGAGCAGAGGCAGCTTCCTCATCGTAATACCATTTACATTGCATAAATATGGAGATTTAGGGCATATTATTCATAAAACACGCTTTTAAGCTCCATATGCTGCTACCAGCGTTCTCACTCGGAGTTCTCACTCACTTGTCCCCTCCTCGTCTTCGCATGTGCAAAAATAACACCAATTTATTACTCAGTCTTCCTTATATAAGGCATATGTAGAACATTAATTGGCAGCAAAGGGTGAGAAAGAACTCCATATTAGCTAATTCTTGAAAACATTTCTTCTTCTTGCCTCCATTATCTCCTTTCATCAGGCTCGCATCTGAGTCAGCAATTTTGCACAGGCTGTTCCAGGAGCAATGCAATATCCAGGTGACACCACTACCGTATACGTTGTCTTCATGTTCACTGCTCGTTGGGAAAGGGGGGAATGAAGCCAGATCTAACCAAGAGAAAAGGTCTGGGGAAAGCTGTGCAGCTTCTGGGACTTCATCATCTCCCCTGCTGAATGCAAACCACCAACATATTGCAGGGGATTGAAGCCAACCATTCAAGAGCTGCCAGTTTGTCTGTCCTTTTTCGGAGACTAAAATATGTTATCAGAGCCATTCACATTTACTTTTTCTTTAGCAGACTGGGAATAGGTACATTTTGCTGGATTCAACTTTTCTCATAGCTTCGCATGAGGAAACCATCGTAATCAAGCTATCGTTAAACTGCTAAATGAATTATGTTGTACCAAGAATTATGGATATTCTTTATATATTTAGAGCTAACCATCTTCCATGTTCCTGCTATGCACCAGCTATGTTTTACCTTGAGTTTCTGACTTAAAACCATTGAAAATAATTAAAAAAGACATTAAAAGAAGAGTCTTAATGGTCAATTTTTTACTAAATCATAGGCTGTTCAAACACAGTATCTTTCCTTTTGGCTTTATACATTCCTTGAAAGAGTTTTGTGTTTTTTTCCCCCAGGCAACATTCCTTGACTGGAGTTTTTAGAAATTTAGATAATGCTATTTGCATATCAATCCAATTACATTATGAAAAAAAAATTATCAGACATACAATCAAAATCTTTATAACTGTATAGATGTACTTTTTTCCTTTTTTTTTAATTATTTTTTTTTACAATGGAAATTTACAGCCATCTGCTAGTACGATAATGCAAAAAATAACTCACCCCCATAGCTATGAGGTTCTGCAATTGTTTCATGGACAAAACACTGAACTTAGCAAATCTCTCATATTCCACTGTAGGAAATATTACTTCAAATCCATGTTTGAGATAAGAGATGTAAGGTTCCTTGAGCAGCAGCCTAGAGTTTTAAATCCTTATATGTCACCTTGGGTAAGTGTGTAATTGAGCTTCTCTTAAAAGCAGCCTAATATCCTCCAGGCCAAGTGGCCCCTTCAACAAATGCAATGTTGGCTTTGTAAAGCCAATGGCTGTATGCCACTGGCCTCCAATTCAAGCATTACAGGATGCCAAAAGCCACTTTTCACAGCAAAGCCACATGATGAGTCTTCCAAACATGAGCAAGTTCACAGAATCACAGAATCATCTATGTTGGAAGAGACCTCCAAAATCACCGAGTCCAACCACTGACCTAACACTAACAGTCCTCCACTAACCCATATCCCTAAGCTCTACATCTAAACGTCTTTTAAAGACCTCCAGGGATGGTGACTCCACCACTTCCCTGGGCAGCCCATTCCAATGCCTCACAACCCTTTCGGTAAAAAAGTTCTACCTAATATCCAACCTAAACCTCCCCTGGCACAACTTTAGCCCGTTCCCCTCGTCCTGTCACCAGGCATGTGGGAGAATAGATTGTGTTAATGACAAAGGAACTAGCAATATGCAACTATATGAACCTGTATGATCCTACTCCTAGTGCTACAGGTCAAGACATGAAACAAAAACTGAGGGGCACGAGTGGCAAAACTCAATAGCTCAGAGCCACGCCAAACACACGTGGTATGTAATGTGACTTGTACCTCAATGTCACAGTGTGTGCTGGAGAAAGGAATTCAAACAGGAAGAGTGAACATCTGCTGCTAGGTGAAAAAAAAATATATTAATATTCACACAGCAATAGATGTATTTAAGAAATCCTTATGGAATTTTAACATAGTTTAATTGTATTGTTCAGGATAAGCATCAGCATGTTACAGGCACACTTTGATTAATATCACCTACAGAAAATGAAAAATTTGCAGCCAGCTGCAACAGTGGTTAATATAATAGAGAAAACAATTTGTTTTAATGAAAGTTACTCTCAACTTCAACGAGTTTCAGAAGCCAAAAAACCCTCAGGATCCATACTGTCAAACTTGCACCTTCAACTGAAGTACCTAGAAAAGCACTTCTCAAAACAGTGGGAATAAAAGGACATGCCCCTGAAGGCTTGAGCCTTCCCGTTACCAGACATGTTTGCCTAATGTATTTTAAAAGATTCAGCTCTAATTCCAGTAGTTAATCCTGTGTTTTGAAATACTCCTCTTTTATTATGAAATAAATTCTTGTTAATCTTCATTGTTTTCCTTCTGGACATAACCTCCCTTCCAGGCCTCCCTCACTGAAAAGTAAAGGCTTGATCTCAGAAGTCGGTAGCTGTTAGGTTACTGGACAGTGTCCGCAGAGGAAAGAACCTGCCACTGAACAACAGAAGAAAAATACTGACATCAGATATAGTAAAGTTGTAAGGAAAACAGAGGAAAATCTAATATGCTGAAAAAAATGTAAATTCAGTATGCATGACTCTCTTGTTTTATGTACATTTCTGTAGAATACCTCAATCAGGGGACACATTAAAAGTAAGAGAAACCAAACAAGCAAGCATTTCTCACTGGCTTCAGCTGTTGTAACAAAAATAAACCAAGTTACAGTATTTTTAATTTCAACTTGATATATAAAGAAAATATATCTGTGTTGCTCCTAGACTTACAACCCAAAAAGCTGTAAAACTCATTAATAGTCACAAAAATTTACAAGGCTTTCTTGGAAAACTGCTGCAATCTGAAGATTGAGATCACTAATGTCTACAGAGCAGAAAACTCTGTGAAAAATTAGTGATGTAAGGGTTTAGCTACCTGAAGCAAAAATATCAAATGAAAATGATGTTGTTCTTTCTCTTCTTCCTGTCCCTTACTCCTGATTTTCATGGGGAGAAATGGGTCAACCCAGCTGTAGCATGACCCCATCTCTCTCCTCCACAAAACCTCTGCCTCTGCCCATTTCAGCAGCTGTAGATGTCTGCACTGCAGCTGGACAGACTCAGCTGGTTGGTTTTGCCTTTTCCCCAACAGAGCAATATGCCCTCTTAGGGCATGATTCACATCCCCAGAAGTCAGCTTTTAAGAGGACTGACAAGTTGTGCCCCAAGCTGTCTGCTTCTTTGCATCAGCTGTATCAGGAACCTCAGCAACAAACTCATTCAGATGCAGCTGCCTAAAGTTTAGCAACAAAACAAAGCCCTGCCATGTGTCCCTATCTACCCTACGGCTGCCAACGCCAGTGCAATACGACTAAGCAGGTATGTCATCTTTCCATTCATGCCTCCTTTCTATGAAGATAGAATCATGCAAAATCATGGGTTGGAAGGGACCTTAAAGCTCCAATCCCCTGCCATGGGCAGAGACACCTCCCACCAGCCCAGGCTGCCCACAGCCCCATCCAGCCTGGCCTTGAGCACCTCCAGGGATGGGGCATCCACAGCTTCTCTGGACAGCCTGTGCCAGGACCTCACCACTCTCACAGTGAAGAATTTCTTCCTAATATCGTACCTAAATCTACCCTCCTCTAGTTTAAAGCCATTACTCTTGCCCTATGGCTATACTCCCTGATGAAGAGTCCCTCTCCTGCTTTCTTGTAGGTCCCCTTCTCTTGTTTCTTCTGGTCACCACCACAGTATGCATCTCATAGACCTTCAATTTGTATATCAGACTTTTTTTTTTTTCTTTCTTTCTTCTTTTTCCCCTAAGACTTGTTTATTAGAAGATCCCTGCACAGCATTTCAATTTAATACAAAACTGCTCTTTAACCTCTCCCCATGGTTCTCCCACTGCTCCAGCCTCAAAGTCTGGCCAGATGTTACTCTGCTCTTGTGCAGAGGTCATTGCTTATCATACTCACCATTTGGACTACTGACTAACATCCTGCAGTGTAACAGCAACTGCAACAATACTCTATTGTTCTTTTCTTTGTTCCTCTGAAACTGGTTCTTGTCTCGTCTTAAACTTAGACCACAAATTCTTAGGGGCAGAGACGATATTTCTGTTCGGTATTTATCCAGCACTTGTTACAATGGGGTGTTACATCATGGCTATGCCTTTAGGTATTATAAATGTAAATAAATAACAAACAAACACAGTAACGCAATTACATTTTCCTTTTGCTTACAGCTATGCAATTTTGCTTGGGCATTAAGCAAAATAAAAATTAGACCTAGCATATGTAAATGCTTCTAGGAGACCCCCTGCAATATTATAATATTTCTTTATATTACAAATGCCATATAACAAATAAAGGAAGAGTAATAGTAAAATATTAGCAGATTTACAAAAGGATCATACAGCACAGATAGTTATATCTGCATTATTGTTAATTTGTAGGGCTCAGAACGACACTTCTGTACATTTACTTTCCTCTCTTTTCACTGTTAGCTTCTCCCTTTCACAGGAGCTCACATGCTTGATGGACTTGACAGCATTAGAAAAATTATGCAAGCCTACCATCAAAATGTTTTTCTCAATTTCATCCAGCTCTAGGAAAAAGACTACAAGAATGCCCTACATGTTTTGATATTCTCCAGCTGTAAACCTTTCCAGGTTTTCAAAGGTAAGGTTTTAAGAGCAATTCTTTCCATTTGTAATAGGTTATTTAGTTATTCCCATCCATCAGTCAAAAATCAGAAACCGCTTTCTTGAATGACAGGCAAAAGACTAAGGAAAGTCACTGCTGTAACCTGAAGTCTTTCAAGATCTCTTACGGTATTTTATAATTCTGCTTATAATCAATCGTGCAGTAATAGGAAAATATTTTTTCCCCAAATACAATCATTATCTTAATGCTGAAGAAGCATTAAGATATGAATGGTGCATACACCTTTTCACTACTTGGACTATGCATTACCATATTTGATGATACTGCTACTAGGTTGTACACATGCAAGAAGGGTCAGGGCTCTTTTTCATAGATTTAATTTGAGGATCTTTTTTCTTTTCTTTAGCTGTTGGTGATTGAAATCAGCATCTTAACATTGCACAGCTTTGTCTTCTGATTACTGCATGTGATTAAGGCAAGCAGTGGCAGTAATTTTTCACAGCCCTATAAACCAAGATAAAATAACACTTTCCAGTTCTTCATTTATACCTGTAACATACAATATAGCTGTATTCCTGTAACAGAAAATACTGGAAGTTCCCTTGGTCTCCAGTAACCCAGTTCAGAGCCAGTCACAGTCAAGGGAGAGCTTCACAAGGGAGCAGAGCTTTCTGCCTACAGCGCAGGAGAACCCAGCTTTGGTTATAGGACACAAGGCTATTTATTAAGTTGTCCACCTTTCTGCTTTTGTGTAAGAATGTTGCAAAAGTTGGATGAAACATCGTCCAAACCATGGAAGATGAGTAAAATTATCATCGAGTTACTTGTTCAACCTATTAACAGAACCATATTCATCGCCCAAGTCAGGCAGGACTGACACAAAGGCTGTCAGGGCAAACAAGAACCTCTCTGTCATACAGTTGATGATATGTATAAAGATTGCTATTCTACATATATGCCTTCTGAGGCTTGATAGAAAAAAAAAAAAAAGAGAATTTATGATATGTAAATTCTACAGTAGTAAAAGGTAATTGCAGTTATGCACACATTACAAAAGCTACTGAATTATGTGAAACTTGTGAATAGTAGAGTACAAGTTGGAATTTTGCAGAACAGAACACTTAAAAATAGCTATTGTGTGGAAACAAACTCTTCTTGGTATAAACCAAAACAAAACAAACCACCACCAGCAACAACGGGAAAGACTTTTATAGGGGTGCCCTGTGCAGGACTGAGCCACCCTTTTTAGAGATGAACATTTCAGCTGAGAAAAATCAGAACTATTCCATTGTGATTACAGTAATGCATGAACTGTTTGGGATCACCTAGCTTTACTTTGGGATGGGGGTTTTATTCCTGTGCCCAACAAGTATATGTCCTTCAGCAGCCATCTGCACTCAATATTCTCCTTCAAATTGCTTTGTGCACCAACATGGGAGGAGAGATGCCCTGTTTCAACCCCTCAGAGGCAAAACACAATACTTCTGTGAAAAACTTGAGTATCTGGTGACACGGGTATAGTCTATTTTGGGCCAAAGTGAAATTAAAAGGCATGGCTGCCAGCAAAAGATGCAGTAACATCAAATAAAACAAAAAAAAAAAAAAAAAAAATCAATCAAACCAACCCTATAACCAAAGGCAAAGACATGCTCAGTGGTTTGTAATGCCCATTTATTTCATCCCCTCTCTTTATTCCCCATTCAAGCCACTTCTCTGATGCATAAAAAAAATACCTGACCCTGAACACTTTTGCAGTGGCACTTCCCCCTTGATCTCCAGTCTCACTAAAGCTCACTACTAAGGCATGTCCACTATGAACTGGGATTTGCTCTGGGAGCTCAAGCTAAGCTGCTGGTACCCACTTGCACTACTCTTTGTACAGTGCACCCTGTTGATCAAACTTCTTGGACTGTCAACAGGAAAAACAAACAAACAAAACCATAAGCATTCAGAAGTCAGTGCTATTTGTAAACATGTTTTTGTGGTATTCTTTACTTTGCATTCGGCAAGAGGAGCTTTAGTTTCCTGAGAAGTATATTATTTTTCTTGCATTTTCTCTCCCAAGTAATTACTGCACTCCTTTTAACGACTCCTAACAAAAACTGAGAAAACTTGAGAAATATGGTGAAATTTATCTGACCTGCATTTCACAAACTTCAAAAGGAATAAAAATGTTATTAAAGCTGCATAAATGACACCTTAATCCCACATCAGATGGAGGTAAACATAGCAAGAAGCCAAATTAAATGCCATTTCTTTTTCTGTTTTTCTCCTTGACTGCCACACACCAAACATTTCATATGATCTATGAGCTTTCCAGGATAATAAAGAAGAAAGATACATTTGTATAATTCTTTTTGTATTTACAGCAAGACAAATCGTCTTGTTTTGAAACACCAAGTCTGATTGGAGTTGTACAATAGAGCATAAAATTGTCTTTGAAACAGTCTATGTCTGTGTATACACAAATACCACCTTGACAGTATAGCAGGAGTTGATTGCACTTTGAAAGAATTGTCTCTACGTTTTGTTATCAGAACTAAACCCCTCAAACCATGCTTTACACTTCTCATCTTCTATTTTTACTTTGTTTCTAATGGGTTCTCATTGATTCAAAATGCAAATGCAAATCCGGAAGAATAACAGAAAGTTATTTTTACCTATGTTGTGCTGGATCTACTGAGATGTTTTGGTATTTACAGAAAACATGTTTTCTGCTTGCAGTTCTTCTACTATTTGTTCTGTGAAAAAAAAAATAAATTAAGTTATAGTAGCCAATGTTTTCAGAGAGAGTGCCTGAAGTTATCCTACCAGATTTATTCTTAATGCCTCCATAACAGTAGACACATTCTAAAAGACATTAGGAACCATCCTATTTTCAATAAATCAATCGTGATCTGAAAATCTCGCAGCTTACTGACCTAGTAAGACCCGGTGGTGACATGGCATAGTTGATACAGTCCACTTACACTGCACCTGAATCCCAGAAAGTGCCTCGTATCCCTTGTGTCCACATGGCAAAATATCTAATGTGTTTACCATTTGTCCCCCAGACCCTCAAGCCTGGGGTCCTGCATCAATGCTGAAGATCTGGCAGCAGCATTTTCCATCGTGTCATGTAGCTGCAAGCAGTAACCAGGACTGAGGTTTGAGTGGGACCAGGTCACATCATGGTACTGGGTCAGACCAAATGGTCCATCTAGCTCAGTATCAGGAGGCTTCAGAGAAGTTTAAATATAGCATAAGCATGGATACACTGCTAGCATGCAGCAACTTTTGATTCATGTACTTTCTAACCCAGAAGGGGCAAGTTTCAACTTCAATGGATTTTTCTTTCATTAATTTGTTCAATGCCTTTTTGAAGCTCTAAAAACTTACAGCATCAACTCATTGTCCTCTGAGGGGAGAAAATTCTATAGCTTAAACAAATGTTGTGTGAAAAAGTATTTCTCTTTCAGAGTTCTGTTCATTTTTATCATCCATCTCCAGAATTGCAGCTATTGACAAGATTTTCTCATCATACCCAAAACAGACTAAAATACAAAGACTATCCAGTTCTAAAAACCTTCTTTCTCTCAAAGTGAGCCATGAAATTGGGCACTGAACAGCAGCTTATCTCCATCTCATCGTACAGAAATACAAATCTAATAGGAATGACTGAGAAATTTTTCCAGCCTGCTAGGTGAGGGTACAGAATGCTCTTCAACATCTGTATGCCTGGATGGGAGTTTAGATGATTTGAGGACAAACACACAAACACAGGCAGAGAACACATCGTTTGCATATTTAGTCAAAAGCCTCAAGAGTTAACTGCTTGAAGTGATCAGGAACAATGACAGACATCAACCTTTTTCTCGTTTCTTTGTGGAGACAATATTGATTGGCTTTGTATAAATCTCTTCCTACATTGGACAAGATGAAAACCAGGAAAAGTGTACTACGTGGCTAGGAGTTTGGCATACTTGAGCATGAAAACTCAGCTCGGCAGCTGTATGGCACATTTGTTCATATACAGCAACTAAGCCATGAGACAGAAAACCCTCACCTGCCTGTCAATGCAAAGCCACCCAGTAAAACACAGTCGAAACAGCTAGTTACAGGACTTCACAATAAAGATGCAAACAAGGAGGGCAACAAAGATGGTGAAAGGTCTAGAGGGCAAGATGTACGAGGAGCAGCTGATGTCCCTTGGTGTGCTCAGCCCAGAGCAGAGCAGGCTGAGGGGAGGCCACATGGCGGCCTGCAGCTCCCTCACGAGGGGAGCGGAGGGGCAGGTGCTGAGCTCTGCTCTCTGGGGACAGCGACAGGACCTGAGGGAACAGCATGGAGCTGGGACAGGGGAGGGTCAGGCTGGGGGTTAGGGAAAGGTTCTGCACCCAGAGGGTGGTCAGGCACTGGGACAGGCTTCCAGGGAAAGTGTCAAGGCACTGAGCCTGTCAGAGTTCAAGAAGTGGTTGGACAACGCTCTCAGACACATGGGATGATTTTTGGGTTGTCCTGTGCACAGCCAAGAGCTGCTCTCGATGATCCTTGTGGGTCTCTTCCAATTCAGGATATTCTGTCAGTCTATGATTCACATTTCCTTTAGCTGAGCTTTGTGCCTGGCAGTTCAGCCAGTTTTCAATCCACTTCACCTTCCACTTACCCAATCCATTATGTCCCTAACAGACAATAATATAACCATTCTCTACTAAACTGAATCAAAAAATCACAAAACCTGTTGGATTCACAGTAAAACAACACAAATCTTTTGTTCTCTTGCCAGATGAAAGAAGACAAGGTCCTAACGAGAGAAGTATATGTCCTATGTCCTGTATATGTACACTGCTAAGGCCTTTATCAGTAGCATAGAACAAAGAACCTCAATTCCCTTAAGGACTGGATTATCCTATGGCCATGCAGATTTCCTGGGACATGACAGTCGCCATGATGTCTGTCAGATGTCATGTTCCTTGCAACTCTACTAGGAGCAACTGAGCTTATGACATCCCAGAAAGACGGTCTTCGTTGTTCTGCTGCTTTCCAGGCAGCACATCCATGATAATGGAGTGTCTCTATCCCACTGTATCTCCTAGTCCAAAATCCAAATGATTTGTGCTAAGACTGATCAGATTTTCCTCTGAAGATGAGATTTGGTCACTCTCATCTAAAAACCAAAGAGTATTTCATAGACCTGCTTGGCATGTGCAGCTTAGAGCTCTGTTGAACTTGCAGGATCCACAAGGTGGGACCAGATCCACAGACTGGTACCTCACACTCACACCTATTTCCTGGTGGAAAGACTGTGGCACTAGCATTTTACAGCTAGCCAGATAAACTCAGAGGCCATATGCAAGTGGGATCTAGAAGATTTTAACTTGTTTAGTGTGTCTATAATTTAATTCTTTTCAGTTTAAATGGGATTTCAGTCGAGAAAAATCAATAGCAGCTCTCCCTTTAAGCCTTGTTTCTGAGGGTAAGTGACCCTTTAGCCTGTTAATCCATAAATGGCCTGTTCCCCATTCTTTTTTTGTTTCTAATTTCATACCTTTGATCCTCTCAAAATCTATTTTCCCCAGGCACTTATGTCTGTGATTAATTTGGATATTTCACACTTTGCTGTGTGTGGAAGTCAAGTTTACTTACAATCGTAAATGAACTAGGCTATAAATAAAGTCATCACTGCACAGTCTGATTTACAGAGCTCCTTTCCTTTTCAGGTTATTCAAGGCATCTGTATTACAAGCTGTTGGTTCCAATTAAAAGCGGATCAAGATGCATAGAGCTAATTTCACCTTGTGTAGCGAAATATTTGCCACCAGACAAAATGAATACAAAAAACGCAGATATCCTGTTACAATATAATTTCAAAACTTCTGCACCTATAAATCTGGAGCAGCACAACACCCAGCTATGGACTCACTATTAATTTTCAAAATTGAAGGGATTGCTACATTTCTCCCTTAATAAAGTCATACAAGATAATGCAAATTATTGAACAAAATTATATTTATTTCCTAGTTTCCAAATTAAACAGTCACAAATGCTGCGATCAGTACAAACATCTCTCTTCCTTATTATTCCAATACTGGAGAAATTACTGAAATACTGCCTGATCATTTCTGTTTTGTCAAGGGTCATTAAGAATTTCACAGTATGTTTCAGACAATCCCAGGGCAGCAAAGCATCCCAAAATGTCTGGAGAGGATGAAGCACTCTGACAATAGACTGTTGTCTGATAATCCAGTGCAGAAGCAACACATGTTAGAAAAGTAACCCCAAAATTTGAGAAGGGCTTGGTAAAAGATGAATTTCAGAAACTCGTCATTTTTTTTCAAATATCAGGTGAGTTAATAAAAGCTATCACCTCTCCCTGAAAATCAAGGCTCAAAAATGCACAGAAGTAGTCAAATATGAAATGAAGGCCCACAGAAAAACATAGATGAACAAGAAAGGGGGAAAGTGATGTTCTGCTTAAAAAATGTTGCATGTCATTATTACATACAAAATGCATTTTCTGTATTTCATTAAGAAATGGGCAGGTTTTTGGAAACCTCTCTTCAGGGAGAAGAAATTATTCATTTAAGTGACATTCTCTATACACTTGTCAGGTATGTTTGTGTGTTCTTTGTTTTCTTTTTACCAGCAGCAATAAAAGATGATGTAGATAAAAGTGGGGGAAAAGAAGAGGAGGAGGATGAAAACACATCTGGCTTCTTTATGGGCTTGGCTTATGAGTCACTTCTGAAAGCAGGAAGAGTTGGTGGCATGTCCTGAGTGTCCCTAGCAGAAATCAACAGCATGCCCTCAATCTGTTCAGTGCACGTAATGTATATTTGCCTTCAGTTAAGTGCTCTGGTATATCTCCACAGCGAAGTTAAAGAGCTGAAGGAACTTCTTGTGAGAAAAAGACAATACAAAACATGCTCACTGCAGAAATAATGTTCTATTTTTTCAAGCATCAAATTTAGAAAAAAACAAAACAAAACAAAACAAAATGTTTCAATATCTACATTAAGCTTATTGAGACACTAATTTCCAGCTCAGGGATCAATTAGGAAGTAGAACCTTTGCCTACAGATACAAAGTTAAAGCTATGCCCTCAATCAGAAAATGAGAAAATTTGGAATTTAAAAGAACCAGGAAAAATGAAATAATGCAATTCAAAAGGTTCTTTACATCAACTTTCTTCTGTAAAGCTAGATGGGTAGGAACTTCAGTAAAGTAAATAAAATTCCCCCAGTTCCTCTGAAAACTCTCTTTAATTACAACTTTAAAAGACTGAGAGAGAGAGAGAAGCTAGATTAGCATAGACTTGGCTTCATCTTGCCATATTGGACAGAAATGATCATAATTAATTATGACATATGCTGAGGCTCCTGTAGGAAAAAATACTTGAAAATTCATTTTAATGCACCTTTAAATACAAAAGGTCCATACTATAAGGAAAAATTGACACCTCAGGTCAATCATTTTCCTCTAGTGTAAAACTCAAATGCATGTTTCTTTATGGTCTGTTAAGCATTCAGCATTACTTGTCTTATTATTTTTTTCTAGATATAGTGTTACATTCTTAAGCATTTGCCTAAAATTTTCATATATATTTGTGTTAGAAATTATATTCAATGTTAATCCAGGACCAAAGACACTGGAAAGTAATTCAAATACCCCCGTGCCAACATAGTGATGTATAGCCATGAGACTGGAACTGCTTCCACTACCAGTGGAAAAATAACTAAAACCATTTAGCTCTGTCTAACACTTTTAAAATCTGTGTCTCTCCCAAAACTGGGTTCTATTAGCAAACCGTAAGATGATTTCTTTCAAAATATTTAAAGGTTGTTATTTACAAGTCTTCCTCTGCAAACTGCAGCGTTTCATGGCAATGCCCACAGAATGAGTCCAACATAGGAGGCTGATTACTGATCTGATTTAATATGAGCCAACAGTGGCAAAAGAGAACTAAATGTTGACACATTTAGTTTCTGTACACTGATATACCATTCACATCTCCTCTCTTCAATTTCTAATTGTAAAGAGAGAAAAATGAAGCAATCTACTAACTGATAACCACTTATTCATACTCTACTCCTTGGCTTTAGATACCGCCCTTGCAGAAATGGGGGTTGGTGTCCTTTTTCTTTAATTCCACTTGGAGTTTCATACTCTTTTCTATTAAAAATACAGCTATCTTCTTTCTAACCAAACATGACCCAGAAACAGAAGGTGGGTAGTTACATTTAAACATGTGCTCATGCTACTTCAGTCAAGGTGCCCAGACAATGTGGGAGAATCCTGTTCACTCAGCAAAGTTCTTCTGAGGAAGAAGGGGGGTCTTACTACCCCTAAAAAGGCACAAGCACCTAGGAGGCACTTACTGCTGTGCTATTGTCACCAAGCTGATTGCATTCCACAACTGTTTCTAACTCCTTAGCATACAAAATACTATAGATTAAACTAAAAATGTAGCCCTTCCTATTATGAGGAAGAACGTAACTCTTGGACACTTTTAACTAAGGTACACTGATAATGAACATGCCATTGGTAAAAAAATAAAGATCATTTTAAAGGAAAGCATCTAGGTTTCTATGCTTTATGAAACAGGCAAGTCATCATTTACTATCTGCAGTGTACATAAAGCCTTAGAATGAAAACACAAAGTCACAGAAGCAATCAATTAGTATTTTTTTGGTTATGCAAGAAAATGAACATAATTATTTTTCGTTATTCCAAACAGGCACTTATTTTTCTCATTAGCAGAGTAAATGAAGTTATATGTTTTGATAACTGCGAGGAGTTCATTTTTTTTTCATAAGTTCATGCAAAATTTCGACATGATCAAGTACTGTTTATTCAAAACTAATGGTTTGGGAAACCCTGTTACAGCTGTGTCACTAATGCTGCTTCTTTCAGCAAATCTGCTTCGAGTACACTGATGACAAAGAAAAGGGTCTTAATATTTTAATCTCTGTAGCATCACTCCCAGAGATTGATATGCAAACACTTCAGTGCTGTGCACTGACTACGTGAGTATTTAAAATGTCGACATGACACGCTGAGGTTAGCATGCCAACACTTGGTACAAATATCTCACTTTTGTCCATTTCAGGGCTTTGGGAACCCACCAGGTACTCCAGCACCTCTCCTTTTCTGTTTCTTAAAGCATAAACTGTTTTCTACATGGGAGACTTGCAACAAAGCAAAGCAAATACACAAAAGCAACCACCCAGACAGTCCCATATATAACCACTTGTCTGCTATGCTGGGAGTGAATTTGTACTCAAATTCTTTTTCTTCACTTTTAGGAGGGGGAAAGCTGGAGCCAGGTGCAAGGAAGCAGGCAGGAAAATTGTACCATATATCTAAACCCACAGACCTTGTAGAGACGTCATATGAAACTCCCCTATTTCTGTCACAAATCTTACTGCATGGGAAAGTTCCTTTGAATTCCAGTTCCTAGAGCCAAGCAGAGCATCTCAGTCCTCATTCATACAAACACATATATACTCTCATCTACATTTGCTTCTAGCTTTCATTAAGATCAAGTTTGTGTGACTACATCAAAACAAGAAATGTATATTCACTACCAACCAGGCAGAGGTAATTTGTGCTTAAGGGTTAGGGACAGCCACACCAGCCTGTGACAACGAGGTGTGACAACGAGTGGTTTTGCACTGATCACAGCTCATTCAAGGAAGGGAAGGCAGATGCCTACTGTGCTGCCGTCACCTCTAGACATCAGCTTCCTTACAGTCCTTCTTTTTTATTATCAGTTTCATTTTTTCTCAGACTTAAGACTGTCCTTCTTACCACGCACTAAGAAAAAGATGGTGTAGAGCTGTAATACCATAAGTTTTTGGAAGTCACGCTTTTCTACAACACAGTGGACTTGTTTCTTGTATCTTTAGTTCCTTTCCATAAAAACAGTGGGAGTACAATGAACTGCAAGTTTTGCAAAGCGATGAGCATAAGTTCAGTCTTAATAATAACAATAATAATAACAAAAAAAGCAGCAATAACTGAGTAATATACTTCAGCTTGCAGTTGCCAGCCAAGAAGGCCACATGGGAAATCAACTCTTCCATTTTCCTAGCAAATAGACTCACCCCACACTTTACTGCCTCCCTACTAAGCCTATTTATGAAAAGTAAATACAAAAACCAAAAAACCCACAACAACAACAACAAAAAAAGAAGAGATGCAGTTGGAGAAGCTCTCAAAAAGTGAGGTAATGAGTCACGGACAAGCTGAAAATCCTTGCTGGTAAACTTTCAGTCAGTACACTTAGAAAGTCCTAAAGCCTCTTTCTGGAAATACTTGCATTAACGCTCCTTTCCTCATGGAACAAAACATGCTGGAGATCAGCCATCTCACAAAATGCATTTGAATTGCTCTTTTATTTCACCATTTCATTTGCAGGAGCGCAGGTCTGCAGCCAGGCTGAGGACTCTCAGCCCACCCCACATCCTGAGGTTTTGGCAAGAGCAGTCAGTTGTGCTTTGCTTTCCTTGCTGCCTGCTGAAAAGCTGGGCTGCTAAGATTATGTAGCTTTTCAACATTAAAACCGGTGTTTCTCATTTAAATTGTTTAACACTAATGTCCTCAAGTGTCTGTCCCCCTTGTGCTCCTCTTGCTTTTACTGACACTTATGTGGCAGATGGTGCAAATGGCTTGACATATGCTTGTTGCCTCCGTGCAGGAAAGGAAAATGACACCACTGCTGAAACCTTGGACATGGCCCTCCGGAGCCAAGACTCGCTGGCTGAGAAGCGCAACATCTGAATATTAAGTTTGCAGTGTTTGGGTGACTTTATGTTCTTTGCGGTATCTTTTCTCTCTCGTTTTTCAGACTCTTTTTGCCTCTCCTTTACACGCATGTTGCACCTACCAGGCGTGAGAAGATTGCACTGCACTGCAAGACACCTTGTGAAGCAAAACATTTATTTCCCGTGCTTTAGTCCAAATCCTAACAGGAATGTGGGTTCTCCCAAACATAAATAGTCCTCTGATAATTTACAAGCCAATTCCCTGCTTAAAGGGTGTGTTTTTTGAAATATTCCTTGAACTACATGAATCTGTAGGAGCATTGTATTTAATACATAGATGCTTCTAGGAACAACTCCACTCATCTGAAGGTAACCCGCACCTTCTCAGAACTGGGAATAGAGGAAAGGGCAGCGAGGTGTATGTCATCAATGTCTTTGGCTAGCACTGCTTAATAAACTAAGTGGGACATTCTCAGCTAAGCTGCAGCTTCAGTGTGGTCTCATGAAGAATGAGTAATATACACACCTTGGGACTAGCTAAAAAAAAGAAATCTTTAATTCATTAGCTGGTCAAAGTTGGCAGGAGAACTGGTCAGAAACCTCTTTTATTGTAGATGTTGCTAGAAAAATGGTGGGGTTTTTGTTGTTTTTCCTGAAAAAGCAGATTCATTGGAATGGAAGTAGCCTCAAACAAACTTTTGAGAGGTAGCAGGAAAGTAGGAATAATTGGTTTCCTGCCAATGAGATGCTGAAAACCCCAGACTTCCTGGCAGCTCAACTTTGCCTTGGTATTCATGATGCTGGGGTCTTTCAGCTCCTTGCATCCTCACGGCACGAAGCTACAGGAGCATGTCTTTCCAGATATTAGGGACCTTAATGTCTCTGGAGCCACAGCTGGTACCAGGACTTGCAAGATGCTCAAGCACTGTGCTGGGAAGAAGCTACAATTCTAGTAAACTAGAAGCTACAGAAATAGAGCCGTCACTTCACATTTGTATCTTATGCTTTTGGAACTGATTATTTTTGTTCATTTGAGATCCTTCTTCCTAGTTTTTATCAAAGGAAGATTTTTGATTTTACACCCAGAAAAAAAGGAAACTGAACATGACTGAATGGAATGCATCATCCTACTGCGAAAGCTGCCTGTCCATAACAGAGCTGTATGTAAATGCATGAGATTACATTTTGGCTACATTTATGTGCATATTCCACAAATGACCTAAAACACCTTTCTGTTCCCCAGAGTGCAGTTTTCAGTGATCCACATTTCTCAGAGACCTAAAGAATTTCAGAACAAATCACACAACTTTTAACTTCTTAACTTGCTACCTGGCACTGCATTGGAATGAAACACTGAAAATACTTCAAGAATACTCACAAGAGGTAATTTGAAATGCTCAAGAGGCAGAAGAGTATTATTCCCAGGACATGAAATGTCTACTTACTTTGTCCAACCCTTTATATCTGCATTAACAATATATTAATGAAATCTGTGCAGCTACATCGACCTGTAAAGTATTTTAGGGAATCAGGTATCATTTTGTTCCTCCAAGCATTTACATTAATTTTACATTACGCATGCAACTCCACACTTTCCCATTTACTAGATACACAGTAAACTCTAATTGCAGTCAATAATATACATTAATAGCCTCCAACTGTATGTTTACCAAGGTATGCTCAAATACTTGAAGCATAGCATCAACATTTCACAAACCATTTCATCTCAACATGAAGATGTGTTTATTTTCCTGCTAGATTAAAGGCAAGTCTACAATATCAATAGCTAACATACATATTGAGAGGAAATTCTTTTTTTCCTAAACCCTGTCAACACTCGTGGCAGGGTCCCTTCGGGACTGATTGGATCATGTTCTTCTAAAATGTTACCACCAAATGGCATAAAAGTTGATGTTACTATTTTCTCCTTTTTTTTTTTTTCTCTCTTTTTTTTTTCCCTTTTCTTGATGGAAAGGCAAGGATCCCCTGTTAGGCAACCTTTGCCAGAGATTAATTCACTGGAAAATTGCTTCTCTACTGGTAGTTTTTTCCCTACTGAATTGCATCTGATTGTCTCCAGTGGCAGACTAATATACAAAGAAGACAGACATGTCCAAGAATTACTTTACCTTTTCCAAATTACATATATTAAGCAGTTCTGTACTACTCTTTTCAATATTTTCAGTACATTTTTCCAATAACTTAACTATCCCAGGCCATTATTAGAAATATAAATTTTGTCAATGTGTTTTCCTTCCAGCTTAGTCATGATTCTCTAAGGTTTTTACACAGTCACTGAGGTAAGAAAGATTTCCACACACATAAAGAAACAAAAGCTGAGGGGGGAAACAGCCCTTTCAAGAAGAAACGGGCCATTTCTTCAGATGGCCAGAGGTGGGCAAACAAGGAAATGGAAAAGTCTTTCTCCAGTAATAACCAAACAAACAGCTTTCCCCAGCATCTCAAGATCTTTTTTACCCATCTATGTATCAGCACGCCACAGATCTTGCTACAAACGAGGCAATGCAGTTTTGCAGGAACCCTTGATTAGGTTACAGGCAACAACATAGCATTGAAACCATCAGTGTTACTGCTGCACAGCATCTCCAAACCAAACTGACGTGGAAGTAGATGACCTTTCCTTATGACATGCTAGGTATTTGCATCCCCCATCAGATTTGTGTACATCTTTGTGTTGCATAAGCAACTTAACTGGGAGAAGGAACTTTTTTACAGGTGTAAACTGTTATTTTCTCAAACAACTCTTAACACAAGTGACCACAAGACTGCAAGTGCAAAAACGCACTTTGAGCAAATAACCTGCACATATTGCTTATCTCTTAAACAACAAGGAAGCATCTAAATAAGAGCTGCTTAATAGAAGTCACTTAAATACATTAATTTGAGTGATGGCTCTTGAATTATTATTGGGAAAAAAATTTAAGATCTTTTAGTGCAACTAATGTTGTGCTGTCTGTTTCAATGAAATTTTCATTTGCCAGTCATTATTATTTTGGTGGAAGACTAAATTATTTGCTGCTTGTCACTGAGGGGCATAGTGTAGGCAAAATTTAAGAAGTTGACAAGTTAGATGATAGAAATGAATAAAATTTATGTTCTTATGAACCTAATGGCAAGTAATTATCTCTGAACTGGCAGTACAAATGTGCTTTTTCATCATGAATACCTGACGTGTATTAGAAATTTCCAGAAGACATATTATTTATACAGTGAAGCAACAGAGTGGAAAACTTGTTAAATATATGGCTTCTGCATCCAGCATTTAATAGAAAAGTTTAATTGAATGGCGAACCCTTTCGAAGATTTTTATGCCGTGTTAAGAGGCAGATGCTAAGAAATAACAACAAAAAATACCCTAAGTCAATATCCTGCTTTTTTTTTTTTTTTTTTCCCTATTTTTTTCTTCTTTTTCAACATTTATCTGTGTCCCAGATTTGATTCCATTGTATTTCTGGTCACAGGCTCTGGTGTTAACAAAGCTTGTTGTAAGAGGACGTGTGTATGGTGTGCCTACGTAATGCGACAGGCAACATCGCAAAATACAGCATCTCATAAGAGTAATATTAAAGCTGTAAGTCAACACCCAAAAAGTTGCATTAGTCATAATTATGGTTGATTGTCCTACCTTAGTTCTCTTCCGTGTGCCTAGGTATTCTCACATACTTAGCACAGAAGTCTTGATTCATCCTTTTTCTCCCCTAAGGTAGGAGCTCTGCCTCATTTGGATGCACAGCTCTCTATTCAGCATTTTGTGTATGACCCCGTACCTCATTTAGTAAACAATATTCAGATCCTGCTAGAAAGACAGAATGTTTAATTTCCTTGCAGACTTTACTGCATTACTCATCCCTTAAGTACTTAAGTGCTTCACTAATAATTTATCCTCACAATATCCCTGAAAGATGAACAGCTGGTATTATCCAAATTTACAGGTGAGGAAACAAAGCACAGAGAAATCAAGGTCAGGCGTTACCTGTTAAATGTAGGTGCTTATTTTGAACATCCAGTACATGCACTGCTCCCAGCATATTTCAGATTTCCCCCTGCTACAGCTGTGAAGGCTCAGGAGTAGCTGGAGCAGACCCTGGGGAAAGCTCAGTGAGCCCGTCCTGCTCCGAGCTGAACCATCTTCAGGCACCCAAAGTGAGAGACCAGGCAGGGAATATTACAGCGACCCAGTGGCACTGGGGGTCAGCATGCAGACAATTGCAGGGTGCCCGTAGGTGGTTTGGGGTATGGTTTCCTTGGCCATAGACAGCTTCAGAGAGCAGTTCTGTGTAAGGGAGTTTTCCTCTTGATAAATTCTTAGCATGCATTAGGCTGCAGGGAGCTTTAATGCCTGGGCCTCAGAAGTTTTAAGAAGTAAATCAGGCCCACTCACTGTAGTTGGTTTTAAAGTACTTTTCCAAGAAAGTATTTTTAAGTTATGTAGGAGTAATACTTGTTCAACCTGTATAAAAATGATCTCCGAGAGCTTCTCATATACAAATTGTCAGGCATTGCTAACTGATTTCTGGGGCTGACACATCCCAAAGTGACTAAGCAAGTACATCTGATACTTTGTAGTGTTCTTTTTGCATAATAATAATAGAAATAATACTGGGAAACCAGTTGTCTCTCCAGTTTTCAAGACAGAATTACCAAATTACATCACGTTACATCACCTTATCTATTAACCCCATCCAAATTGGAGTAACTTCGGCACACTTTCGATAACTGGTTGTATATACCTTTAGCACTGGCTCTGAAGAACTGATCTCAAAGCAGTACCTCTAAGGAACAGAAACATGGCAGTCTGGCAGGGCTGGTGTTAAGAAGACATGTTTCTTAATGCTTTGAAACACTGCTGATTGCACAATTAAATTTTCCAGACTTTTGCATATCGTTGAGCTTGGTAATAATGACACGTCGTTTGCATTAATAGGGATGCAGGAGAACCAACTTTGTTCCCTTTCATTGTGGTGAAAGCCTTTCCACAAAGACACAATTGTAAATAACATTAATTACAAAGAAAGACATAGTAAAACAAATTATTTTAAATATTATACATGTACACATTGCCCAAAGTTCCAGGACACACACATAAGAGTCATGACTGTTGATACCATGCATTAAGAGTATGACTGGCCCTAGACTGAAGATATCTGAATTTTTCTACCTACATGGAGGCATCTACTTCCTTACACATGCCTTTTCAATGCCCTGTCTTATTCTGGGCAGCCTGCACAGATGTGGCTCCAATCATACAATCACAGAATCATTAGGGTTGGAAAAGACCTCCAGGATCACCTGGTCCAACCATACCCTACCACCAATGTCACCCACTAAACCATGTCCCTAAGCACCACGTCCAACCCTTCCCTGAACACCCCCAGGGACGGTGACTCTAAACATACAGGTAGCTGTCTAAAAGACATGTATCACCCTAACAGTCCATGTGTTAGCCTGCAGATGTGAATGCTCGGCACTACTTTGACTATTTCTTCATTTCATCACGACATCCACAGGGGATTTTATGTTCACAAAACCACAAAAGCAATGAGCCAGTCTCCTTTTCACGATGTGGCTAACAGTACGGAAAGTCACAGCATGACTTTCTGAAGCGAGAAGAAGTATTACCTCTGAATGGCTTTTACTGTATTTTAAAACATGGACAGGCGTAGACACTGGGTGATAAATCACGACTTGAAAGATCGTATCCCCAGACTCATTGCTCCCTTGGTTCTTCCATACTGGGATCTGAGAAGAGGGCATATCCCCATCACATGCTCTCCATCACAGGTAGCATCAGTCTCACGACACAACTGACCTACTACTGAGCTGGCACCTCAGAAAGAATCAGTGAGTGAGCTTAGTTAACCGAAAATAGACTTGGTTAAACTAAAAGCTGTCAGCCATCAAAGAAGAAAAACTGAGCTTTGTTGTAGTATTTCTGTCTTTAATGCCGTTCCCACTATCAAAATTTGCTGAATGTTGCTCAAGATTATTACACTATATTAGCACAAAATTACTAACAACATTAGTATCGGAAGGAAAACATCTTGAAAAGCAGGAACCCCTCACAGCTGCTATGCGAGGTTGGCACTCCAAAAGGAATTTTCCATTTTAGGAAAAGAAACTCGCTTCTTCCAGCAAGTTTGTTTTCACTGCGTTATTTCGTGACACACAGAAAATGCATTTGATGGCAACACAACAGTTTATGTCTTTAATACATATAAGGCTGCGTTTTATTATCTGCTACATCCATGGAAGACTAATAGGTAGCAAGAGACAGAATTTTTCTTCTATTACTTGTAGGTGACAGAGGGACAATACCAGTGAAGAACCACAGGATTAGAGAATCAGCACACAAGTACATCCTTCTGTTAATAGAGAAGTTAAGTATAATGTATTTCCTAACCAGAAATGTCCCAAAAAACAGTCTCTATCTACCAAACTACCTACACTGTATACTTTTTTCTGAGTATACTGCATGGTTGTTTGATTATTTTTCCACCAGCAGAAGGAGCTCTTTATTAAAAGAAAAGTGTGCTAATTCAGTTTATTGGAGGTTTACAGCTTTTTTGGCTCCTCCTAGTCAGAGATCAAAGAATTTAGCATACACGGTGGATGTGGGGGAAAAAAGGGGAAGTGAAAACAAAGAAACAATCAAAAAGAAAAAATAGGAAAAGGAAGAAAAACACACAGAAGCAGAGCAAAGGCAGTATGCTTAAGAAATCATCTTCTGAAAAATAATAAAAATATAAAAAGTTATAAAACATGTATTTGTGAGCTTAATGGGAGGAGTGCCAGTACTTGAAGCACGGACAAATATTCTGAGCTAACTACCTGAAGTCACAGCACCTGTTTTTTCCCCTGTACACAGCAAAGCAAGCCAAGAAAGTTCATTTTCTGTCATTATAACGCTCGTCTGATTAAAATAATCAGTTTAGACACTCTAATAGTCAAATTTTATGTTAAACAATAGAAAACTGATACCTGCTATTAGGTGTGGGAATATGGGCAAAAGGAAAACTTGAACGAGACATTAAAAATGAACCTTCGATCTCTGAAAAGTGAACGGTTCCCTAAAGATTTCCATTACAGGTTCTCAGCATGCCTACACATGCTTTAGCAATTCGGTGCTACCAAGCAAAAACACTGAAGGTTTAAGGTCAGCTTCTATTGTCCTAGCAGGAGAGAGAAGATAAAGCACTAAGCAGCAGCTATCTTCAGTTACCTAGGATTATATAAACCTGAAGAATTCTCTTTTATTTCAAACCCATGCTGGGCAAATAGAGTTACTTCTTAAATCAGAAGACTGCTGCATTAGCTTTCTGCAGATACATCATTACAGTTGTTATTACAGTAGTTTTTCTATAGGAATCGTAAGCAACTGTGCAATTTTGGAAAGTTTCTCCGTTAAATACAAATATCCATTTCTCTTCCCTCTATCTTGTTTGAAGGGCAATAGATAAAATCTCTAATTCGAGTGAGCATGTGATGCTTTCACCTTCTCCTTTATCTCATATTTCTATTCTGTCCCCCTCCCTCCCACATCTTTTTTTAACGTGGAATAGGGTCACACCTATTTCTCTTACAGTATTTTAAAATGCACTGTTTTGTTGAGATTATAGTGTTTAAGTCACACAATAACCACGGTCCCAGCCTTTGTAGGTCTATAAATGCACTCATTTTACTTAATGTTCGGAGCAGAATTCACCTCGCACAACCACGCCTGTAACTTTGGCACCTACTTTAAGACCCTCTGTGGAGATGGACGGAGATGCTGCCACAAGGCAATTTATCACAATCACCTGTTCGTACAGGTAAGAGTGGAAAAGAAATGCCCTCTGGAACGGCTTCCTGTCTTCCTCGCTTGGCAGTGACCACAAGAAGGCACGCAGATGATAAGCTCAGGCTCACACTTTATATTGGTGCCTTTGGCAGGATGAGTCCCATCCATCACGGTCACACCTGAGCGTGCCCTGCAGTCCCACCAGGATACAGATAAGGAGAGCTTGTCCCAGAGCTTTTTTGACTCGCCTTTCACAATGCCCACATCATTACTCATCTCTCAGTGACTGCACTGCCCTGCACCTATTGCTCTCACCTTATTTACCCTTACCTACCAAATCTATTACCTGACCACAGCACGAGCCATGTTTTCATTCTGCCTAATGGCTCATAATACTATTTCTCCCCGGAGATTATTCTCCCAGGCCGACCCTCACACAGGGAAGGAAAATGCAATCAAAGGCTTTAAACAGCACCCTCATCCCCCTTCAAGTTCTTCATTAAAGTGTATCTTCTGTGGTCTTCTGCAAAATACAACCACCTTGCACCAACCAGGCCATCAGAATACTGATTTATACACGCAATCCTTCCCTTACCCCACTCCTTGTCACTTGGCTTCTCCAAACCACTGACCACATACGTATAATCTACCTGTTGAATCCTTCTGTAATCCTAAACGTGAAGCTCTCTGGGGAAAAGGTTGCTTTGAACGCTGTTAGTACACACGGCATACATGATTGTATAAGCCTCTATCCAGCAGCCACTGTCAGGCACATTATTACAAATAGCTGTTGCAGCCTACTGCTCCTGGGTTATAGAACAAATTTGTTTTTAAAGAGAAGATTATAGTGTCTCTCAGTCCTCCTATAAACTCAGAGGATTTATCAGAGACTGAGAACATTTTGTTAAAAGAGTTAGCAAACCATTCCTAGTGTAGCCACCTCCTCTGAGAATTTTACTGCAACTTGAGTAATTTTTTTAAAAACTCCTTTTGGGGTTATAACCGTTTGCTGTTATCTTCCTTTTCACATGAAACAAAGAGCTAAGCACCAATTTATCCCACTAAAGCTTAATCATTAAGTTAAGGTGACTAATTTAGGACTATAAATATCTCTGAAGTGTCTTTCACATCTCAGTTACCTAATTCTGAAGGGGCCCATCTTCCTCTATTGACTAGAAGGAAAGCATAAGCAATTGCTTTGCTATAGCAGGTACTTCACTGAAGTGTGTGAAAGTAAGCAAGCTGAGTATTTTTGGAAACCCGAAGTCTATCTGTTTGATAAGTAAGAGACAATTAAAATCTCAGCATTAACTGTTTTGTAGAACCCTTTCATTTTAAAGGCAGCATCAGAGTTTCAGATCCTGCTGCACGATTACCAACCTGGCACGTTTTGGAGAAAAACAGCAAGGCACGGTGCCTTTGCAAAAAGCACGACAGGATAATATACGTGTCAGGAGACGTGCTGAATGCACCTTCTCCACGTCAACTGAGCAAAACCCAATTTAGCAAATTAAGATAGATGAAGAATGGATGTTGCGAGTGTTTCTCGTTTCACATGTGAAGCTGAGCTCATTAAGACGTGCCTGAAAAATTCCAGTTTCTAAGCAGCATTATAGCCTGGGCTTGTTTGTTTATATTGCATGATACTTAATATATAATTATTACTACCAACTGAGACCTTTGGCTTATTCTTTTTTTTCCTCTCTGTTTCATTGCACACACCTTCCTGAGTAGTCACTGACCTCACTGAGACCAGATTTCTAGTTGGCTTTGCAGAAAAACTGTATCAGCATCAACAGGGAAATTTACTAAATTTACCAGTATTCGCCCAAGCATTGCGGAGGTGAAAGCTTGTTTCCCTGCCCTGTCATTCACCAAAGCCAGAGAGACATGCAAAGGAAAGGGCACAATTGGATGACATACGTCCAGAAATGGGAAACCTGCCTCAGACTTGGTTTAGTGGTCCTTCATCACAGCCTTCACACAGGTTGCTTACTTTGACCCCTAAAAATCTGTTCCTTTGCCGCAATTCCTGCTTGGCACCCACAGTTACCTCAGGAAATAAATTTTGCCCGGTGACCAGTTAGTTTGGCAATGCCCACCTTCTCTCGTTAGCTGGCAAAAAGTTCATCTGATGAAGACCAGCAGTACTCAAATGCATTCAATTCCAGGCAGGAGGGAAAAGAGCCTCCCTCCCACCAGGGTGGAAAGGAGAAGTGCTGAGTCTGTTGGTCTGAAACTGGGGTTTCTATTTCGGGGATTCTGCTTATCTGATCGTGGATTTGGAGGAGCTCCTTTCATAGCTTTTCTTGTGCACTGTCAGTGGTGACAAAGTAAAGAACTGGGAGAAAAAAAAAAAAAAGAAAAAAAAAAAAACAGCTACCCTGAGCTGTTGAGAACACCACTGACTTAGCAGGAGAAAAAGGAAAAATGGACAGCTAAAAATGGGAGTCCTGCTCAGAAGGAAAGCCTCTGATCTACGCCACCCTGCAGAATCAGGGAAGAGATGTACTCAGATAACTTTGCACAGCTCCGCTCATTAAAAGTAACAGCCTCAAAACAGATGGAGGAAGAACAGGGAGAAAGAACAGGCAGAATGGCTGAAGCAACAAACAAAAAAAAGTCACTTCTGTGACTTGCGAAAGAAGATCTCTCTTCGACCCGACTTCCCAGCCCCCCCAAAATTCATATTTTTTCAGTAGAAAAAAAAGGCTGGATAAAGGACAGAATACAGCAGTTAGCTAATGGATGAGAGGTAACCAAAAACCATACAAACAAACAAACAAAAAGATAGAAAAGGTATAAAGGGAGGGATTAATCTGAAGGACTTTAGAAACTGTAGTACTGTGCTGAAAGAATACATCTGTGTGACTCTGGGTGTGCTGGTGCAGGATGTGACCCCACTGAAAAATGAAAAATGAATGTCTTTTTTTTTTTTTTTCTTCTTTTTGGGGCCATGGGGGTGAACTACTGCGTCACTTTTCAGCCAGCTCAGGTCTCTAACCAAGACCACTGCATGGCCTCAAAAGTGGGCATGCCAGCACAGCACAGGGGTCTGACCGAGCAGGAGCTGCTTTTTTTTTTTTTTTTTTTTGCAGCCACCACCCCACTTCTCTGCCTAAATAACAGCATTTTTGTGCATCATGCATTAACCACCCAGTGTCACATCCTTTGATTTATTTATTTTTCTCCTGCATGGTCCCACATGCTTGACAGAGCTGGTACCTGATGAATCTGATGCATGGGACCTGGAGCAGGGAGGAAGCTGTGGTATTTCTTAACACTGCAAAGTATGGCTCAGGAAGACCTCACACATTGGGATTTCATAGATCAGAGAGCTCTGATGTGAGTTAGAGAGCTCTGACTTCTGAGAAATCATGAGATCTGCCACTTGGTCCTGCTCAGCTCCTTGCCACAGTAATTTTCAGTCCTCATTTGTGACAACCGAGCAAGCACTAGGCCACACCATGCTGTTACATACTACGGTGCCATGCCTAACCCTACCCAGTGGAGTTCCCAACAGAAATGCACAGAACAGTGATCAGACCAAGCTCTGAACCTGAAAGCATGAATCCAGAGCAGCACGGTGCCACATCCCTGTGAGTTAACCTGAAGGGAGGGCTGTTGAGATCACCTGCAGTTTCCATTGGTTTGGGTTTGTCTGTCTGTCTGTGTGTTCTCTTAAACTGGCAAATAAATTGATTTCAGATGGAAGGCAAATAAATAGGTAAAAAAATCAACGGTGAAACCAGAACACTTTTCTTCTCGCCATTTTGTGTCATTTATATCGCAATACCAATCTCTTGGTTTTGTAGCCACGAGAGGCAAAAAGAGAACACAGGTCTTTGTTTCAAATCCATGGACAGATCTGAAATTAAACACCTAAAGTAAGCCTACAGCAGCTAACAGAGCCAACCACATGAAATGTGGATGGGGAATGATGCACCCAATGCTCTGTTACTGCCCGTGTCCAGTTATGGCAATCCCTTCACTGAGTTCTCACCTCAGAGACCACAGGAGTCATAACCAACTGCAACACGCTGCTGGGCCACAAATAGATTCGTGGTCTCTTTTGGACTGAGCAATCAGCCCATGGACTAGCTCAGATCCAAACCAACAGCAGCAAAAAGAGCATCTAAAGTTATGCCTGACACAGCATCACTCGAAGCAGCAGCATAATCCTGAGCGATGTTCATGGTGGCACAGTGCGGCGCTGGTCAGCGGCTGGCCTGCAAATTGACCATAGGCCTGTAGATCAAATCGAACATTTCAATTATCTCGTATTTTGCATTAAATCATTACCTCTCCCGTAATCACCACCTGTAATATCGCTGTAGGAACAGGGACCTTTATAACCATCGCTGAGGCAGTCAGGCATTTTATTCTGCCTCCTCGGTATCGCTCACGTCTCACGTTCCTATTAAGCAGGCAGGTCTGACACCTGTCTCCTTAACAAGTAGCAAGACCCACTCCCATAGATAAGCAGCAAGTCCGCATGCAAATGATTAACACTCCCCTCTCGTGAAGCCACACATCTTTGCGCTCAAGTGAGAATAACTGCTTGTGCTATTGCAAGTAGTAAAACGTGTCATTCAGTCCTCGAAATAAAAGCCTAAAAGCGAACGCGAGGTGACGTGGGTGTAAGCCAACACAAGTGAGTTGGACTCCAAGGCAGTTTAGTAGTGTTTGTGGGATCAGAGATCAGTAAGTTGTCTCTACTGGTCCTCATGCCCTACCATCATCCCCGTATTCAAACTTCTACCAACAAAAATCTGTCACAGAAATCCCATCAGTGATCGCTCCTCTTTGTGTAATCTCTTAATTCTGGCATATAAATTACAGCAGTTTTGGTTCATGGGTGAAACATCAAAGCTCATTTATAGAACAGTTTAATATTTAACAACATCATATTTAATAAAAAGCAAAAAGCTTACTACTTCTGTCGTATTTATTGATGGGCATGTGTAACATCATGAAGCAGTACAATATTGCAGGAGAAACTTACCAGTGTACCCATCTCCAACTGCCATGGAGTTGTATTTCAATCCTTTACCACAGTGAGGGTCTCTGACGCACGTAAAGACACGAGTATTTCACCCTTCATCATAGATTTCCAGCCCTAAACAGCACAGCACCAGAGCTGCATGTTTCTCCTAACTGCATCCTACTGTGAGACCCTACTACGTGCGCAGGAGAAGCCCAGAAGAAGCAGAGCTAACATTTTAAATTGATCCAGTCCTGCTTAGAAAACAGTGCCTCTTCCTACTTCTTCGGTTTCCCAGGATAGCACGATTTGTTTCTGGTTTTAGAAGTCTACTCACAGAATCACGAAGCGTGACCTTCCTCCTTTCCGCTAGAGCACTGTTTCTAAACAGAGCCCACACTGCATTTTACTCTTCACGACTGCTGCTAGGAGCGTTCTTGCTCTTTTCCCAGCATCAAGCAGGCATCCACTAGAGGCAATCCTTAAAGACGCCAGAAACCGAACCTCCTGCCCCGAAAGCAATCCCGGTCCTGGATGCACCGGTCGCGATGCCCAGTTCATCTAACTCCCTGACACCGTTTTTTAAAGCCTGAGGAGCCACCAGAACTACAGGAATCAAATCACGTTGGTACATTTCTGGGCCCAACAGAAGCAAAGGACATTCAGGAAGAGAGCCAAGTGTCCCCTTACGGGGAGGAGGTGCTGTACCAAAGCACCTGGAGCCTCACACAGCTGCTATTTACACGGACCTTTTTGCGAGTACACTCTCAGAGCCCGTAATTTATCAGTCTTGCCCAGCCTACCCAAAAGGTGATCTAAGGGCTCATATGCCATTTCCATGGGAGATGGGACATTAAAATAAAATATATTCCAGCTCTTTGATTCCCATTGATTTTGTGGGTAATACAATAACCAGAATGAGATAGCTGAAACCAATAAAAACTGATTTATAGCATTAAAGGCATTCTTTATAGCACTTATTTATGGTACATTACATCTGAAATCCAATTTCACAGGCTGCTGTTTGAAACTTTCTGTTCAATCATAAATACACTACATACAGCATAGCTCAGTGCCATGGAGTCAGATTATACAAATGCCTATGTTCCCAGAAGGAACTGCACTTCTGCTGCAATTGTGGTAAATGAGTTTGACAGTAATTTTTCCCAGCCAACTTCCAACCAAAAGTTCCAGTCAGCACTCAATAAATTTAGAATATACAGTTACTCCTTTAATCATAATAAACATCTATTTATTCACATAATTCAGTTATTGAAAAGACATTAACGGAAAGCACAGAAAACAAACTTGGCATATGCTACATGATAACCCACTAAGTATATTTAAGCATGCTAGCAGGGATCCTGTTTCCAAAGCACACACGAGCATTCATGTGTACCACTCCCATTCACGGGGAAGGGAACATTATAATCCCACTAGTTCAATTTTAGAAGGGTGAAAAGAATGCGTTTCCAGCTGCACACTTCAAAGGAACAGACTACATTCAGGTCACTTACTATAATCATTGTCAAGGAAAAGGCAAAAAATCAGATCTGACTTTTACAGAGGCACTGTCATGTGAATCTGGAGCAAGTTCTTATTTATTTGAAAAGGCTTTTCCCTGAAAGTAAAATCACTGCAAACTATGTTTGTCAGGCTTTATGTAAATTTAAGTTGAAAGATGTTTTCTCCCTACCCCTGATATGAAGGCAGACTCTGTGTGATGTAACTGCTTCATGGTTATGAGAGATTATTTTTAAAGATGCAACTGCATTGATGTGCTACAAAACAGAGTACCTGTAGTGTTAATACTTACAGGAATAATGGGAAAAAAAAAAAATCCTATTATGGCATATCACATTTGGTTCCTTGAGAGAAACTACTCCACAGAGAAACAGAGCAAGACAAAATTAAGTCTCTAAACATACAGAAGTATTTTTGGTCTTTGGTTCCATAGCTATAAAGCCACAGACCCCTGTGGGGAAGAGAAAATATATCAATATTGTGAGAGCAGGTGATGGCTGGAGACCTAGTGAGAATAACCCAAAATATGTAGACTTGGTATAGATTTGGGGGAAGAAAGTGAGGTACAGGGAAGAGAAACTATATCGTGGGGTGCCAATTGAGAACAGACCTGAACTAACATGTGTATTTAATACAAATCTCTGTAGGAAGCAGATGGGAGGGAAGCACACTTTCAATAAGGAAACTTGAGACTGCAAAGCATTAATAATTTAATATACAATCTTTCACCTCCTGAACACCAATTCAAATCCAATTCACATCAGCTGTGACCCAAACTTATTAAGTGGCCTGCATGTTGAAACGATATCATAGCCTTAATTGGTTTCTCATGTACTTGAGATAAAGCTGGCCACTACCTTCAACATTAATAGCAAACTCTACAAAGGGCTGAAGACCACAGATGAGAAACACTCCCCCAGAACAGACTCCCCACTCCAGTGCAAGCTGGGACACTTCCCAGAAGAACTCCCTTGATCTGTAAGTAAAAGGAATTTAAATAAAGTTGAAGCAATATGAAAATTTTAAATAATAATAATAATAAGAGAATTTATTAGGTTGTGGCATGGATTATTTTCAAAGAGTTATAATTGTATAACACAGATTTTCTTTACGTATTTCTTTATATTGCCACTGCAAGGAAGGTTTGGTTACTAAAAGAAAGTACTGAGCAAGACCACACTGCTGGCCATCACGGACATAATCAACCATTTGACAGGTGAATTCCTCTAAATTATAACCTATATCCTATTGCTTTAGCACAGTAAACCCAGGGATGAGAAGAGGAAGAATGGAAAATATTGCAGGTCATGTTATCCAGGTCCTGGTCACCGGCAGAGAAACACTTTTCCATTTTCCTTGATCCATTTAAAATGACCCGTACCTGACAAAATACATAACTGTGTACCCTCGTAGAATTTTTCTGGACAACAAGCACAGACTCAGCAGCCCCGTGGAGAAAATAAAAACATTTATATAGATTTCATTGAAATGAAAAGATACTATAGCACCTCTTTTCAGATTTAATGAAGTAAAATTCACTAGGCTTGATCATAAACTATCCACATTGACACCGAGATTTCACTTCAAGACAAGGCATATCTAGGTACATGATTTGGAAGAGAGATTTTAGTGGTATTTTCAGTCCAAAGCCCCTTCCACAGTCGTCTTACATAAAATGAGAGGCATTACAGCTAGAGAAACATTTTTTCCATTTTTCAGCAAACCAGTGTTTTGCTTACTCTGCAGCTGAATTCGTACAAGAATTTGTGAAGAATCTGCTCAGAATGTTAAATCCACCACATGCTAGCAATTTGACTTTAATGGCCTTTCCCATGGAAAAACATCCCCAAGCAATCAACCAAACACAAACTTTGAGAACCTAGACGTTCTGTAATACCTCAAGGAGAGATTATTAGTCACAGCAAAATTAAAGAAAAATTTCAGTTAGCTAATCAGGATTTAGAAAGCTCTGACGTTGTTAGAGGCATTTCACTCAGCTACTTCTATGTACAATATTAAACATATTATAGTATACAATGTACAACGCTTAAAATATGTACTTGACTCACACTTTTTGAATTTTTGTTAAACTTTACTCGAATGTGAAGAGAGTGAAAGTCATAAGAGGGTAGCTCAATGACAGTCTCTACTTCAGGTAGAGATTCAGCTAAGAAGATGGAATGTATTTCAAAAGGGATTCATACATTAAATCATTTTCTTATAGATTTAAAACCTGCATTGAATCACCTTCTTCACTTTGAGTAGCATAAACTCTTTTTGAAAGAGTATGCAAGTGTCAGAGGGATCGAAAACTATAGAGAAAATGGTAAAAGACATAAGAACATCTCTTTAAGAGGGTACGTGACATAAAATGATAAATTATATGCTTCTATTTACATTCTCCTCCTATAAGACAAGATCAAATTCAAAAGTAATACATTTAAGTCTGATTAAAGGAAATTTCATTTTTTCAGATATAATACATGCCCACAAAATACATTGCAAACTAGGCTGTTAAAATACAAAAGTACAATTCAAAGACATTATGAATTATGGCATCTCTCCCAAATTACTCTAACGTTTTTTTGTTGGTAGCTTTTTTTTTTTTTTTCTCCTTTTAAACACAATCCATAACTCCGTAGACCTACAGAAAGTGACAAATACAATGCTGATGCAGGTGCAATGCTTCACACTGACACATAGCTTTTCTCTGAATACTTGAGTAGGAAATTAATAGCATAACAGACACCAAAGTAAACACCTCATGAAATCTAGATCAATCTAGCTAACCGAAGAAAAGCAACAAGGAGTTGTGAAACAACAAAGATTCGGCTGCAGCAGAAAGTACAACTTTGCCCTACAGGGTAGACTCACAGGTAGGCAACAGGAGGCACTGAACCTCTTCAGCAAATGCTTAGCCTCCAATATCAGGGTAATTTAAAAATACAAGTGTTCTCCCTGTTTATGCGTTGCGAACACTGGTCCCTTGTTTCAGAAAACTTATTTTAAAAAGGCAAAAGAATAATAGAAATGGGAACATCTGGCTGGATAGGATTTCGGCTTCTCAAATTCAGTTCCCTTCAAAAACAACTGCGTTGAAGGATTAAGCCTCATTTCAAAAATAGCTATGTGGGCCGTTAGACTTAAAATAGCTGTGCAACCTAGAATAACTAGACTTTTAAGCTACGCTACGCATGAAGTCTGTGCCTCTTGGAACAGAAGTCGGGTGCAAGGACTAAGGAAGAGGGCATTTATGCTGAATTTATACTGAATGCTAGCACACACATCTAAGTGTTCACACACTTTGAACACCTGCAAGTTCACACACTTGCAGGTGTTCAAAGTCATGTCTATAAGGCAAAAGGAAAGCCAGGGTCTGACCTGTGTCCCTGCTAATACCTTTGTGCTCTTGTTGCTACTCACATCCAGCCCAGACTGGACTAAGAAAATTATTTTTGTGTGTTTTCAAAGTACTTGAAATAAACAAGCACAGGGCTTTACAGCAAGAAGTGGAGTATGTGCACTCGCATGCTGTGGCCAGCGTGTGGGCATGTCTGAGAGTGCAAAGGCTGCTCAGGTGGTGTCCGGGAACTGCATGGAATAGAGGACAAACCTTGTGCTCTTTCATCCATAATGCTGTCTGAGAGCAGTCCCTAGAGTGAGCTATCCCCAAGCGAGGTGAACCCGTGCTTAGAAGAAGCATTTGCCCTTAGGAATGTGATGTGCACCCCGGGAATGCCTCGCTCCTGAAAAGTTATCTTTTCAGGTGTCTACTGAGATGAACATCAAAACAAGATGCATTATGAATGTGACAAAAAGTGGGGACATAGTCCAGGAAGAGTATGGGAAAGGCATCAAAACCACTCTGAGGATTGCTTTTATTACATACATCAGCCCTGAGCTACACGTTCTCAAAATCCTCTGGGGACACGAGGAGGAAAGGTGCACAGAGTCTGAAATCACTGCAGTGCTCTCTTGCTTCGAGGTCTGAAGTCATACACATGCTGCTAGAATCTAATAAGCTATTAGTTGGAGAAAAACAGTCTTTTTTGTTATTTAGTTCTGACTTTCAGGGCAATCTAAAGCTTACTATTTTCCCCCCAGTTCTAAAAGATAACCAAAAGACCAATGCCAATGTTTTCCCACTGGTATGTGAACACAAGCCTGAAATTCATAGTACTAAAAGTACACAGCACTGAAAGTCTCCACTCCCTGTAAAACACCATTCTTGCACTAAAATAAAAGGATAAGGAAAGATGAGATAGGGCACTAAAAAACAAATTTAAATGCTATCCCAAACATTGCATAGCAAACATATTTTATGACTTGTATTATGCATTTTCCTAACTTTTCCCTTTCATTAGAATCTCAGAAACAGGCATTTCATTACTGTTCAATCTGCACTGAAAAAAAAAAAAAGTCAGTGTCAGCAATCCAAAGCTAAGATTTAATAGGGTAATGTTAAAGCACACAATGAAGAATTATAATTATTAAAGCAAACTATACTTTGTGAATAAATGAACGTGAAAGACATCCAGCCTTTATTATATTTTATTTACTAATTCATAAGATTTAAAAATTTGCAAAGAGTTTTAAATTATTGATGTGACTTATGCTTTAAAATATTCTCAGCATATTCTGGCCTCATAACCTAAAACCTGGATGCTCTTAATTTCTTCATGTAACTCCTGTCCAGCTGCACACACACAGCGAAAAGATGGGAGACTCCTTAAACCAGCCACCACCATGCAGTATGGGATCTGTGGTAGCTGTTTAACCTTGATTTTACAGCTTGATGTAGCGAACGTTGATAATAACTGGCAGGTGGAGCCATCCCTTGCACCCTGAGGATGCGATACAGCATATTTCCTTCTGCTTCTGAAGTACATGTCAACATGGCAGACATACCATCATCAGAAATCTTACATATTTTTGAGGGCTTCATACACTTCTGTAAAATGTTAAGCCCTTAAAATGAGAGAAATTGCTGGAGAGTGGTTGTTTTTTTCTTAGGATGTGGGACAGATAAACAAAATGCACTTGCTCTGATACCTCTAAATCTTTCACAGGGTACGTGCCATATTCTGAACAAATAGAAATTCTCACTTCTAACTGACTTTCCCTAATTAATGAACAAAGTGCTTCTTACCTTCTTATGATCATTGTCAATAAAGTCCATGAACCCACTGCAATTAAGAAAGTTACAGTGTGCCAGAAGTGCTTCATAATTACTCTAAGTTGATGAATAATTTTTATGACCAAGTGGATCAAAGCCAATTCACCTCATTTTCATTTAGAAGTATTTTAAAATAGTCTTGTCTGCAGCAGCTGTATCAGAGGGCAACCAAGACACATTGCTCTTTCTTGAAAGTTCACAACACCTGTTTCATTGGTCTTCTTATCTACTGGAATCCAGTACAAGATATTTCTGAGAGCTTCTTTGATTAGAAAAACAAGTCACTGCTGCATAGAGAGAATACCACTGAATATACACGGCCTTGCAAACATCTTCAAACTGCATCACCATTTATTCCATCCTGCTTTTTATAATTTTTTAAATGTTTTTGTAGTCATTAAGCTCACAGGGGACTGAGTCGATTAAAAAAAAAAATACTTAACTTCAAGTGATGACTTCCAGAAATAACTCAGAGGGATGTAATTCTTGCAAGTCAGCTCTTGAGACTATCATATTATTCTGTCAAAGCTTTCTGCTGAACAACTCTGTGAAACTGTCTTCCAATTAAAAGAGTGAAACCACATTCCTGTTACCTACACACTACTCAGAACTCGTGAAGTTCAACTAAGCCAAATTCCTGTGCCCAATTAGATGATCCCTATGGTCCTTTCCAGCCCAAACCATTCTATGATTTTATGATGTACTTGAGTGGTACTGCTTGAACTTTGACTGTAAGAGTAGTAGGGTACAAGTGATCAGATATAAACCCACTTTGACTATGTCTTTCTAACATGAGAGAGGTGTATACCAGCTTGTGCAATTTTCAAGGATGTTTGTACAGTAAATCTCATCACACGTACAAGCCCTTTGGGTGTTGATGATGTACCACCAAGAAGCTGTGCAGGTTTCCAGGCTAAGCTCTGCAGTTTCTTGACCAGAGAACTAAAGATGCAACCAGAAGACCTACCTTCCTTCACTTGTGTAAAGTGGTGGGCAATTTCCTCATAGCCATGTGCTATACAGTATTCTTGTTGAAGTTATGAGTCAGGGAAAGCTTCATTTTCAACTTTTTGCTCCTCCTAGCAGAAGCACAGCAGAGCTACCTGGGCAGGGATGATAAAAGGCTGAGAACATGAATAGCAAGGCATGAGTATGCCAAGCCTTGCTTGCGTAAATTGATCAAAAAGCACTTTCAGGGAAAAGCATTATGACAGGTAAATCATCTCTCTCGGGGCAGGATATTTACGAGGAAGCATTTTAGCCCCTGAATGTTTAAATACCTTTTCCTTCAAAAGAAAGAATCACAGAATCATTAGGGTTGGAAAAGACCTCCAAGATCATCTGGTCCAACCATCACTCTACCACCAGTGTCGTCGACTAAACCATGTCCCCAAGCACCACGTCCAACCTCTCCTTGAACACCCCCAGGGACGGTGACTCCACCACCTCCCTGGGCAACCCGTCCCAGTGCCTGACTGCTCTTTCTGAGCAGAAATGTCTCCTCATTGCCAACCTGAACCTTTCCCTGGAGCAACTTGAGGCCATTCCCTCTAGTCCTATCACTGGTTACCTGTGAAAAGAGGCCGACCCCCAGCTCCCCACACTTCCTTTCAGGTAGCTGCAGAGAGCAATGAGGTCTCCCCTGAGCCTCGTCTTCCCCAGACCAAACACCCCCAGTTCCCTCAGCCGCTCCTCACAGGCCTTGTGCTCCAGGCCCTTCACCAGCTTTGTAGCCCTGCTCTGGACACGCTCCAGGGCCTCAGTGTCCTTCTGGTAGTGAGGGGCCCAAAGCTGAACACAGCACTCGAGGTGCAGCCTCACCAGAGCAGAGCACCAGGGGACAATCACCTCCCTGGTCCTGCTGGCTGCAATATTGCTGATACAAGCCAGGATGCTGTTGGCCTTCTTGGCCACATGGGCACACTGCCCAGGAGACGGGAAAGAGAGGAGTCTGAGTACCTGCAAAACTAACTAAACTCAAAAGGAGGTATCGATGGACAAGTTCCTATTGCAGAAATATGTGCAAAAGTTAGATGACAAGATACCTCATATTGAGCACCAATATTAGTCTGTCTCTAGGCAGAAGCCCTGCAGAGCCTGCAATTTATACTGTCAGGAAAGAGAACTGCAGAAAAAAAAATTATGAAACAGAGTGATTAGTCAATAAAATGGCAAGTGAAATTCAGTGTAAACAAACGGAGAAAACAGTAATCCAAACCATACATCCAGCCCTGCTACGAGTTCTAAATTGGCTGTTTCCACTCAGAAATGACACTGCGAGACAACAGAAATTTCCAGGAAAATGTAGTCTCTGGGCTGGTCATCTGTGTGTACTTCATTGTTGGTGGGTCATCAGAACCAGATGCCTTTCTCTTTTAAACAACATATTCAAATGTCTTTCCGCAACACATTTTTTGTGTTCTGAGACTTCTGCTGTGATTTGCTTTGTGCTTCTACAGTGTTACAGTAATCACAATGGAACAGTTAAAATGCTCTATTAGGACTATTTAGGTAAATCCTACCATGTGGTTTATTATCTTTGGATAATATTATGGTAAATTGTCCTTCACCCATCTTTGCATCTTAAAAATGACACCATGACACTCAATGTCTCCTCCCTTTTTAAAAATTGCACTCTTGCCAGGAATTACCCTTCACAGAAAGGGCTTCCCCAGTACCTGTAAATGCTTGTAACGATGCTCCATCATACACCTCAGCAAAGTTAGACTGATTATTCTATCAGGGAGAGCAGTAATGTGCACTTACAGAGCTAAGAGGCTCAAATATTTGCTGCTGCTGCTGCAGCAAAGCACGAGATTGAGATCCAGCCTCAGAGTACCCAGGCCACCACGCACTAGCTCCTTCTCCTTTGCCTCCATTTGGTGCCAAAGAAAAGGGACAGAAAGAAGTTAGAAGTGCTTTGCACAAACCTCGTGCTTCTTGTCCTGTCAGCTCTGTTAATCTCAGCCAAGAGAAGGGTCAGAGCAGCCTAGGAGCTACAAACTAATAATCTGGCAGCATCCCCATAGGAGGGCCATGTAGGCATCTGAGCGCAACCAGAATGCAGCAGCCCAGAAGAAGTGGGGGAAGGCACCCAGCAGAAACACAAAACCATCAGTGACAGGAGCCCATTACCGATTCCTCCTTTGTAACCTCACAGCAACATAAGGAAGATTGTGCTGAAGACAGCAGCAAGACCGGGAAAAACTGGTAGTCACAGCCAAGGGTAACAGGAAAGCTATATTTCATGCTGTTTGTCATTTTATATTTTTGTTTTCTCTCCCCTCAGCAACTGTCCCTCCCCGCACAGAAAGCAACCCTTTTTCATGATAGGCAGCTTTGTGATATGAAAAATTTAATGAGCAGATGGAACAGCAATCCATTATCCATTAAAATATTGCAGTGGGTTAATTCAGCAAATAAAAATGGAGAATGAAGCAGATGGCCGTTTATAGTTCTCTTGATTTCTTAAATATTCCTTCCCGGTGCAGAGCCATTCTTGTATTTAACGTGAAATGCACAGCTCCCACCATGTGCGCATTATGCAACCATTCGTATGACTTCATAAACATTACATCTTATAGAGCAATTATTTTTTATGCCTTCTTTAAAGGAAAAGCTGTAGCATTTCATGGCAAATTATTCCCAGACCTCAGATATCTTGAAATAATTTGAAAGACCTGCCAACAGCAAATGATAAATCCACCAAGTGCAAATGTTTGCTCAAGATATTTTTTGGATGTATCTTAATTTTCTGGCTTTGTGAAATAATGCAGGAAAAGTGTTTTCACATGAGATTGGGGTGTAATATTTCAAGTATTTAGTATTATGTCATACACATATGCCGGGAAAATAGGTACCTGAGCTCCTTTCTCAGTGTGCTAAACTGGAAATAGCTGCTTCGTCAAAGCAATTGCAATTCACAGTGAAGCAGCAATTGAGTACTGATGACTGTTACTTTTGATTTCACAAAAACATATTCTCTGTCACTAAAAGAGTGAATATAAAATTTAGTGATTGTCTCTTACCCAACTGTATACGCAACAACCAAGACCAAAGCTTGTGCATATTCCTTGCAGCAAGTTGACTGTGTAAATAGCTAAAAAATACACTTTATTGAGAGACCTACGTAAAGTTAAAATCACTTATTAAAATAAGTTTTGTCATTAAGATGCATTAAAACATTAACACACCAAATGCAATTAATATATCATTAACTAATTCTGCCCAGTGCACAGAGCCAGTACATATAAGACTTATACTACCAACTAATCTCACCTACACTGACAGGTACAGTGGCACATAAATGATATGCATGATTTGAAATGGGACCTTCTCCACCAAGTTAAAAACAGTATTACCATCATTTCAAGTTTTATACTTCTGTTCATTTTCTTCTTTCTTTCTTGTGCAAAGGCTTGTGCAAAGAGACCTCAAGACATTGAGTCCAACCATGTTTTGTACCATGTTATATCTAGATCCAAATTTAATTCCAATTGACACAAACAGCTTCACTTCCTTGAGGAAGGGGGAAAAAAAAAAGTGAAGTACGTAAAGGCAGTATCCCCAACTTTGCAAGTCAGTACAAAGTTTAAATAACTGCCTTCAACACAGTGATCCAAGAAAAGAAGAGCACACAAAACTAAATAGAAAACTGAGAAGCTGTAGACGTCTACAGCAACCAAGGCAACCTCAGTTCCACAACAGAAATCCCCACTACTACACAAGGACACTGCTGCTCAAAACTGGAGTGCCTAGCTGCTGCCAAAACTCATTTGGATTCACAGATGAGACATCCTTCAGTCCTACACTTCCTAAAGGCTCAAAGCAGCCAGTTTTTTCCAGAGTTGGAATGAACCCTAAGACTTCCACCACTTGAAGCCGGTTTGTATGAAGCTACTGGAAAGGGGCAAGTCATTCAGAGGACGAAGCCACTAAACTAGGTTAAACAGAAAACTTCATCGCAGAGGACCTCAAATTTTTAATTCTTTCTGATGACCAGTGGGCATACTGACTATCTGCAGCTTTCTCCCCAATGGATCTTCTAAAACTACTGGAAACTGCACACACAAAATTTTCCTGAAATTACCTCTTAAGTCAAGCACTCCAGAGATACAATGCTAGAAATTGGTTTCCGTCTGCAAATTCAATTTACTCCCCCATGCATACACGCTATAATTCAGTCTTTAATTGACCAGTCTCAAGAGTTCATGGAGGTTGGATTCAAACTGTGGGATCTGCCTGCAGACCGATGCCCAACGCAACCCTGAAGGAGCAGCCTGGCTGTAAAGGATGGGTTTTGAAGGGCACAGAAAGAGGAATTTGGCTTTTTAGGCAAACACTACTTAACGATTTAAAACCATGCAGGTCAACTGAAAGCATCCTCAAGACAGGTAAATCCATCTTTCCAACAGGTGCAGCAACTGAACCTTGTGGAGACTTGGTCGAATATACCTCTTCTTTTTGAATACACAGAAGAGTCTACAAATGACTCTGATGCACAGTCAAAAAAGATGTTGCAGAAGCAATGAGGGCATATAACAAGAGAAAGAGTGAAGCAGTGCGGTTATTGGAAATACAGAGATCTTAAACTCCTGACATACGTATCACAATTACATGTTTAAATTCAAATGACATGAATCCATGCCTGGAATTCCTCACTTAAGGCTGATCCCTGGAAGTACTGTCACAGCTGGAAATAAGTAAAAGCTTTGCCTTAGGAGTGCTAGCAAAATTTCATAATATTACATGATATTTTACAAAGCAAGGAGTTTGAAAACCTAGATCCTACACACCTGAATGTGGTAAACTTAGTATTTTTCCCCATAGTTCCTCAGTTTCTCACTCCCTTAGCCATAGAACAGGCAAAATACAGTTCTCTGGGGCTCTGACAAATATATTAGTAAAATAAGATACGGACAATATGCTGTACAAGAATGAAGCAAGCTGTTATGTTTAAGGGAATGGCATGCAACCTACTCATAGAGTGAGGAAGAGATTCTGTATAGGAAAAAAAAAAAAAAAAAAAACAAAAAACCAAACCTTAGATCATTTAATTGAAGACTGTCACGATCATAAAAATTAAATTTGTATACTGCTTTTGCAAGCTTATTATAGTCTTTTAGCAATTGCTATGTTTGCAACAAATTTCTATTAATATTTCATGCTATACTGAAATAAGACAGATGCATTTACATCAGAAATAATTGGTCTTCTGCTGTATTTATTTATATTCAGCAATTTATCTTTGTTTTTCTATTTCCTATGTTTAATTTGCATTTACTCTGGATAGAGTAGAATATTTAACACAGGTATTATGAAGCTGAAGATATTCTTACAGCATGAAAGAGATTTTGAGAGAAAATTTGGAGGGGGGGTTAATATTGGAGTAAGCATAATTGAATAATGAGAAGAAATTTTAACCATCTAAAAGAATTATAATTAGAGCCCAAGTCAAAGATGACAAATTTCACCATTTAGAGCTATCATGATGAAAATGGTAAATATGAGTTGTCATGCTTTAATTAAAAAGGAGTGGAAACGGCATGAAAGCATTCATTGTTAAAATGTTCTTAGCACTATAATTATTTTTATTGATTAAAGTAATTATTAATTCATGAATAGGCTCTAAAATGTTGATACTGTAATTCATGAAATGAAGAAAGGAATATGCTATCTCATTTATTCATGAAACTCTTGGATTTCCATAAATAGATCTTTATAAATGCATGATAGCTAAAATAGCATACCCCAACCTGAGACAAACTTCTGAAAGCATCCAGACTTGCACAGTGTGGTGCCTCACCTCCAAATTTGCCCTTTGCTGTTTGCCACGAAGTTGGCAAATGCACAAATGGCAGCTTCCCTGGACTGACTCACCATTCGGATGCCGTACGGTGGACCTCTGCCTGTGCTCCTCACCCAGTACATCCTGGATGGGCAGATGCAGCTCTTTGTGGGCTGCATCTGCACCCCTGGAAAGTGAGTATTCCTTCTGAACATGTGGAGTTTCTACTTCTTGGCTAGTGAGGATCTGTAACAGCATGTAAACCTTCTAGAGCTTCGACCAGTGCAGCATCAGCCCATAGGATTGTGTAATTTGGCTGATCAGGAGGGAGCCAAATTCTTGTTTGGTGTCCTGCTTCAGAAGAGGGAGCTGTTTGTAAGCAAGGCACAGAAACACCAGGTGTTTCCTGTGTTATATCCCCCAGCATGGAATTACTGGGGAGCAGGAAAACAGCCAAAGGCGACATGCCTAGAAATAGTCTTTAAATATTCATGAGATCTCTCCTCATTTGTTAGTGCCTTTTTAACATCTATAACATACATAAAAATCAATATATAAAATCACAGAATGGTCTCAGTTGGAAGGGACCTCAAAGATCACCCAGTCCCACCCCCCTGCCATGGGCAGGGACACCTCCCACCAGCCCAGGCTGCCCACAGCCCCATCCGGCCTGGCCTTGAGCACCTCCAGGGATGGGGCACCCACAGCTTCTCTGGGCAGCCTGTGCCAGGGCCTCACAACCCTCACAGTGAGGAATTTCCTCCTTATATCCAACCTAGATCTACTCTCCTTCAGTTTAAAATTGTTGTCCCTTTTCCGGCCACTACAGGCTCCAGTAAAAAGTCTTTGTCTTACTTATAAGTCTTCTCTAGGTACTGGAACTGGAATAGACTACAATAAGGTCTCCCCACAACTTTGTCTTCTCCAGCTGAACAACCTCAACTCTTTATGAAACGAGAGTGCAAGAAGAGAAGCAAATGCCTTTCAAGGTAAAATAAATAAATAAATAAAATTGTGCAGCCTATCAGTCATTATCCATGGTGGGAGCTGACTGATTTGAAAAAGTTACAGCCATGGTGGTGATGAATTTCCAAGCGGTGCCTGATACAATGAGAATGGGTTAGTACACAGCTCCATCAGCTGCCAGCCAGATGGACACCAATTCTGTGACAGGATGACCATATGACTGTAAGCGGGATGTCAAAGAGATTTTAATTATGCAACAACTTACATTTAGGTAACAAACAAAAAAAAGGAAAAGGGAAAAAATGAGAAGCTCATTTGGGAGATGTCAAGAATACTTTGTGTGACAGATTGCTATACTCTTTTGTTTAAGAGGCTAGACCAGGGTCATAAGTGAGAAATAGAGGGAGCACAGTAACTACTCATTTGTTTTTAATACTCACAATTTTTCTTGCAGATTAGCTTTTTATGATGCAAGAATCCTTGAATAAAGATCCTGAGGGGTGTTTTGTACAGCATACCATGCTCACATCTCTTGTGATTATCTAACTGCTCCATAACACAAGCACCACAAACTGGAAAAAGAGAGCAAAAGCTTGGTGAAATTGTGTTTTTAGAAATGTTCTGGCAATGCACTTCTCTGAGATTAGACTGTAACTGCAAGCCATGAAAAACCATGCATGTACAAGGAATACAGGCACTGTTCCCTGTTCATGGGCATTCGATAACTGCAAACTACTTCGGGGCAGTGGAAACAGAAATGGAAGATACCCGATTAAATGGAAAACAGAATGCATGATCACTTTAAGAAGATGTCCTTATGGTTCATATTCTGGGTGCATTTCTATACTGTACCTATTCTATACTGTACTCTGACCTCTAGTATGCAGTGAAATAGCCATTTACTGGTAGAGTCCATACAACACGACATACTACCCAGTCTACATCTAAAGCCTGTACTGATAGAATAAGGAGTATGAAAGTCCCTGGTGAATTACATGGAACAGATGGCCTCTAAAGGAATTTGTTTGCAAAGACTACACTTGGACTAATACAAAGTCTACAAAAGACTACAAGCAAGCCACTTAATGCCATGCACAACACTAGCGTAAAAGGGAAGACACTGGGGACAGAGACACAGCAATTCCCAAATCCAACCCTTGTCATCTCCTAACCCAAATGACCCTACAAGACAACTTCAATCTTCTCTCCAAGGTGGAAGCCCTCCTTTACTGAGGACCACAACATGCTACTGTCAATACTACTGAGCATTATTTTGCCTAGCAAGCTCTGTGGAAGCCTTTCTGTTTTAACATCCTCCAGATGGATGGATACTGGAGCAATAACTGCTAGTGCTGGGGAAGAAATTCCACATGGGAAGACACATCATGACAACCCAGACAGATCAATTCATTTCCAAAGTCTGATTTAGCCCTATGAAGTTTCTGTAGACCTAATAATGCAGAATATAGACATCTCTTTCCATCTGTTTTTTTCAGGAAATGAAGATACAGCCTTATTAAATGAAGATGATTAATCATTTGTGGAAACATTCTTACATTTGACAGTACAGGAAAAGGAAAAGACATTAGCAAGGTTGGATTCGCTTATCTTTTCTGCACCATGAAAATGCCTACTGTAATTCAAGACTCACAGAGACGCCTGTTCCTAGAGCAAAGGAAAATGGGAGACTCATTCTGCTGGAACTGAAGAAAGTAAGAAAAACCCAAAATAGTTAATATCCTGGTGACAAGCACTTTTCAGAGGCATTACTGAAAGGGAGAAGACCTGGAAAGTTACTTTGCATGCAGGGAAGAGACTGGCCAGCAAAACTCTGCACCACACATGGCTCTGACAGATGAGCAAATCTCATCTAGCCTATACTACACTTATCTGTAATCATTTTGCTTTGCACAGGATTTTTTTCACCATTATTTTTAACTACTGGTACTACAGCAACACCTGTAGACAGATTTATTTAGACAAATTTAGACAGACATCTTTTTAGACAACAAAGTTTTGTCTGGGTAACTCAACCAAACAGATGCAAACTTTGAGGGAGGAAAAAGAAATCTCGAGACAAAATGATGAGGTACCCCTAACTTCTCTTAAAGTGCTGACAGCTATTTGAGTTTGCATTTAGGGCAAACATTTGATTGTGCACAGTTTCTGAAAAGAGCAGAAAAACATTAAGGAAGTGCAGCTTCCTATTTTGAATCGAACCACTCCACAAATATAAGACATTATTCTATTTGTTCTCTGTCCAACATGTCATTTTTGCAGACTTTTGTTTTTTGCAGACTTTTGGTTTAGTTGGAAAAATAATCACCTGCAAAGTTTATACTACAGATTTTAAAGACAGTTACCTGACAGGCTTTGAATCTCTTCAAAGAGAACAGGAGGTAAATAAATTCAGAGAGTCTTTAAAACTGCATTTACTAACTTTTCATTGTCATATCGGAAAGCATCGGTGAATAAAGTATTGTTCGAAGAAAGTGCTAGGCCATTACATTTAAAACACCTAAAACCATTTCCTCAAATATATGTTAGAGGGCACGTTACTTGAGTTCAGTGAGGTACGCACTAAAAAGAGATGATTAATCATTTGTAGAAACTTTCTCACTTCTGATAGTAGAGCAGAAAATAAGTCAATACCGGTTAAGTCAGATTCTTGTTTCTTGAAAAGTGTCAGTGGAAATTTATGCGGCCCCAAGAGCCTCAACATATCCTAAAGCTTAGCATGCCACCAACAGACACTCAGAGTGGCTACTTTTGGGTCCTATGCTGCTGGAAACACTTGAAGACATGGTTACAATACTAGATATGGGTAGGAGACAGGTGAACACAGAAGCCATGTCCTCCTCCCTGTCGTGGTTAGGAGTGGTGTGGACACATCCACTGGGTCTCACACAGCACTGCTTCAATTGGTAAGTAGGGTTTGTGTTGTAAACGATCTTAAGCAAGGAAGATTTTATGAACTCGAGCATCCTGTTGCCCTTCCTCCCAAGCTCTGCCCAGCATTGCTCAAGATGTCACATACTTGAGAGCTTCCCACAGACCTAAACTTCCACAGTGCTAAGTCAATGTTTCATTATATGTAAACAGTAAGTAAAGGGCACATATTTTGCAAACTCTAGGTCTAGAAGTTTAATCAGCCCTCAGAAGAAGGCAGCACGAGGAGGACTCCAAAGCCTCTGCAAGGTAGAAGCCCGACTTCTGCATGAACTCCCTGATCAGAGCAGAAATCAGACTCAGATTTTTTCAAGGACAGCAACATCAAGCAAATTGAGTGATCCAACAGAAATAAGCACTGCTATAAAAAGGTGATGAAATTAAAGTGACTAGGTGCTGTAATCACGGACCTGCAATTCTGAGTTAGCACAGAATTGGTCTTTTTATAAGACATATAAAATCCAACATATTTCCTTCTAACTTGCAGAAGTAGATTCACCTATTGATAAGGATGCTAACAAAACTACCACTACAAAAGAAGCAAATTTTAAATGCTTCAAATTATAAATGTACACCATTTCATTTGATATTTAAGTACAATTAAATTCGCTCATTAAAATTAAACAAGAACAGAAATCTGCAATCTTGCGTGTCTTCACAGGCAAAAATAAGGAACCCTCACAGCATCCCCCCACCAACGATATTTCCTCCCCTGTCTCCTCCTTTACTTAATTACTGAATGCTTTGGGTACAGACTGTTCAACAGACACAATACAAAATACAAGTGCTCTACCATTTATTATCAGAACAAGAAACCTCGTCTCTTGCTAAAAGTATGAGCTATTTTTTACTGTTACTAATTAGCACTCGAAAGCACATTATTAGCTGGGATAAGAAAGAATTCAGAAAACTAATTGGGGAAAAAAAAAGTCCAGAACATCTTAGGACTAAAACAGCAAGTGAAAAAGGGTATCTCATGACTTTCTTCTCCCAGTTTTACCAGAAACGAAATCCACACCAATTATTTTAAAGCATAATGACTGTCAAGGTGTGTATTAATTCGACTCCTATAGTATAATAGGCATCAGAAAGAAATCTACAAGCAGTGGGGCAAAACTTTCTGAGTCATGACCAGCAACTGCAAGGCTCACAGTGAAATGCAAGAGTACTGTCCATAACCTGATGGTCTTTCAACAAAAAGAGAGGGCAGGATCAACCAAAACAAGCTTGGAGAAAGCTTTAAAAACATGTTCATTTAAAAAAAAATCTCATTGTCTTTCAAAAGCTTGGCATGGATTCTTCTGAGGTAAAGCAAAAGACAGAACTAGCAAGAAGCAATGGATATATTCATGTTTTCTTGTGTCCTGCTAATAGAGAAGTTGATGTAGTCATCTTTATGCTCGTGATGTTAAGCATTTAGGAGTGTATTTTCATGCAGAACAGTCTAATTATTCACTTCAGTGTGCTTAAAATATTTGTTTCCTTTTTATACAGTCCTTATAGTATCTTCAGAGGCTGAAACAGGAAAAAAAAAACGTACTAACACCACAATTTAAGCTTAACAGTTTAGTAAACTATGCATCTGTTGTGAAATCCTCTGGAGTCCAAACACAAATCCAATCTAGATAAATAGCCACTAAAGAGATTTGATTTCTAGGCCCAAAAGACACTTGATTAACACTGTCTGTATCAGATTCTATACACACTTTACATTGCCTATTATATTGTATTTAAGTATCAGAGAGGCAAAGGAAATAAAATTTCCACTGTTTTCTTCTAAATATCGATGTTTTATATTGACTGCGTTGCAGTCAAATTTATAAAGAACACAACTGTTATTGCATTACAATTTCAAATTCCAAGCTAAACAACACCAAAACAAGCAAAACCCCCAGCCTCCCAGAGACCTCGTTAACTTTGCAACTAAAACTTCCTTCAAGGTAGAAAGAAGGACAAAATCCAGGCTGCGTCCTTTTGAACACATTTACGTGCATGTGGCCAGAGATGCTGTCCTACAGAACCCTTGCATCATTTGAGGTGTTTAGGTATGCACGTGCTTTTGATGACTTTTGTTTACTATACTACCTAAAAAAAAGATGAAACACAGCTACAAATTATTATTTTTTAAATAAAGCCACAACATATAAGCTGAAGTGCTTAGAAAAACAGATATTGTCATTGATTAAGGCGCAGTTCCACTGCACACTCCCTGCACGCCAGCCTGTGTTTGCCTTCAGCAAGGAGTAGTTTGTTTTCCTCCTTGATGGTGTTTCCTACTACAAGGAAATGATAGAGTAGCTAAGATCCTTTCAGAAAACTTTCTCTCCTCCACTCAGAAACACTTGTTCTTCCGATATTGCTCCTATAAAATTGAGAGAAATTACATTTATCAAAAACCAATTAGGATGTGTATCACAAGGGGAAAAATAAGCAAGTGTGTTTTGGACCCTGGAACTGCTCCACTCCATAAGCACCGTCATTCGCTTTCCAACATGCACACTAAATGGAAAATGGGTCTCACTGGAAACATGTTCTTAAAAACTGCAGTATATGGATGTACAAAAGTGGGGGACATTGAAGTGAAGCAGAGAATTCTGTCTTTACATTTACAGCCTTATATGTTTTTCATCATGATACTATATGTTTTCTGATAAGTAAAACACATATTTTGAACAGAAGAATTTAGAAGTTACGGGGAAAATATGACAACATTCCACAATTTATCAGACAATGACAACATCCTAACTACAGATGCATACCAGCAGTCAAGGCAAATGCTGTATTTGGTATTCATTTTTCTGTCTGGAGAAAAATGGTTGCCCAGAGAAGCTGTGGGTGCCACATCCCTGGAGGTGCTCAAGGCCAGGCTGGATTTTATGAGACTAACATGTGGAACAAAAAAAAACAGGAAAATACCCTTTCTTGCCACACCAAGGATATTTTATTTAGAAGAATGGACAAAATTTTCCCCATGAACTGCCTTGTTCAAAAGTACTTCATTTTTGAAGAAAATGCTTTGAAAAAAAAAAAAAAAGAATAAAAAAATCAGTGTGCAGGCTCAAGGGAATAACTTTTATTTGCATCTGATTTTGAATGCCAATGTAACTTAATTGAAAGGTCGTCTATTTTAAAAGCTTACCATGTCGTTTCTGAATCACCCTAATCTGTTTCTGAATCACCTTTCTGCTTGCTATCCTAATATGACTAGACTTCCACCTTAGGTAACTCATATGTTTACAACTGACACGTATGAATCTTCCCCTTTCTTTTAAACATTCTCCTATAAAAAAAAAAATTAAAACTTTTTTTTTTTTTAATTTTACAACTGGAAGTGTTCCTTTCAATTTATAAAGATTTTTTTTTTAAAATAAATTCATTAAACCAATGTGATTTCATGATAAATGAGCTACAGACTCCATTAAATATATATATATATAATAAATGTTTATTTCCCTATGACAGTAAAAAAGATGTTAGTGCTGTGGTGCTAATAGAGTTGTCAAATTGTTCCCGAAATACACTAAACTTTAGAAATTGTAAGCTGATGAAGATGAACCTTGGGACTAAGGAACACTTACCCACTCTCACCTGTAATTTGCACTAAAGCCTTCCCTGAAAAGAGGCTTTGCTCAGCACAGTTAAACACACACAGTATCATTTACACAATTCTTCTGCTATTGCCTACCCTATAATAGCCTGACATTTCTTGAAAATACTTATCGCACTTTAGACAAACACACCAAGTGGAGATCGAAGTCACTTACATGAAATTTCTTTAGCTCACATAGAAAACCAAGCGAAATCCTACAGTGAAATTCCATCTTCATTCAGTCAGTTGTTCTCAGGATTGCACAGGTTATGAAAACAGTGAATAACGTATCCCACATACCATAGTAAATTGAAAAAGGCAATTTAATTACTTCCTTCCTAATGAGGCTCAACAAGGCCAAGTGCAAGGTGCTGCACCTGGGCTGGGGTGATCCCAGCCCTGAGCACAGCCTGGGAGAAGACCTCACTGGGAGCAGCCCTGCAGGGAAGGACGTGGGGGTGCTGGTGGCCAAACAGCTCGCCACCAGCAGCAGTGTGTGCCTGCAGCCCAGCAGGCCGACTGCGTCCTGGGCTGCACCCCCAGAGGGGTGGCCAGCAGGGAGGGAGGGGATTGTGCCCCTCTGCTCTGCTCTGCTCTGCTCTGCCCTGGGGAGGCCACACCTGGAGGGCTGCGTCCAGGCCTGGGGGCACAGCACAAGGAGGGCGTGGGGCTGTCAGAGCGGGGCCAGGGGAGGGCCATGGAGGTGCTCAGAGGGCTGGAGCACCTCTCCTGGGGAGACAGGCTGAGGGAGCTGGGGATGTTCGGCCTGGAGAAGAGAAGGCTCCAGGGAGACCTCATTGTGGATTTTCAGTACTTAAAGGGGACTTATAAAAAACACAGAGAGCAGCTCTTTGCTCAATCATCTAATGACAGGAGAAAAGGGAATGGCCTTATATTAAAAGAGGGAAAATTTAGATTAGAGATTAGTAGGAAATTCTTCACTGTGAGGGTGGTGAGGCCCTGGCACAGGCTGCCCAGAGAAGCTGTGGGTGCCCCATCCCTGGAGGTGCTCGAGGCCAGGCTGGATGGGGCTTTGGGCAACCTGGTCTGGTGAGAGGTGTCCCTGCCCATGGCAGGGGGTTGGAACTGGGTGATCTTTGAGGTCCCTTCCAACCCAGACCATTCTGTCACTCTATGATGGTCTTCACCTTTGCATGCACTTGCTTGAGTTACATCCTTCACTCTCATTTAATGTATTATAACATTCTACACAATTTGCTATTTTAGTGGCCTTGCTTCATCTAGAAGTCTCTTTTGACTTCATAAGAAGTATCAACTAAGAGCTCTTTCCATAAAGAGTTTTTTGATTGATGAACAGATGCTTAGTTCTAATGATATTTCTGAGGTTAGTCTACTCTAAATGAAACACATACTTAGATTAGCTAATTTTTAGTCTCTAAAGAATCATCTTAAATAAAGGTCACTGAACATCTCACTATGCAATTAATAAAGATTCAGCTAGTAATTCCTTGATCAAATATTAGTATTTTTGATTGGTCCCAGAAGAAATATCTCTTTTTATGTAAACCTGGCACATGAATCAGAGCCACAGCTGCTGCCTGATATAATCAGTGTACAATATTCTAATCCCATGAACTCTGACTCAGCAAGCATCTGCTTTGCAAATAAACTTTATAAAACATCTTTTTTTTCCCAACTAATTTTGTCAGCCAAAGTTTAAAAGGAGACAGATCTCAAAATCTTTCACAGAAATGCTTTGAAGTAAACCCCTACACTTCTGCTTCTTTCCAGAAGACCTTCCTTGGCAATTCAAACAGTTACAACACTGAGCTAGAGTGTTTAGATAGTAAAGAAAGTACTGCTAACTTTTCTACTTACATTATACTTGCATTATACTATACATTATATCTGCAACACCTAGGCATAAGGCTCTGTATCTGTCTGTTTCTAAGTACACACAGAAAGCTGTAAATTGTCTGGGTCCATGGCCAACAACAACCACCGTTCTCCCCTACTACTTTGCCATTAAGATCACCATTTTTTAATTGCAAATTTGCCATATAGTTTGCAAGTTTCCATATAGTTCATACATTGAGACCTTTCCTACCACCAACAGAAGAAAACAAAACAAAACAAAAAAGAGTTGTAGATTCTTTTCGAAGTGAACAATCCTAATACCAAAATACACAGACCTTCCAGGTGAGGCATAATGCCAGTTTTTGCTCAACTTTTTGCATCAGGGCTTTCCATGTGCAGTCACTGGGATTGCAAACAAGCAGAAATAGATCCTTCTCCACAGCTGAGGGCAAGCCAGAAACAAGGACACCTCAGCAACTTCATCTTCTAAGTAGGAAAACCTCAAAGTAGAAATGTAGAAATGGTGTCATGGAACTGTGAAAATCTGAGAACCAGCCAACCACCCACTCAGAACTATTACAAACATACCATTAATTAGGTCAGCTGTACCTTTATCTAGCAGAGTCTTGAAAAACCTTCAAGAATGGAGGTTCCATCACCTCTTTTGGTGACCTGTGTCAGCCTACCCAGTGAGGCTTTCTCTAATGCCCACCCAAATCTTCCCTATTCACTGAGTGTGACTATTGCCACCTGTAATGTTCTCCAGCATTAGCAGGAAGACCTGATCATGTCTGTAATGCACTTCAAGGCTATTACTAGAGTGCTCCTAGGCTCTTTCACACAGCTAGAAAAGTCCAGCTCCCTCAACACATCTCACATAGGATATGCACGCTGCAGTGAGCATGCAGCCCCCATGGCACCCTTCCAGTTTCTCAATATCCTTACTACACCAGGGAACCCAAACCAAAATGTTCCAAGAGTAGCCTCACCAAGTCAATCACAGAGAAATAAAAGCTCTTCTCCACTTGTTGGTCATGCCCCTTACTTTGACTGTATACACCAGTGAAGAACCACTGAGGAGAGAGTTAGGTTGATGATCAGAAAGAGAAAGGATCCTTCAACCACTTATATATTGGCTTTTATTCCTTGCCATGCTATATTTCATAATTATGACAGGACTTAGTGTGTATTAGGACAGAACTACAGAATATATGTATGCATGTACATATATAAACTGTTATTTTGTGCCAGGGAAGAAGTCATTAATCTATTTTAAAGTCATCTCTAGAAAATGTCTTCAGCTCTTTCCAGAAGATTCTGAAGATTTTCAGATTACCCACACAACTGCAGGTCTCTCTGGCATTAGAGCAATGACAGTAACCAAATGGAAAGCAGACAAAGAGTCCCCTGTCATCTAAAAGACACCACAGAAAATTCATTCTCCAAATGCCAGAACAGCCTCCTAGGTTCTTTGCCAAGTGGGAAGTTAAGCAAGCAGTCCATGGAGAGGTCTCCATGCTCCAGGAGGCCTATAATGGGAGCAGACGCTCAATGTCTATGTTGCTGTGGGCATTTTGATTGCCCAGAAGAGCGTTCCTTGCAAATAGTGCTCGTCAGATTGTACAGCCCTTCTATTCGTGCTACATGTTTCCCAGGGTACAACTAATCTCACTGAATTTTAAATGTTTTATTTAGGCTGGTCATCCAGGCTGGTAGGTGAGAAGGGATAAAGCAACTTTTGGAGCAACCAAGTTAGATGCTTGGCTACTTTAGGTTGGATTGATTGCCCCCTGAAAACATTTCTCTTACTGAAGTGAAAGTGGAGAGAGAAACTGGAGCTGAGATCCACCATGCTGTTGTCAGGACTCTCCAGGGTGGACATTTACAGATGAAGTAGGCATTTGGGGTAGATAGATACAACAAAACACTTTCGCAACCTCCTTTGCAAAAATGTCACATTTTCTCCTTTTAGTTATTGACATGTTTGAAGACAAACTAGTATAAAATAAAACAGCTTACAGACAAATTATCGCTCTAATTGGTAAAAATACTGTCCTCTATCCAACATTTTATATTAGGAACATTAGGAACTGTTAAATTAATCTGTGTTCCTTACAAGCCACTGCCATGTTGAGATTATAAACGTTGCTTCATTTTCTCAAAACAAACAAGAAACAAACAAACAACAAAAAAAAACAGTTTTGAATTGTCTAATAATCCAGAAAAGCTCCATTTTAACACTCCATCTTTCTCGCAATGTCTTACAGTTAAAATGAAGACCTTTCTTTGGATTTAAATGCAAGAATTAGTATAAGAAGCTATAATTAGGGAAACAGTACATATTTCCTTTTATTTCTAATAATTGCTAATATGTTCAGAGTAAAAATTATTCTGTACTAGTTGAATATCAAAATATGATTATCTACTAGAAAATAAAACAGTTTATTTCAGTGGAGGAAGGCTTTACAGAATTCTGTTTTGGTGCCACTGGGTGGGAAACTTCACAGTTCTAAGACTAATATCTTTAGCTTACTTCAGTAATATATTATCATTTTCAAAGAGCTATTTGTACTGGCAAAATTAGGTATTTTTGTTAAAACTTTTGTTCAGTTCACACTTATATGCTGTATTAGCTTTACGGATTCTGGTATACATTATTATTTTTAATCTACTACCCACTCAAAAGCCTCTGCAGTTCTGTAATTGTTAATGAGTAGTTAATAGCTGTAGTTTTAGGCCTCATTGAGCCAGATCCAACTAGGAGGTCACACTTTAGGTCATGCCATTTAAATCTTACGCAAGTCCAAGAAGCAGAGCTAAGATTAGTGCAGATGTCCATAAAACACAGTGCTCTTGGAATGGCAAATGGCAAGGGAGCATCATTGCAAAGTCCCCAAAATGCTGCCTTGATGGGGAAAGAGCAGTCAGAGAGCAAGCCGTGAAAAATGCCAGTCTTCATTAAGTGGTCTGAAATTTCAAGCAGCGTGGGGGCCAATGTAACTACAGTATCTGCCTTCAAGATGTTTGCTCCAACATGCAGTTAGAGAATAAGGGAGAAGATACAGATAAGGTGGAAGAAAAAGAGTCTCCAAGGAGATGGGGTGAGTAGGCTGCAAAAGAAGAGCCTGTCAGGGGGAAGTAAGATTGCTCCAGTCATCAAAAGGTGATTGACTACAGGAACAAGCCAGAAGTAGAGCAGATAGAAAGGGAAGAATAATATCAATGTGGGACATCCATGAAGGAAACAAAAATAATAGAGAATAACCATATCCCAACCATGAAGTAAATTGGGGTGGGGTTAAGAAAAAAAAAAAAAGAGAGACTGAAGAAATAACAGAGAAAACCAGGTGAGAGAAAGCAACACTGAAGTCACAACATTTTATTTATTTCAGATTTATGCATTTCTATATTCATTCACTGAAGGCGAGATTCTTTTTGAACTATCAATCATTTTTGCAAGATGTGACAAGCAGTTTTTCATCTCGGCTCCCTTTTTCCATTTCCTTCTTCCACGCCTTTTCAAAGACCGACAGATCACTTCGCCAAGCTATCTATCACTAGCGCTGTGTGGTACGGCAGCAGTTTTGGGTGCACACACAAACACACGCTCGTTCTCGATGGTGCAGTTGTTCTGCTGACTCCACCAACATCTGCAGCTCTGTACCAGTGCTGTTTGTGGACGCAGCTTTCCAGGCCATTACACATGACTGTCACCCTTTCACATGTGTAGGACACATCTACCTGACTTCTGAGTCCACGAGTGTCTCACGCACTGCTGCTGGCTCCATAATAGTCATCGTCTGTCTCAGGGCTGAGCTCAGTGCCTGTAACAGAGGCTGTTAAAGGCTGCTGCCGTCCTGACCCTTTATTTCATTTGTATTAGATTCTGGGCAGAACTAAATTTGCAAAGATGATGTCAGTAAACTGATGCATGCAAAATATAACTCATTCCTTTTTCTTCAGTAACACATTTATTCTGCTATGGATAGCAGATTTTTTAATCTGCTCAACACAGTGGGTAGCAGATTTTCTATTCAATAAAAATGTTCTATATTTTCCTTCCATCTTATTAGATACTTTGAGTTTTCTGGATTTAAGAAGTTAATTATTCCATCTTTGACTCACTTAAAATATAGCTTGAGTTCAAAAGCTTTTTGGTCTTCTTCAGGGAGCCTATTATAGGAGAAATGTCTAAGCACATCTATGTCAAAGCTCAGTCTCAAGGCTTTACTCACAGTGTAAATGAGAGAACCAGGGGCAAGCCTTGATCTGGAGCAGACCTCGCTTTGCCTTGAGCAGATTTACATTGAGGATCTTCCAAAAATTGACTGCCACTTTGTGACCTTGCTGGAGCATGCTGCTAAGTGTGCGTACACACATGCATGTTCTTGGAGGACAAGAGAACTGGAAATTAACCCCAGTTCAATCCAGAAATTCCAGGGAGATGTGCTGGCCTGAGCTACAGCAGCACACAACATGGTGAAACTGCCCAGTGCAACTCAATCCCATCCCATGGCTCCCAAGCAACAAAGAGGTGGTGATAGTTCATTTTCAACAGCTGTGTAAAAAAGCAGGCTCAAGCCTTCTTCTGGCTCAGCCAGAGTAACTGGCTATCCTTGGAAAGAGCACATACTGGCTGTAAGAGACAAGAAATTGGAAGCAATAGGAATGGGAAGAGGTCTTTGCGATTTGGATCATCCCAAGCAATTCTCAGCATCCAATACTTGACTAGGTTGATGATGAGATGCTGCCTCACATGGCTTACTTGAGTAACCACATGTCCGTGGCACATGGCACAAGGCTGTGATGAAGACTTTTTCACCCTTCCTCTGGAGTTCCCTGAAGAGACTCCAATAAAGGTGAGGGTGACTCCAAAATGAGGACAGTATGCTCAGGGATTACTGGTAGCCACAACAGCCTCGCAAGAGAGCAAACAACCAAAGCCAAGGTTTCTGAAGTGTGAAGGTCTGTAATTACCAAAACAAAAATTGAAGAGAGATTTATTTTTCTTTAGGGACAGGTGATAGCTCGGGTCATACTACGCTTAGGTCACAAGTTATATTAAAAGTCTTGATGTTCTCCTCTACAACAAAAGCATGCTTTCATTAAAGTCTTCGCTTTTGTCCTATGTATTGTAAAAAAGACAACAAAAAAGCTTAAACTGACAGAGAAAGCAACATCTCACTTTCTCAAAAACAAAAACTTCCACGATGAATCAAGCAGCTATTTCTAATCCCAATTGCCATCCCCCTAAATTTCCCTAGCATTTTTTCTTCCCAAACTGTGTGCTTTAAATTGTATTTGCTGCAATTATGAGATTGTTACTTGAGCAAATCAGGATGTTCTGGTCTTTAAAACGTATTTACACAAGTGATTATTGACAAACATAGGCTTGTAGATGCTTCCAGCTGCTTCATGCATTACTCCTCTCCTGTTAAACCACTGTAAAAATACTGCTTGTTGTTTAAAACTTGATGTATGTACATATATCAAAGCAAAAGGCATAAGAAATTGTTACGTTATTGTTAAAAATTATTGAGATCATGTGATTACAGAAATATCCATAAAATGTTGAAAAAGCATTTGATTCAGTAGAGTGGAATAATATCCTAACAGGGTCCAAACATCATGTTGTTCAACTGGATACATGTTTCTTTACTAAATGAAGAGACACACAGGAAGGAATAGTATTTTTACTTTGTTAAGAACACCAACTAAGCCTATTCCTAACTTTTCTATACTGTATATAAAGCAGTTATCCAAACTAAAATAGCAACTCTTAATTTTCTTGCTTGGGTAACTTAATAAAACTGTCGCAAAACTTTAAAGTTTCATGAATTTAGTTGTTTTGGAATACTACGATGTCAAACAATGTCCAGGGATTTTGCAATGAAAATTTAAGGAAATATTATTTGTTATAAAATAAATCAGAATAAAGTTATTTATCAATAAAGTTCGACTGCATTAACAGTATGTTACTCTATTATTCAAAATCTGAAGTAGAGCTATTACTTGTTTGCTAGGCTGGATAGCTACAATCAAATTTAATTTTCTGCCTCAACTCACCTTTTCATTCCAGACATTTTTAATTACACTGTTCTTGGGAATAGAAATGAGTGAAGAATGCAAACTAAGAGATATTTTGTCTTATATGAAAGAAAAAAAACAGAGGTGTGTAGTCTCAATAGACGCGGTGTGCCGGGCAAGGCAACAATCCCAAACACACAGCTCCATTACTATTCCAGACAGTTGAGAGTGAGTACGGCTTAGATTCAATTTCATAGCCTTTGTATTAACAAGTTATTTCTAAATTCAAAAACAGTCTTGTTCTGAAAATCTAATAAATCTGCTCTGCTGGCATGAAGTAAAAGAATACATAAACCGAGCAGTTTCTCCTCATTGTTAGTTCCTAAAGCAGCAGCTTAATGCTCAATTCAGGGATGTGTAGATACACAAACATGGAGAGTTTTTGTGTTGGACAAGATTAGAAGGCACAGCAACTAGGTCAGCTGTATTTGGGAGCTGTTGTAAGGGGACAGAAAGTCACGCTATGCTTGGCTATTCCAGTCCACACTTCACTTGCTATTGACGATCAGACACCAGAGCTGAAGTCCACCTTGGCTAGGTGTCTAAGATTCAGGTCTCCAAACATCAAGTTATTGTTACCACCATCCTGAGTGTACCTTCAAGCTGTAAGGTCTACCCTGACGAAAGCAGATCAATGGGCAAGACCTGGTGCTGGCTGGATGTGTGTCAATACTCACTTGGATATAGGAAGGCCCGGTGACAAGTAATTTTGAGTTGCACTGACTATTAACAGGACAGACTGTGGTATGAAAAGGACGATCTGATAGCTAGCACAGGAACAAGCTCATCATAAATCATGCAGACCGGCAAATCAGACAGCAGAAAAAGTCATAAATCTTGAACATCCCTCAGCCTTTGAGAAGAAATCCCTTTTGGTGTTGATAGGTAAGCTATACTTCATCAGCTTCCTATTTTTCTTAGAAAAACAGAAATAAACCAGTCTGACAGAGACAAAACTGTTGCATCCTTAGGGATTGATTAGTTCTTGTACGTATTCAACTGTCACCTCACACAAATGTCCCTGATACAGATGTCTGAGTACAGATAACAGAGAATTCACAGAGGAAGTCTGGAGGGCAACCACCTAGGAGAGTAAGGGACGAGGAGTGGTATACAAGCCTTCACACAGACAATTTGCTGTGCAAGCTTTGTGCAGAGCTCCTGGCGTGGGACAACCATCTCGTGTGGCTTTCCTGGGGGTGGGCATGCGACACAACTGCGCTGTGCCAGTGGTACCAGAAGCCCATCTGCATGGCTGCGTGTGCCAGAGGCAGCCCTGCTTTGCAATGTTTCCTCCTCAAATTCTGCTTACCACTTTATGTTCCCAGGTAGCACCCTCATCCCAGGCGCCTTTTACAGCCAAGAGGGAATATTACCTCGAGGTGATCACCCCTCCTCTTCCAGGGGCCTCTCCCAGAACGGGTGAATTGCCCCCAAATAGCTATTTCTCCCCCTTGACTAATACTAAGTGAATCAACGCGGGTGAATTAGCCAATTAGTTCAGCCTAGCCTGTTGAGTCCAGACTTCTAAATTGCATGAAATAAATATGGCCATATATTTTAATTAAGACGTTTTGAAAAATGTTTACAATTTAATCAGCATCTTCAGGTTATCACCACGTCACTAGAGATTTATTTATTTTTATTTTTTTTACTGTTGGAGATGTAAAGGAAAGAGCTTATCTCAAAGAAACAGGAAAAAAATAGACATTTGACTCAAAAAAAAAAAAAATAATAGAAAGATACCACTGTAAAGGAAAGCAATTTAGGGATTGTATTGTACATACAAAAATAATTTATAAACAACTGAATATTGATGCTTGAGAAAGCACAGCAACACAGAAGCATTCTTATTTGAACTCACATAGTCTGCAAGCAAGGTAGCTCTGGAGCAGAACTGTAACTCAAAACTGTAAATGTGAAACAATTTTCTGAAGATGTGTTAGTGACTACCAATTCCTCTCAATTAATGACATAATTTTTTAAGACATTACAAGAGACAGCATAAGACAAGAGACAATTTTAAAGAATCATAGCTCAATTAGCAGGAAGTAGAAAAATTGTACTGTTATCTTCATGTCCAGAAGAAAAAGGCTTTGGACTCAGTTATGGAGGCATTAACACATCTGATTAAAATTTAACAAGAATAATAGCAATAGACAATGGTGTTACAAAACACATGCTTGGCCATTCTAAATGAAAGTAGAAGGGGAAAAAATGATCACTGAATAAAGATATTAATTAGCTGCTAATCTGTAGCTGTCTATGATAAATTAAAGGAGATTAAACTTTTTAAAGGTAAAACATGCAGAACTAATACTTACGTTTTTCAATATTTTATCTAAATCTGAATACTTCAAATACTCTCTACCATACTCGAGGCATGAGCAAAGCAGTTGGTCTCATTTTTCCATGTTCTCTGTATTGTTTCACTCCTTAAGTTACCTTGAAATTTCTTACAATATGCTGCCAGTGTGCTACCCATCGTGATATCTCCATGAGAGTAGAAAAACATGTATTAATTTGAAATATCAGAGAAAAATATAGAATAAATTACAGTACATAGCTGAGCTGGTGAATAAAACACGGGGAGAAATAGGCAGCCTTGTAGACCTGGGATTTCTAAGGAAAACAAAGAGAAAGCAGTGCCTAATCTGCCAAGGAGATATTCGAAAGCCTACCCCACATCAGGAGGAATGACTCAAAGCCAAATGGAGTAAGACCTTGCTTCTAGATACAAAGCTATTTGGGATTATTTTAACAGAGAACACTTAAGTAATCGTGTTTGATGAGTGAGACTGCCTCATTTATCAAAAATCTATGGGTAAATTTAATTTTCCATGTGAGTCAAAGACAGCGGTGGCAGCAGTGCTTGTTGTTGCTGATCTGTGCCTGTTGATGTCTTCTGAAGTGGAAATGATGGATGCCACATGTTCTAGCTGTGATTAAATTTGCTTTGACAAAGCAGCATGGAAATCTGATTTTCAATAGACTCTTGCATTTCACCCACTGCTGAGTAAACAGATACACAACATAATGCTATATGGTTGTCAAGCTGATGGCTAATTCATTGTGCCAGTCCAATCAATCTATCCATTAAAATATTACTTGTCAATATCAGGAAGGTTCAGTTTGGAAATTGTGTGGAAACCAGAAGCTGTTTAAGTAAACATTAAATTGGAATGTATCATAAGTTATTTGTCCAGGTTCTCCAACAGCTTCAGTCAGCTCCAGTAACAAGGTTGGGAGAAGATCTTTGCTTCAGTGTGCTAGACACCTCTCAAATGTGTCATCATCCAATTAAACCACAGAACATTCATACCAAAGTCCTCTTTTCCTGTGTTACTGCTTGAAGAGTACGAAGCAGAAAATAACATGACACAGAAGAACACAGCTTATCTAAATGCCAATACCCGAAAGAACTGTACCTACACTGGCTTCAGAAAGAGACATCCTTCATCCCTGGAGTGGCTGGGAATAGGAGTCAGCAAAACGTGCACAGGACAAGAAATCTTTGATTGCACCAAGTTCAGGCACCACTACCTGACATGTTAGTTTTACCCTTCATTTGGAGGAAATTGGGATACTGACCACTAACCTTTACCATCAGGAGTTCAGTGGACATCCCTGCCCTCCCTACAGTGCCTGAGCTCTCCTGCCAGTTGTCTTAACCACAAGTTCATGATGCTCATGATGATATCTCTGCTTTCAGCATTCAGTTCCTCACCACACAGTAAATCACCATGGTGTGGCAAGTAGTATGTGTATACACCGAGTATATCCTGTAAAAGAAATCTAAAACATCCGTGTAATGACTTTCTTTTCTCTCTCTTTTTTTTTTTTTTTTTATTATTGCAAAAGGATGTCTAGAACCATAGTATGCATGCTAAATTGTTAACAAGAATAAATAATTTTTTTTAAAAAAAACAAAACACGGCCCTTTTACAGTGTCAAATAGAGCAGTAATTAGAGAGGGTTATTTTAATCACGATGAAAAGAAAAAAAAAAAAAAACAAACACATGCTAATAAGTACTAACAACCACTTCCTATTCTTCCTCTGTTATTCAGACCTTCACAACTGAAAAAACAATCTCATTTAATATAATCTCCTTTCCAAAAGAAAGGGGAAAGGAGAGGATTTAACTCAAATTACGTCGATAGCAAGCTGAAAGCCCTTGGCTCATAGTCACGTAATATAACAGGAGCTGCATCCAGTTCTTGGCTTTGCCAGCATACCATAATGGAATAATCAGAAAATGAAAAGATACTCCGAGTCCTTATAAGTTTATTTGGGGACTTTTGCTGTCAACACAAGGCAGAATGAGACTGTTGTCATTCTTGATGGCACTGCTCATCAAAAACCTGCATATATCTGCTTATATATAAGGCTGCTTATATAATACTGTTCATGCGCAGAACAAAATGACCAAGAATTGACTTGAGCATTATCTTCAGCCTTTGAGAAAACTTCTTCAGGCTTGAAATATGGTAGCTTCAGCATGTTTGTAAATGGTACATCCGTATTTGCATCATTTTGAAATATCTCCTCACTTGTTTACTTGTTGTTTGACTGTTGTCATGTTACTTGCTGCTGAAACATGAAATTCCAGGGTCCATTTACTCAAGCACCTTGTCTCTAACAAGGACAGTGCAAGAGAAAAATCGTACGTGGTATTATAAATCTTACAGAAGAATTTTACAAGATTCTCTAAAGTAAGCTTAATCTTGACATAAAAAATTACTTTAATAGCTTAGTGTGATGATTCAGAAGGATGAGCAGATGAGCCTGAGATTTAAGCCCAAACCCAAAATAGAAAGATTGCTGTCAATAACCATATTTGTGAAAAGATGGATCGTGTTATTACAATTTATTTTTAATTTGCTGATTAAATTTTGCAACTTGTTGAAAAAATAGCTATATTTCTGGAATTTGAGTCCAACTTCTCTAAAACTGCTGAAGGCACATCTACATCGAGTAATGCATTACAGGATGCACATGCTCAAGGCAGCCCTGACCCAAGCTAATACATCCTTACGCTGGTTAGACATTGTAATTTGGGTCCAAAGGAATGAGGCCTTGGAAATGTAGGGAAAAAAAAAAAAAAAAACAAAACACCAAACAACAACAGCAACAAAGCTGATAAGTTCTATCTCTTTGCAGTTGCACTGTTTTTAATTACACAGAAGGCCTGGTTGAAGCCTTGCTCAGTGTCATCTGAGGACGTTTTCACTTTGGGAAGGACAGGGCAGGTGAGCCCAGAGCTACCTCATATATTCAGATACTTATTTTGGAGGTTTGCTCTCTAGAATATCAATCTTTTCACCCAGGATCTGTTTAAACATACCTTTTCCACTGGAGGAGGGTGTGGGGAGGTGAAAGCGCACTGTCAGTAGCTCTTATTATTTGCAACTGGAAAGCATTTCTGCAAATCAGGGCAACCCCATACACAAGCCTTCTATGAAGGTGGAATCTTTTTCATCAGCTCCTAAGAATAAGATGGATAAGTGCACCTCCTGCCATAGTGTCAATTTTCTGTTCATTTTGATTAAGAAACTTGGTGGTGTTTTTTTCAGCTAGTTCTGTTGAAATCACTCTTCACTCAAAATAGGCTGAGGTAAACCCCAAGTATTAATTTAGCATAACCAAAATAGTCAACACAGCTACAAGTGTCCTTAAGAAGGTGAGAAACTGAAAGAAAAAGTGCAGTTAGCCCATCTATACCAAGAATAAACCTCAAAGCTTCCTCTTCTAGCCAGGTGATTTTGATACACTCAGACTTTCTGCATGCCCTGGCCTAACAGAGATAACTCTACCTTCTTTGCAGAGAACCCCCTGCTAGTGGCATGCACTTTGATGACTTCAGAGGACAATAACTTCCTCTTTGCAGTCTCCTTGGGGTCCAGACAGAACTAAGTTTCCTTCCTTGAAATGCGTTTATTAATTCTCCCCCACCTACCCCACCACCCAGACGCCCATAATTAAATTACTTTTAATTTATTCAGGAGACAGTTTTGCCACTCCTTGAAAATAACCCTCCTCTCACTTCCTCAGATATGCAAATGTTGCCGTGTTAGATTAGGTGTCATCTCTTGAGCAGTTAATCAACAGCTTCTCTTTTCAGTTGGAGTTGAACTCTTCCAGACTCCCTCACTTACAGAAAGCAACGCACGTATTTCAGTCTGAACAATCTCCATCCCCCGAAGCTTACATTTCGTACCAGTGTACACTCACAAACACGCTTGGAAAAAATATGCAACTTGGAGAAATGTGAGAAGGTCTCCGTGGGCTCCTCCATGTGGGGAGGAACGCCACTCATTAACTGCTCTGGGATGGCAGGGGGATGAGGGGGCTGACCCTCCTCCATCTAGCAAATGAAATAAAGGAAATTCCCCAACCCTGGAGGTGCTCAAGGCCAGGCTGGATGGGGCTGTGGGCAACCTGGTCTGGTGGGAGGTGTCCCCATGCATGGCAGGGGGTTGGAATTGGGTGATCTTTAAGGTCCCTTCCAACCCAAACCAGTCTGTGATTCTATGGGTTGGTGTTTTAGTAGCTAAGTGATACAACAGAAAAAAAAGAAGAGATGATACTGCATAAGCTACCTGAAAAGTTTCCACCAGCAGGAATACAGAAGGGGCAGTTGCCTGGTATGAGAAGGCCAGCACAGTATCATAAGAAACATCTGCAGCGTGTTCAAAAGTCTAAAAGTAGAAGTCCTGAAGGATTGAAATGAATCCTGTAATTTTCATGGGATATGAGAAACTTTTTGTTAGCAGACATGCTTGGTTAAAAGCTCTGTTATACATTTTCTAGACAGCAAGAAATGGCAAGCATGAGGCAATGAAATACAGGCAAGAAACTCTGGCTGGCACAAAAGGCATGCTTTGAACACTGCATAATTCTATTTCAGTGCTATAATATTAAGCTGGCTCTGACTTGTTTCATTTTTTGAAAAAGGTCTAAGATGTTGGCTCAGTAAATTAGCCCTGAAACCTGAGACACCTTTGCCAGTACTTCTGCAGCAATGTACTGTACAATTAAATAAAATCTGATAAAAAGCTTTGCTCCAAAAGGCTTCCAAAACCGTTTTTAAAGTCTTTTGTCATTAATTTTAGAAATTTCAAGAACGCTTTCTTAATTAACTACCCCATCTCCCTAAGAAGTTTCTGTGAACATTTTCAAGCTGAAATTATTGAAAATAATTTTTGAAGAGCAGTGCATGGAAAAAGAGTACAGAAAAATATCAAACTTAAGCTCTGGGTAAATATACAGCAAGTAGGAAAGCATTAATTCAAGTGTCAAAATAGGCTCTGGACAGAAAAAAAATGAGGACCAAGGAACACTGTTAATCATGTCTTAACCGATTAGCATTAAAACTAAGAGATAAATTAACCACAAGACATGAAGTAGTAGTGTTTCTCTCAACACCAACACAAACAGAGCTGGCAAATTTATCTTTGACAAAACAGAAACACCTCCCATAATTAAAGGAAAAACAGGGCAATATTTAATGAAAGCAGAATAGAACGCTATCACCAGCAGCAGACAGAAGGAGAGACAGAGGAAAGATACGTGTTTAACAAACTGCAGAAGAAAACCACTGTGAAAAGCCTATAGATAAAACAAAAACTAATGATAACAAACAAACAAAAAAAAAATCCAAATATGTCAGCCCAAATAGTTTTCCTTAAGGAAACTTTACAGGAATAAACTCATTAGAAGAAACCCTCTGAATGCAAGAATTTTACAAATCAAGATTATCTACTGATTTGGTTAATAGAAAATATATATTTTTTTAAAAATGGGGTGAGAATGAAGTATTGTTTTATTGATATGAAAAAATATATAGTGATCAATCCAGCTGTGCCTGCAATAATAGGTGATAGCTGTTAGCACAAGTAGGAACTCTTTCCATTTTTAATGACTGCTTCCAATTTAATTCTTGCTTGCTGCAGCACAGTCACATTGCTGCATCAAGATGGCTACTGGTCATTCTTATTTTGGAAGGGATAAATATACAGCTTCCCAAATAAAACGTGAAGTATCCTCCCCTGATAGAAAACTCTCATACTAATTTTTAATTTAGAATTTACAGGTTTTGAATTTTCCGCAGAATTTCAATTTCTTAACCTCACTGACCAAAAAGAGTATTTAGAAAACACTTTTGGAACTTGTTACTGACAGTAAGTCTCATAGGATGTCATGGGTAAAAAAGTCTTGATTCAGGGAATTGTGCTTTTGTTTTTCTCCCCTGCTTCTTCCCGCTCCTCTGCCTGAGTGTGGGTCCCTCCATGGGCCACGGTCCCTTCAGGATCGCCCACACTCTAGCACTCCCCTTGGGGGTGTCCATGCATCAGGGTTTTCTGCATGCTGCACTCCCTTTGGAAGTTTGCCTCCCTTGGTGTGGGTCCTCCCTGGGAGGCAATCCCTTTGTGGGTGTATCTGGCTCTAAAAGGGCCACAATCCCTTCAGGGGTCTACCTGCTTCAGCATGGGTCTTTCACGGGCTGCAGTTTCCTTCAGGAGTTTCTCTCCTCCTAAATGGGTGCCTCTCTTCCGTTTCTCCTGTCTTTTCTCCACACACATCTCTTCACATCTCTCCTCACACTTCTCCTCCTATGTATCCTACGAATTTCAGGAGGGAGAGGAAGACTACTGCGTGAAACAGGCCAGCCAACGTGTTTATCTTGGAAAAATACAGAATAATTTTCAAACAAGCATCTCTAGAGTTTTTCACTCTTTTCTGCAGACCTACTGCCACTGGTGGCTGAGGTTACTCTTGCAGCATTGCACATCATTAAGGGACCAGACAGTGCAATGAATTTGTTGTCATCTTGGTTCTGTGGACTATGATGGGCTTCTCTGGGATAGCAACAGACTTACAGTGTTGCATACCATGACTGCTTTGTTTCCATTTTTTTTTATTTATTTTTTGATTCTACAGGCAACCTCTTTGCTCAGGTAGGAAGACTATATACAATTTACCAGTACTATTGACTTTCTATGCCAAAAATCATCTCTAAATGTAAATTGCTTTTGTCATTATGTAGTGGTAAAATAATACTCTGAAACCTTCTATCAGTTTCAAAAGTAGTTTTCCAGCCAAACAAAACCAGACATTTGAAGAAACACAGTAATTTAATCCAAAAAACATGCAGGTTCACTCTTCCACAAAAGTTAAATTGATTCTAGAATATACGATCCTTGCAAAAAAAAAAAAATAATCAAAATAATTTACCGATTAGCAGCAGACTACGAAGGAGGATAAGCCAACATTAATGCATTACCAGCGATAAGAAAACCTAGAAATATTTTATGCCATTTACTACGATAACAAAATAAAATAACTTTCATATCAATTTTTGCTTTGACCCATAGCATTCTGATAGGTGGCACTGATTAATATATTGGTTGTAGCTCTAAGTTTTCGTCTGACCACCCAAAATCAACAAGGATTTTATTGTTATTCAACCACAGTCAGGAAAAAACGTGGGTAAATATAAATCATAATGTTATCAAAAGCCCACAGCAGTGAGAGACTGAATATATATAAAAAAGAAAGTTTTGCGCAAGAACAGTTTATCAGTGATAAATAAGCAATGTGCCACGGAGGGCTGCTATATAAATCAGGCAAGAACTGGCGGAGACAATGTTAGTCTGACTAATTCCTTACTTACCAGTCCAGATCAGAGACCTCTCTTCACTCTGGTGATTCTACCTAAATATTTACCCCTCCTGCACTGCACGCCCCTGCCAAGGTCAGGCCCAGCTTCACTGGCCATTAAGAGAGTGCCGGAGGCACACGGCACTGCGAATGAGAGAATTGTCACATACGTATTGCTACCAACTGCTGTATAATCTGCTCGTGACACACATCATTATCTTTTACATTAAAAGCAGAGGAAGGTTAAACAATATACTACATAGAGCTTATGTATCACACTCATACTCACGGTAACGTATTCAGGAGCAAGGCACATCTGGTTAACTCTCGGCTATTAGCACTGGGCAAGCTCTAACAGCTCTATAATCAGGTCCTTCGCATATAGAATCCCAAATTACAGTGAATTAATAATATGATTTTTATCAGCAGATAAAATTAATTCTTTTGTTGTCAAATATTAGCACTCTCTTTCATCTTTAAATTCATGCATGAAAGTCTTACTGAGGGTACAAACAAGACTCAGCCACAGAAAGCAATATGTTAATTCCAGCAGACCTTATTTGTTTTACTATTAAGAAAAAAATGAATAAATCAAATGCTCAGTACTTTCTTTTCTAGATATTTGTTCACTCAGGACACTCAAACTTGAATCCCAATTAACCAAGCATTTGGCTAGAAAGTTCTTTAGTTAAATGAGATCAAACTCTCTGATTTGGAATATAACTGAGCACAGTTAGGTTTGTCTCATTTTTTTTAACTGAATTAAAATAAATCAAATTAAAGGCAATGCAATTCTGAAGCAGAAAGGTTAAACAAGGATTTGATCTAATTTAACTAACTTAAATTTGGCCATTTAGTAAATTCGAAGAGATGGAACCTAATTTAATTAATCTACTTTAAAAATCAATTTGGATTAGTTTTCCTGAATGACCCTGTGTAGACAAACCCCTGTTCTCCTAACACAGATAAAAGTATTATTGTGCTAGCCTGCACAAATTGATAAGAGATGATTAAGTCCTAGGTAATAAAGTGCTGAATCAGCTAACAGATCCACCACGTGGCGGCATAATTATGTATCTCTGCTGGACTGATCAAATCACTGGGAACTGTTATCAGTGAAAGCATGCAGAGAAGCAGAAAACTTCCTACGGACTTTCCATGCTCATTGTCATGGAGTGATTTTGTTTCAGTACCAATTTCAGTCAATGAAATGGCATCGGAGTGATGCCAACCAGTTGATATCAGCCAAGCATGCTCCTTTGGTGATGCTCACGTAAGATCTGGATGGCATGGATGGCCATCTGGATGTTTTCTGGATGGCATGATCACCAAGAATGACCATGTCCTCCCAATCTTCAGGTGCTGGATGGATATTCCCAGATTTACACCAGCTTGTACCTACTTCCTGCAAGACGGGGATAAACTCAGGTGAGGGACAAAGTGTGTTCTGCTGTACCCTGGCACCCACCTTGTGGTATACACTGAGTTTTCAGTAAAGGCCAGACTCACAGGTTGCATCCTACTGGAGTATAGAGAATTCAGAGATAGTAAGGACAGTATGTATATAGCACAAGGATACTGCAAAGAAATTGAAATTCCAGACCTGACTCTCAGGACGGGGATATGGCCAGGGGTAACGGCATGAACAGTCCTGAAAACACCCTTCTTCTTGGTCAACATCCAAACACTGGGCTTCCAAGCCGTGTTCTGTACTGAACGCTCACTCTGCAACCACAACTGTCTCTTCCTATTCTGTCTGCACCAGAACAAAAGTGGACCAGATGAAGAGATGTGCTTTCTTTGGCTTCAGTTATTTTTTGTATGCTGCCTTTCATGAACACCATTCCAAAGCACATAATTCCTATTCATGACATATAGGATGAAGGCATGCAACTCCAGATAGTAAATTCTGGAGGTCTTTAAAAGACATTTAGATGTTGAATTTAGCGATATGGTTTAGTGGAGGACTTGTTAGGGTTATGTCAGAGGTTGGACTCGATGATATTGAGGTCTCTTCCAACCTAGACAAATCTGTGATTCTGTGATTCTGTCTTGAGGGCCAAATGTCTAAAGTTCAAAAGCTGTAATGCTGAAACCCATAAGTTTAAGTACTCTAGCTGGAAAATAAAAGTGTAGACTGGGGAAACTCTTAAACGAGCAGGTCTACCCTTACCATTGGCCCTATCGGAATTGCAGGAAAAGGCAAAACTTCTGACACAACTGATAACCAAGTACTTCAACAAGAGGATCAAAATATATATATATATTATGAGACAGAAGGTAAGTTTTCAGTTGTTGAGAGAACTGACCTCATCTTTTGGTATTGCTGACTCTTTAGAGGACTGGGTACACCTGAGTATTTGCTCTGCCTGCTACTACTTATAGTTTATATCCAGAAATTTCAGGGCTAACACAAATGTAAAAATAGATCAGCAATTCTATCTGTAAAGAAGACTTTTGTAGTTCCCCAAACTGTCACCAAGTTACTTCCATCCAGTTACCTAAAACTACAAAAAAACCTATCTACAATTTGACAAGGGTACCTGAGAGACTACAAGATACCAGTTTCCTAAAGCTCTACTCTTGTGAGTATTGCATGGTACACAGCAGGGAGCACAAGCCTGCACAAGGCCTACCATATTTAGTTACAAATAAATCTAACCACTGTATTTTGCCTACCATATTGAAAACGAGCAAGTCTCAAACCTTTCACACAAGTGCTCTCAAATCAATCACGTTACAAAACAATGGTGGAAGAGGTTTGCAAGGATTGCATTGGCTTGTTTAAGAAGACAAATGAAAGCTAAGGCACTGCTGTAGAGCAGATTCACACAGATTTTCTTGCATGTTGAACTGAGACATCTTCAAATACCTTTGCTACTAACTGCCCTTCCAAATTATGTGAGTACTACCCTGCTATTTAATTATTTATCTTTAAATTCCATTGTCCTTGATAGTTTCTTAAACAACTGTCATGAATTTAACCCCAGAATGTGGCTGTATTGTTTTATATCAGTGTATTCCTGGTATTCTCCTCTCCAACTACTAGTAGCTACTCAGCCCAAATTGCCTTCCTCTCCTTGTCATGCATTTGCTTAATTCTTCAGAAAATTTTGCACGGGCCTTTGGGTATGTGGTGGTTTTACCTTGCTGGGCTGCTGAACTCTACCATAATCACTCTCTCTCCCACAGAAAGGTGGAGAAAATACAATGGAAAGGGCTCAAGGGTTGAGATAAGGACAGGGAGATCACTCAACAATTATCGTCATGGGCAGAACAGACTCAGCATAGGGAGATTAATGTAATTTATTGCCTATCACTAGCAGTCTAGAGCAGGGAGAAACTAAAAGTGAATTAAAAACACCTTTTCCCTAACCATCTTCTCCTACCTCCTCCCCCCAAGCAGTGCAGAGGAACAGCAAATGGGGACTGCGGTCAGTCCCTGAGGCTTTGTCTCCGCTGCTCCTTCATGGTCACTCTGCCCCTGCTCCCCGTGGGGTCCCTCCCATGGGATGCCGTCCTTCCCGAACTGAGCCTGTGGGGGCTGCCCACAGGCAGCAGCTCTTCAAGAACGGCTCCCACACAGCTCTGTCCCACGGGGTCCATCCATCACCCAGGAGCAAACTGCTCCAGCACGGGTCCCCCACGGGTGGGCGGCAGCTCCCCCCAGACCCCTGCTCCTGCGTGGGCTCCTCTCCATGGGCTGCAGCTCCGGCCCGGGGCCTGCTCCTGCGGGGGCTCTCCATGGGCCGCAGCCTCCTCCAGGCCACATCCACCTGCTCCACTGGGGGCTCCTCCACCCATGGGGGGGCTGCAGCGTGGAGATCTGCTCCATGGGGGACCCATGGGCTGCAGGGGGACAGCCTGCTCCACCAGGGGCCTCTCCACAGCCCACAGGGGAACTGCTGCTCAACGCCTGGAGCACCTCCTGCCCTCCTGCTGCACTTACCTGGGGTCTGCAGGGCTGTCTCCCTCACATTTCCTCACCCTCCTCTCCCAGCTGCTGCTGTACAGCAGTTTGGTTTTTTTTCCCCCCCCCCTTTCTTAAAGCAGCTTTCCCAGAGGCACAACCAACATCGCTGGCTCAGCTCTGGCCAGTGGCGATTCCCTTTTGGAGCCGTCTGGAGCTGGCTCTGATCTGAGATGGGGCAGCTGCTGGGCTCTGCTCACAGAGGCCACCCCTGCAGCCCCCCTGTTGCCAAGCCATTGACACATAAACCAAATACATAAGCCAAGGGTAATGAACCAAGAACAGTTTATACATATGAGAGTATTAAGCAATGTACTTGCATACAAAGACTGATTATTCTTTAAGTATGTTAGCCATTTCTTTAATCAATTAGACTTGAAGGTCTCTCTATACCAGATTCTTGCTGATTTCCTTATAATTTCTCCCAAACATTTTTAGATGCAAATATAACCAGTTGTTTTGACTGAAGGCAGGTGTTATGCAGCTTGTTGCCCATGCATCAATTGCACAGAATCCTAGAATGGCTTGGGTTGGAAGGGCCCTTAAAGACCGTCTAGTTAGAATCACAGGATCATCTAGCTTGGAAAAGACCTTCGAGATGATCAAGCACAACCATTGACTTGACCTACTGAGCCCCATCACTAAATCCTCCTGCTATAGGCAGGGATACTTTCTACTAGACCATGTTGCCCAAAGCCCCATCCAACCAATGAGTTTGCTCATTACTACAAGATTTAGAGCTCCCACTTTTCCTGCTCCTTTTAGCCATCCTAATTTTTATCTCCTTTGAGAAAACCCAGATGAGCACAAACATCAGTCATATTTTTTCCTCCTCTTTAAATTCAGCAGATATAAACATGCTACAATTATGTAAGCATTTAACAACCAACAAGCATTCGGCAGTCAGGTTGAGTGAGTATTTACTTCTGCCTTGTGGGCCTCGTGCCTTACAGCTTCTTTACTCTGTTCCATGCATCACCTGTTCTGTACAAGAAAAGAAATGTTTTTTTCCTTCAGGCTCCATACTGTCCTCATGTAACTACTGATAGCCTTGACAATGTAGTATTTTACAATTCTCAGATGACTAGACGCAAAGGAGAGTTTTAAAACATGAGTCAGAATTGTGACACAAACACGAGTTTTCTCCCTCTAGAGTTGAAATCCTATGGTTTTTTAGGAGCTCACACCACCTCTTGATTCCCTAATGTGTAGATACTGTGATGAGCATTTTCAAACAGGTGAGGATACACTTCTGAACAAACTACATTCAAGAAAGAACCATGGAAATGAGCCGAGGAAAGAAAACACCTGGGTAAGTGTCAAAGAGTCACCATACTGCCAGTTCAAGCTGTTACCAGTCACCAGCTATTGATGACCTCCCCATACATCACAAAAACACTATCCCATGTGCCATGCACTGATCAGTACTTTCTTTAAACAATTATATAAGTTTATTACATAACTTTTTTTCATATTTTTTTCATATCTGACTGTCTGCATGTGCATCTATACATACTATAGATAACAAAAGCCATCTATCTAAATATGAACCTAAATGTGAACCACCAACTTTTTTACTGCTGCTCCTGAAACAAAAATAAAAATGGAAGTGATAAGTATGCCCAAATGGCTATTTCATTAACTGGATTCTTTCACACTTCTTCAGAGTATCATAATGACAGTCATCAATTCTGGCACTCAAGGACAGCAAATGATTCATAGCCGACTACACTGAACTAATTAAAAGCATCTTCCATAGCGCAAGATGAAAACACTGTCATCTGCTCTAAGTAGGGCATAGGTGAAAATTATGCTGCAGAAGTAATACAAGCAAGGTTCTTACCTGTTAAAATTGAATACATCCCAAATAAAAGTCAATGTTCCCAGTGTTCACGCGGATGATAGATTTGCCATTCAGAATAATCAGATCAAAGAGAAAACAAGATGGAATTAAATTAGGAGTTTTAAATTCAATAACAGTATCTAGGCTCCCACATAGCACTGTTCATCGGTAAATATAAAGGCACTTGATTATAATTAGAAAAAGCTAATAATTAACCTTTTTCAGTATATAATTTACCAGGTGTTTTTACAATTTCCTATGCTAAAAAGGATCTGCTGACTTTTAATGAGACTAGTAAAAGTAATCTTGGACTTCTATCATCACTTTGTAGAGAAGTGAGAGGAAAAGCATTGGAAATGCTGATCGCAGTGTATTTTCCTCTCATTTCTTGCGCTTAAGGTCTAATTTAAGGGTTCTGTTCTCTTAGAAACAGCGAGTTGCCACTATCTTTCTTACAAAGTTGCAATCCTTCCCAACTCTGGCTTGGTGCAGTCAGCAGGGGTCATGGCCATAGCCAACAAGGGGGGTTACATACTGTAATTCCAGGCACAACAAGATGCAGGCACACGAGCAATATGAACAATAAGCTAGTTTTCCTAGAATGAGAGGCAGTGCACAATCAGGTTTGTAATTAAGATAGAAAAAGGTGTGTGCAATGCTAGATTTGTGCCATAAGGGCTAAAATCCCTGGGAACGCTTATGAGACCTAGCAACAGTTGTTCCCAATCAGCAGTACTATTTGCAAATTAAAAAATAAAAGCATTTTCAAGACATCAGGCAAGACCAGTCTGTTACTGGAAAAGATTATCTAGTAGGTGAGGTAAGATTCCCACCCCTCAAAGCACTAGATTTATTAAATTGATTATGACTTTTGGAAGAGTTTGTAGCACTCTTTTTGCTTCAGAACCTGGCTGGAGTTTCCAGCTCATCTTGAAAACAGTTCTCCAAACAATTAGTTTTTCAAAATCCAAACAAAGAACCTAAAATTGGTGAAGAACCTCTTCTGATTGTAATTTTCCTTGAATACATTTCTAGCGGAACACAACTCTAACTTAAAAAGCACAAAACTAGTTTGTTGCTCACTTTTTGCACGAGCTTTTGTGCATCACAGCATGCAGCTTCTGTCTGCTTACTACAATATATTTACCAAGAATTTGGTCATACTCTTCAGCCCTTTAATGAATAAAAAAAAAAAAAAATGTAATTCTCTGCCCAGTTTTATCATGTGATAATACAGGTTAATATGGAATAAACAATTTCTACTTCTTGTAATGTATCTCAAAAATAAAAAACTGTAGCAGGCAGTATGCAAAATTTAAAAGCAGGCAATGAAAACCATAGAGGTATTTAAGAAAATAAAAAATTAAATGCACAATGAAAAAACAGAGGTATTTAAGGTGCATTATAAAGATCATAAGTGTAAGAGATTAGGAAGGACAGAAGTAAAGAAAGTGGAGTACGAAATAAAATAATACAGAGCTAAGACATTGACCATCTTCTGTTTATAATTTCAGAAAAGCAAGGGAATAAACAACAAAACTGAAAAAGAAAAGCAATATATTTAAATTCAATAAAGATCTTTTAATTTTAAGATATTTCTATTTTAATAAATTAATAATTTTATATATTTATTTAATTTCTAAATCATGCGTAGTTAACCGTGGACGTCTTTCCATATATATACATATGGAAACTATAAGCACATTCTTGTATCTGTTATCCAGAAAGATTAGAGGGATTTGGAATAAGATTAGATGCTTATAAAGATATTAGATTCTTATGTAAGATGATGGGAATTTGGAATTACAACAGATAAGGGGAAAAAAAAAAGGCACAAAACCCTGCAGTGCCTCACAGAGTAAACCATGACAGATGCTTATTGTGCAGCATTGCCAGATGTTGGCTGTTGGAAAAAAAGATGTTACTGGTTTGTTCCAACACAGCCTTTCCTGATTTTTTTCCACTGTCAATGTTGAAAGTCAGAGAACGGGCAAGACATTTACTTGCATCTATCCCAGTTGAACTTGTTAGTTTGGGTTCAATAGGAGAATAATAAAAACATAGGCATGTAGTGTTCTAATTATCGTTGCTTAACCTTTTTTGGATCTCATCCTCATCACCAGGTCCCCACTGCCAGCTTGCTGAGCCCAGGCATGGATCTCCATTTTCTCTGTGAGTAGGGATGAAAAAAATGGCCTTTTTTAAGGACTGTCCCAAGCCGAGAAAGATTTTGGAATAAATGAATGCAGAAATGGATAATGCTGCGTTGAAGCACTGAGATATAAGTCTTTTTTTTTTTTTAGGCAGGAGCATAATCTACACATAAGAAATTATTTAGTATTACAATAATCAATTTCAGAGTTGTAAGAAAAAGGACAATAACTCATAAGAATGCTAGGGATGTTCAGGGATAACCAAACTTCTTTGTACGCAAGAAAGGCTTTTGAGCCATCTACTTACAATTGAAAATGTGTTAATTAATGAAAAGCCTGAAGGGATAACAAAGGATTGATGGCAGTCCTCCTCTGCATAGCCCTGCAAATGAGCTTGCTTGGCCCACGGAAGGCTGAAAGGCAGCACTTACCTCTCAAGGAAGATAATTTTAGAGGCAGCAGAGGAAGGCTGCCAGACATCCCCCTATCTCCTTCCCCACTGCTGTTACCAGAGTCAGCCCAGGATCATTCCCAGAGAGATGAAGAAGCCAACAGGAGGCCATTGTGCCAGGAAGGGGCCAAGGCAGACTCTTTTAAAGACCACCTGCAGCCCCACAAGGCAGATACAATCCCAGAAGGGGCATACTGTGAGTTGAGGGGGCAAGTGGGACGGGATTTTGGTTTTATTCCATTTTCCCCAGAAGGTCACTGGGAAGGAAATATAAGTGGTGCCCCACCCCAAGCTCCCACAGATAAGTGAAGAGACACTAAACCCCAAATTAAGTGTTGAAGACCATTGAGGAGCATGCACTAACCTCCATGAGAGCCTCCCAAAACTCCCCTGCTTCTCTTTCCTTCCTGGCCATACCTTGCACAGGAAGGGTTCACAAAATTACTGATCATCTTCATTCACCTTCCATAGCCAAGGTATACTACAGATAGCAACCACTGCCAAAGGAAGCCCCACAGCCCGATAGACTGCTGCCCATCTCTGCCTCTACCTCAGCCAAGACCAGAACTTGTCATTTCCACAACAGCAAAACCATTTTTTCTGTTCATGAGGTGCCGGTCCTACAAGCAACCTCTCTGCCATGGTGTTCTCCTCCTGCACTGCTGGCTGCTTCTGCCATTTGGTCAGGGTAACACCCAGCCAGCACTCGCCAAGGTCCTGGAGATTAACCGAAGGAGCACGGGGACAGAAGTGATAAGGACACCATGACTGCATGAAATCATCACCTTTGACTTCAGCTTGTTCTTCCAGCACAGAAAGATGGCCCTCTGAGAAGAGAGACCTCCCGGGACATCTGCTTATACATGTGAGAGCTAAAAGGCATGACAGTAAACACTTTGGTTTTCACTCAGCTCCTCCATCCTTTTCACTGCCTCCATCTCTTCCTCTGCAAATCACGCAGGAAAGGAGTAGCCAATATGATGCTTAGAAGCTGGACCAGAGACACAGCTTCTCAGACAAGCCAGACAGGACAAATTGGTTGTCCTATTTGGGAACTGAACACGTTTGAGAACCAAGATGTACAGGGCATGCAGCCAATTGCCCCTGTTTCACTCAGTCTCGATAGCCCTCTCTGCTTCTTTTCCAGCTGTAGTCAAGCAGTCCCCCTGCAGCTCTGTGGCCTTCGCCCACACCACAGGCACGTCACACCTCTCCACTTCTGCTGTGTGCACCACGCTCTGCCTCCCCTGAACACGCACCAGGGCTACCACAACACCAGTGTCACACATCTAACACGCAATTCAAAGTTGCATTCTCCTTTCTTTAAACTCCTTTCCCGATGCGTGCCAACCAACCTCAGATTGTTTTCCCTTTTAAATCAACCCTTCCCTTCACTTTGCATTGGCCGTCAAAGATGCAGCGGGCATGAAAGGTCACATCATCAGAATTCCTTATCTTTAATCAGACTTCCCTTTCCTCCTCTGCTTTAATCACTTTCCATCTTATTTCAGATCTCAACAGACTTTTTCCCTCCCTCATTCTTGCAGTGTGTTTTTTTTCCCCTTTCATTAGGTTATGTGATAAAAAGCTCATCTGCCCCCATCCCCCTTCAATTACTACTCATTTCTGCAGCTATGTTATTTAGACCTGCACAGAGTTTTGAGAACATAAAATTCATGGACGATAAAAAAATAAATAAAAAATACAAGTCTAATGTATTTTGCAACCTTTTATACCGCATTATTGAGGACAAAAAAAAAAGGAAGCTTAGACTCATTTCTGGTAATGAACAGGAGACAAGCAGGGGACGACAAGGCCCTGGCCAAGAGTCCTTGATGGCTTGGTGTATTAGAAAGATCTGTTCAGATATCTGCTACAACTGAATGAACCTAAATGCACACCTCTTGTGAGCTCCAGCTTCCCCACACAGCAAGGAGAGCACACAACAGAAATGGAGCAGCATTCTTGCTAAGTCGGACCACAGGGTCTCTTAAGCTCAGGGTCTTCAGCAAAAGAGCAAAACAGAGGCAAGTTCCAGGGATATGCTCCCAGCTATATGGAGACCAGCAACATCCTGAGTCACAGGCATGTGCCTCTGTGCTTTGATAGAGATTTTCCTGTGTTTTATGACATTGTTTTATTCCACTTTACTCAAATTCACTTTGTTTTCTGGCCCCATGCAAGTGTTTGCAACGCACAATATCCCTGATGACAAACCACGAGGCATCTCCCTTTGTTCTGAACCTGCCATCTGTTAGCTTCATTTCACGTCTCTGAGATCTCGTAGGAGACAGAGACCCTGTATAAGAACACTCACTGCTCACCTTTTCCATGCTGTTTGTGCATTTACAGACCTGCTTATATCCACTGCTCAGCCATCTCCTTCATGGATGTTGAGCCCAGGTTTATTTAATCATCACTTGTGCAGAAGCTCTTCCATACCTTTCTTTCTCTTTATTGTTCTTGTAAATAAAGAAATAAATAAACAGTTCAGTGCTCACTGCTACATATATAAAGTCAGGATAATTCCCCCTCTCTCCCCCAGCACACGACTATGAATTCTGCCTGCCATGTATCATGCATAAGTTTACTCAGCTGACTTATTACTCACACACTACTCTTACAGCTCTAACTCTGCCTGGCTCTCACGCCAGCGTCAGACTTTCTGCCATCTCCACACAGGAGACTTGACTTGTAACGCTGTGCTTCCGAAAACCTCACAACCAGGTTATGGCATGCTGCATACGTTTTCTGAACTATGAAAGTATCACCCAAATCCATGGTGCCCTGAGCCATCTGAAAGGCAGTACCTGTGTCCAATACTGATCTCAAGGGTATCTTGTTTTCCCTTCTCCCCTCCCAGTAAGTTTGTTCAGACAGGATCAAAACTATGCTAATATTTTTCTATTCTTACTCATGTTATCCAGTGAAGGTAAGAAGAGTACCCAGAAAGTATTTCCAGTATCCACAGATGCTTTGTTTTTCTTCTAAGCAGTTTAAGCTGACTTTCTGCCTGCAGTACACATCAGCAGCAACACACAGAAAGACGCAGCAAAGAAGGTAGTACAAGAAACAAAATACCTTAGTGAGAAGACAGATAGTAATCCTGCTGGCCTTAGGGCCACGCCTGAGACCTCAGCATCATGAGAGCAAACCGTCAGACCCTCAGCTCCTGGAACAAAATTCATCCTGCTGAGTGAGGCACCAGGGCTGTCAAAGCAGAAACAACTCCCAAGACTGCCCGGAGCAGGATTAAAGCATCTCAAATCCTGCCCAACTTGCCCTTTGAATAATGGTAGGTCCGGGTTAATAACTCAGGACTGTGGCACCGCATACATCCCTCCCTCGGTCACTGTTCCTCCCATAGAGATAACCCTGTTTCACCCTTTTTCAGTTTGCTGTAAGGCAGTGGAAGAGCCCATTCATTCCTGGGCTTTTATAAGACCACTCACAGCTGCCCCTTGGACAGGAGGAGAGGATGAAGGAAAAGCAAGGGCAATAAAATCCTGAAACCTCTGAGTTTTCCAGAGGAAGCAGAGCAGCTCCTGCTGCCGTGTTTTTTTAACAGAACAAGTGGGAAAAAATGGTCTAAACCTGAAAGCCCAGTTGTCTTGGGACTGGGTGGGATAGCCCTGCAGAGCAGCCAGAGCAAATGGTAAACTGAAAGCAGAGAACTGCAGAACAGCAACGAAAATAATCTGGCCTGAATGGGTTAGGTTAGGAAAGATGATTCATTTGGACTGAGTGAAAAATTAACTCAGGAAGCAGAGAGCTGATTTATGCGCAGGATTGATTTATTTGTCCAAACCACGAGTCAAACCCCAACAAAATGAATTTACGTTTGCTGTTCCTGGGTTCACAAGCTGGAGACTACGTGATTTCAGCAGAGCAGTCAGGGTCCCCAACATGCAAGCCAGCTCACTGTAGCAGACAACTGATGTCTGCAAAAGAGTTTTCACGATGTTCCACATCCCCTTGAGCAGACTGACTTGCAGAGTCCCAGTCTGAGAAACTGGGCACCAAACACGGTCATTTTTTGCCATTCCCATGCTTACCACTGGGGTACGAAGATGTGCAACATGGAGAGGTGGCTAGAAAGAAGCGCTTGACAAACAGCAACTGGCTGGCACCCGTTCGGCTGCTGGACTCCGAGTGCAGATGTTCTAAAAATACCAATGAGCGTTTTAAAAAATGTTACATTCATGCATCACGTCACATTTCAGTTGTTGGACAAAACCCAGGCTGCATTGCCGCCAGCAGGCTGTGTTAAAATGGAAATCCATTTTACAAATTATTGAAGTATTAAGTCACGCAGTGTGGATGCTGTCCTTAAGTATTAAAGGGTCAGGCAACTGCAGGGTGCAAATATATGTATCTTTAAATCCCAGTGAAAATGTAGACTGCCAAATGCAGGGAACAGGATTACATCTCTGACCTGAGCCCTCTGCATCTCCTAATTCCTGAATCAACACGCCAGGTGACAACCCAGTGGGACACTGGGATCATGCAACAGGTCTCGTTTTCTGCACATGGCCTCGCTTTCCTGGTAAGGAAATGCAGGTGAGCACCCAGAGAGGAGCCATGGGGACACCTTGTGAGTGTCTCTGGCTGGAACCCTGGCAAAACAGCTCTGCAGCAGGTGCCTGTACTCACAGCATGGGCAGTGGTAACCAGTAGATCCTGCTGAAGCTGGACTCCTGAACTCTGGTGAAAATGAGATGTCTAAAGCCTGTATCTGTCTGTCATTAATGGCATTTTTATTAACACGTAGACATTAACAACAATGGCTCTCCTGTTTTAAATGTCAGTTTACATCCCTGTTCCAAGAACAGAGAAGATAAAAGACAAGTTAGCATCGCCCTCTAACCCATTTCCCATTCTTCATCCAGCACAATACCTGGGCATTAACGGCGAGCTTGCTGCCTAGAGCTGCTCACAGAAATAATCTTCTTTAGTTACAAACAGTTAAAACAACCAATTTTGATGCATTTCTGAACCAAGGTTATCCTTCCCAACAGATGTTGAGTGTGTGTAGTCCCTGTGCCTGCTATGGTGGGTGGCAGTGCAGACAAGCAGAGCACAGCGTGCTTGCAGAGCCTCGATAATTTTTGTATGTGCTGCCCAGATGTTACCTACTGCAACAGATTTAATATAAACTCGTTTAAAAAAAAAGAAGAAAAAAAAAAGATTTATTTTTCTCTTCTTAAAATACTACTCATGGGAAAAAATGGCCCTCATGTATGTTAAATGGTTATACTCACACAGGCAATGGCAGGCATATGTGAGAATGTAACAGATACAAGGCTCCTACCCGTGTGGATCAGATTCTGCTGTGACATTATCCGTATTCTCTTCATGCTCCAAGTTCCTCGTTCTCACAAAGCCTAGATTAGAGCAGCCTTACGCTCGTAATGATCTTACTCAAAAAAATAAAAAGTTACTTGGGTTCCACGTCAGAGGAAGACAAGTTTTAAAAGCTGCAATGGGGTGCTCACAATTCTGAAATCTTGCTACTAAATCTTCTATTGATTTGCCTGACTTCTTGCTTGTGATAGGCAAGAAACTACTGTTAAAAAATAATAATCCACCTAAAAGCATCACTGAATATCCAAAGAAAAAAATGGCAAGTAAATACCATGAAGATTTATGAAAAAATTTCCCCTAACATAAGGCTCAACTGCTCCAATGTAACCTTAATTTCCTCATAAAAGTAACAAAGTGCCTTTTGGTTTTTACTATAGAAGTTCTCTAACTGCCCGTGTAAATCAAAAACAATAAACAATTTGCCCTACAGCTATTATAACACTTTAAAAATAATAACAATAAAAAAAAAAAAAAAAAGAACTGCCTGCAAGCGAAAATTGAAAAAATCCATTAATGGGGCAGGGATACCCAAATATTAGTAAGCCAAAATTGTCTTTCCAGAACAATTTATTTCCCCTAAGTGCTTCATTTAACCCACACACCAAAAATCGCCCTCCGTTTTCTAACACATAAGGATAAAAGGAAGGCAATATTTTGCAGGTTGCTTACTAGGGCAAAAAAGTCTGGAGGCTGGAGTTTGAATTGGGCTGGGCAGGCATTAGCAAGGCAAGAGGACGTCCTGAAGAGCCTTGCACCGTTCTGCACTTCTTCTCGAGATGGCAGTTCTCTCCTCTGCTCTTCCCCTGGTTAATAAATACGTAAATACGTTCTGGTGGCAGAAGTATAAAGAGTGGGAATTAAGTAAGGCTGGTCGGTGAGAGCTGGAGAAGGAGGTTACGCAGCAGCCACGCTACACTAATAACCTCCACTCGCATGGGGTATGGTCTACTGCAGAGCACATTTTGAGAGGAGCCTACTAAAATAGTGTGTGCAGCCATGGCTTCACTTCTAATGTCCCAGCATAGATCAAAAAGAAGGATTCAACTAAGCCAATGATGGAGAAAAACTAATTTCATGGTAAAATAATTCTAAAATATATTTAAGGTACATTGGCAAGGCTACTTTAAAGGGAATCTGCATTACAAAACATGTAAGGGAATTGAAGACTATATTCTGATGTTCTGCAGCTGCTAAAAAAAAATAGTTATTCTTTATCACTTTCTGACTACGGTGTTTTATGTAAACAATTTTCTGAGAACACTTCTTCCTCCCTTGGCTGTAGAGGTTTGGTATTTATTTTTAAGACAGAGTAGAAAGAGCTGCTTCTTCTCTACCATCCACAATTTTTTTCTTCTTCTGGAGGACAGAGAAAAACGGGATCGAGAGAAAAAATTAAAATATTATTTTAAACAAAATAAAAGGTAACTGCCTAAATGTGAACCCTATGACATGCTTAGAAGAAGTTAGTTAGAACAAATGTAAAGTTGTCGTTCGGATTTTACCTCTAACAGTACCAGGAAGCACTGCAGAAAACTTGTCAAAGCATTTGTAACTAAACTTTGAACACTTCCAGAGCAAGAAACGGAGGGATGTTCTGCACGCCCTGATGCAGCAAAATTTCAGGGAAACAGCAGCTTACTGTCAGACAGAAATGAAATGGGTAGGTTTTCAAAGCTGTGCTTGCCCAAGAACAAAATACTAGATGTTTGAACAGTATCTGGGATCCTGAAATTTGGATACTTACTTGTGACTAGAACATAGGGCGCCTGAAAATATCATTACAGGCTTTAGATTGCTCATGTATTCACTACCAGATTTAAAAATAAATAAATTAAAAATCAAATTGTAAGTACAAGTGAGGATTTTAAAGAGAAGCGTGGGATTACATTTTAAACAGCAGAATTAAAAGGGTAAAAAATTGCTACGACCAATGGAAAAGAAATGTACACACATTTAACCAAAAGCCTAATTAAAGCATGCAATATCATTCAAAGTCCAAATTTCTGGTTAATGTTCATTTATGCTTGCAGTGCCAAACTACATCACAAAAATTAGATATAAAGCATGTTTAAAATACAGCATTTTTTTCTCGTTTATGCATCTTGCTACTGGAGAAGCAAGTCCTTTGGCCAGACAAAGCTAATTTAAAATCACGCTATTTAAATTACATCATTTTTCTGTAATTGCAATTCTTAAATACAACAGTACTGGATGTAGTATAACTCTGACTTAACACTGAGCTTGCAGACCAGAGCTGAAAAGGAGCATTAATTTAATTTCCATAGGAAAAAAAAAAAAAAAAAAAAAAGAAAAGAGAAGAAAGAAAAAAAGAAAAGAATAGCTGAAATGGATCACACATGGAAATAAATCGGTTCACTCTCATTTCATGCATAATATGAAATTAAATGGTCAAAAAATGAAAGATGAGCATAATATGGCACCACTCAATTATCCCTTCTTTAACAGCTCTTACTGGTAGGCGAGATGTATTTTTGGTATGTATTCTGAAATTACCTACAAACCTCATGGCCAGTTGCTCTACAAAGGCTCAAGTTGGTTAGAAAAAAAAAAAAAAAGATGGTGGTGAAGACTATAACAGAAGTTCTTTTTTTTAAAGAAAACAACTTTATATAAACCATTATATATAGTATATATATGGTATATATATATGGTTTATATATATATGGTATATATAAGCCACTCTATTTAGTTATTTAAGGACTTATAAATGCAGACTTGTACTGCATCTTGATACCTGTTATACAGTCTGTGGTGCAGCCAAAGGAACCCCTGCTTTCATCTTACACTGATCGATGCCAGCTGTCCATGGAGCTCCACCAGTCCCTACAGCAACACTGTGGAGCACAAACTCTACTTTGCTCTGAAACAGTAAAATACAACCATCTCTGCTCAGCAGAGATCTAGCCACAGCCATCATTCTTCCAGGTTTTCCTGTTTCTCATAAGAAAACTGTGAGATTACAGTTATTTTTACGGTTATAGTTGAGATTATTATTAGCTCGCTGCTTTTCCCACATCTAAGGAATTGAATTGTGTTGCAGCCCTGCATTATCTGCTTCCATATTCTGCCTAAATTCTAGGTTCGTTTCATCAACTTCCACTGTAGTCCCTCTTTGTTTTGCTAATGGACTTGTTGCCACAGAATACATAAAAGTAATAGTAATATGATCAGGGATTTCAAATCCCAAAAATGCAATCTCGAAACATTTTGGTTTCTGTAGCGCAGTTTTACTGTAGCAAGGAAAAAAGTTCACAGCTGAGAAAATGCTGAGAGCAAACAAAGAACTTGAGAGGCAAAACTGGACACGGCAACTTGAACATTGGATGTACCTATATGCGAATCTTTATCTGCTTGTGTTTGGCTTGAGGTTTTGTTGTTGTTGTTTAATTGCATTATTATTTGTTCTGAATTTTAATCATTGGCTGCAGATTATGAGAAAGCACATCACACGGTTGACAGCCTTTTATAATTAGACTGATAGACTACCTGTGCAAAGCGCTTCAGTCCTATACATTGTTGAGCTTTACTTTTGGATCACGCGACTGGAGTTGAAGTGGGCAAATCCATCAACTTCACTTCATCCCACCTTCTCTTGAAGAAGTTACACGATTACTTTTTTATCTAGGGGACAGAATCTGTGAGTTACGGTGCTAAAAATTCTGAAGGTGAACTTCTGCATCTACGTTCTTCCAAATTAAACTGCAGCCCATGATGGCTCTGCTTTCAGTTTTCCTTTTGATATAGGAGGGATGGCACATAGCTCTTGCTGCAAATGAAAGTGTTTCAAATGAAATGTTTACAAAGAGAGGATCATTACTATGCAGCTAATGAAAGATGGATAAAACTTGTCCAAATTAATATTATGAGAGACCTAAACTCTTTTTAAAAGATAATGAGGGAAAACTCAAGCGACTTGGATAGACTTGTACATATTTAACAAAAATGCATTTTCTATTCAGCCTCAGAGGCACATAATGATGATATTTCCAGGGCTAAATTAACATGGCCAACGTTCTGCAATGTAAATAGGCTCCTATTGATTAAACTAAGCATGGGGTGAACTTAAGCTGTTTTATCTGACTGTCAGTGAATGTTTTGCTGGTTGGGAATGTCCCCAAAGAGGAGCAGAAGTGCTTGGAATCAATACTGTCCAATCCAATTTTTTCTCACTGTTATCAAGGACAGCTCTGTAATTAAGAAGCAATTCCATTACACTGTCCACCGCGGTGGACAGGAATTGCAGTGTAAGGCAGCTTCTCGGGGTACAGCACACACCTTGCCTCGTGGGTTTGAATAATGTATTACCCAAGCAGATTCTTAAGTGCACGTAAAAGAAGGCGTCAGTGCAATTAAATTTTATTTGATGGTTTAAAGAAGAATGCCTTTCATATTCACCTTGGTTAAAGCAGATGTCATCCTGAAGAACACAGGGCCTATTAGATAAATGCTGTAAAGTCAATTGAGTTTGAGTTTCTAGTTCTGTAATAACCTTAATATCTGGAAAATCCTAGCTACATTGCAAAGCTACAGGAAATGTGCTCCAATCCACCACGATAATGCAGTTTACCCATCCGCCTAATAACTACCGCTGGGTTTGACTCACGATTCTGTCTCCACACACTCCTCGAGCCTATTCAGTATTTCCACTGCAGCAGGCGCCGTGAAGCATCCTCACAACAAAAACATTCCCTCCACAGACCCATCACAGACCTCCCTCCGGAGATTTGGAGTTCACAGAGCATTTTGTGTGCTGGGCTTATTTTTGCACCTCATCAACCACTACCACTGTATTTATACGAAGGTGGAAAAGAGGTTTTCCAGAATTCAGAAGGCTTCAAAAAGAAGAATCTCAGAATTTAGTAAGATGTAGAAATTGTTACTGCTCAAAGGAAGAGTCAATATGGTTTAGATGCAAGTTTACCTTACGTTTCTAAAAGTGAAATTCTGGAGTTGAACAGCCTTACAGGATGCTTGGGTTTGTTTTCAAATCCAGAATATCCGTATAACATGAACTGCTTTATACATCACCACTAAATTTGGCAAAGTTTAGAGTTATAAGCTATTTTATTGGAAACAAGCACTAAGATAGAACAGAAACAGAAAGAAGGCAAAATGTTCTTGAGATTTCAGTACAGTTACTTAAATAATTCTACTACAAATGTTTGAATCAAATGACTTTGTTCACATGAACTGTTTATTAGAATTGCCACTTATCTTAGCAAAGACTTTTGATTATTTAATAACTTTCAATGTTGAATTGTTTAGCTTCAAACACAGTAACTGGCAAGTGATTTTTGGCATGTGTGTTCCTTGTTGAAAAGCTATTTTTGTAGTATTAGACAAGTCAAGAAATACATATTTTAGGATAGATTTACCTGTAAAAATGACTCATTTCTATTGTGTGTCTCAGAAGGATATGTAGACGGGACTTCTCAGAGTGAGTAATAAAGCACAGCAGTTTGGAAGAAATGAAATACACTTAGCCTTATTATTCATTAATACTTCAGGGCTCAGCAGGCCTGCTTCTTCCCACCAAGGATTTGAATAACGTGGTTCCAGAAGTACTGCAGGACTGCTCCTTCAAGGAACATCATCAGCTTTATATAAAGGAAAAGGGCAGTGTTCGACCCAAAGTAATTGCTTAAGTTACATGAAGCTTTAAAACAGAAATGGTAAACTGTGGAAATTTTCTTTAAGAAAGGAGACCGAAGATCATGAACTCATCTAAGACCTGTGTGACTGAGATGTTTTCCATTTATCAGACAAAATATACAAGGCAAAAGAAGTATTAGCTGGAAATCTGTGATACAGAACAGGAGACAAAGTTCCTCCAAGCTCAGAGAGTATTTATGTGACTTTTGTTCCACATCAATGTTCATTCCATCAAGTGCAGAGTAGGTCCCTAGCAAAGTAATAGCAGAGAGAAGCAGGAATTCAAAACAAACAAACCAGTATTTACAACTAATATAAAACCTAACACTCATTTAGTACTATGATTTGGCTAGGAATTAATCTAAGTTAACTGCAAGAATTCATCAGTTCTTCCTACTCACTGTGGGGAATAGAGTAATATTTATATTGAGGTTTTTGGGCTAAGAATGTACACTGCTGTAATTGCAGGAGGACATCAAAATCATACGGAAAATTATTTTGGAAATATGGTCCTAATGTTTTAATATTTGCTTTTTCCTTTATAACTAAATATGGGATTAGAATCCTGAGGAAAGATTAGAATAGAAAGAGTCCATGGGGAGCTGACAATGTGCATGTTAATACCAGATGCAAGGTCTGGATCAGGAAACAGGAATGCACAACTGCTTCTTCTTCTTCTTTTAAGAGTTTTAAGCACTATACTTCTGAGTAAGACTACCATGCTCAGACACTTCCACCTCTGCTTCTCAGTTACAGTCACGGTCACCATATTACGTACATCATTCTTTCTGTCACATGTATACATGGTGACCTGTACACACCTGAAGGGCTCTTCAGATCGGAGGAGACTTAAAAATATTCCTATCTATGCTGGACAAACCTCTCTGCTAAGACTGCTAGCACTGCTAGGAGTGCACACAAGCAAACTTTCAGGCACTACAGGACTTTAACTGGAGGTAAATTAGCTAAAAGTGCTTATAGACTTGGGGGGTGATGGAAATTTGGCAAAGCTTAGGACAACACAATTAGGGAACACCCAAGTCCCACTTCAAATCTATCTGCTTTGCTTGGAACGAGCTCTTAGCTCTTCCAAGAGGCAAATAAAATCAGCTTAAAATTAGGTGATTATTAAAAGCCAATGCCTATATGGAAGAAGGGACAGATCTTATTGCAAGCTTGGCAGGATACCTCAGAATGAAAGAGAAACCCTTTACTCAATATAAAAAGATGCTACTGAACCCCATGGTGGAGAGTTCACGAACTGCTTGCATTCAAGAAAGGGGATATTTTTAGAGTACCCAGCAGACCTGAATGTCACAGAGAAGTTGATAAAGGTAGCAAAGAACAAATTAGAAACGTCCTTAGAGCAAGGTGAAATTTTGCTGTTCCCTCTGTTTGAAATAAATAAAAGGGAACTGAAATAGCAGTGATGGAACTTTTGAAGCAAGGATGTGAGACAGAGGCATGATTCGATGCTGGGAGTTTCCACTTGCAACTTTCTGGTATGGAAGAATAAAACAGTAAATTGGTATTAAAAAAATCAATAATTAAGAACAATAATGTTGGCTACTAACCCGTTTCTTTCTGAAATGCTTCAATTACTCAACCCAGGGAAGATGCTGTGCAAGACTGAATGTTTTTAATCTGTTATCCTGACACTGTCAAGTATTAGAGTCCTAAAAAAGACTACAAAAATAGCCCAAACTTGCAGTACCTTTTCCTTAGCATATCCTTCCAATTTCGGTGGAGATTTCAGCTCAGGAATTTCCTGAGCCAGAGATGGTATCTTTGTGTTTAAAAACCCTCACCAGATTTTTCTTCCAACAACGTGTTTTTTTTATCCTTTAGGACACAGAATTATCCGGTGGTAAAAAATTTCACCATTTCATTAAGTCATGGGAAAAAGTATCTTGGTATGTTTGTTGAACTTGTCTCTTGCTGACATTTAATAACTCTTATTTCTTCTATTACAGAAGGTAACGAACAATCACATCTCATATAAAACATTATTCAGCTAGAACGTTGTTTTACAAATGCTCTGAAGATACCTTTCCCTGGAAGCAAGGAACCTTGCACAAGAATTGGCGCAAGCCAACTAACAGCAGAAGGATTCTTTAATTATACCCAGTTTTTCCTCCTGTCTTATTCTAGTTCATCTTTCAGTACCGAGTCCTAAGCGTTTATTATGTATTACATTCAGAGTTGTCACGCTAAGACTTACAAATGTATTTGCTATTCCTTGATTCTGTACCAATGGTTTCTCATTCTGCAAACGGTAGTCTAAACAGATTGGACATTTACAGTATGACCAGCCTCAAAACTCTCATCAGAGAGATAATGATACAGTCTTCTTAATACAAGGGATCGTGCCGGAAAGGAGAAAAAATATGTCATGGATGTCACCGATTCGTTTTTGATTTTTCCTGTACACACAAAACACTAATTACGTTTCCTTGCTTGAGCAGCATTTGTATTCACAGTAATACATGAGACATAAATAAATAAATGAAATGAAAACAGAAAATCCTGGCTTTTTGGGAGCCACTAAACTCAGTGAAGCCTGGCTACTCAGATTAGCTCCGTGGCATCACTACAATCCACTTCAAAATCTTGAGAGACTACCAAACCAGCACTAGTCATGAGAACCTCTCTTCTATCTGTCTGTAAAACCACCCCCAAGCGTTAGGTAGCCACTATGATCAAGTTGTTTTCTGTTTACAATTTCGCATTGCAGTTTGGCTTTATGGTTCCCGCTGTATAACCAACACTAAAAGCTGTTAATCAAAATGAAATATAAAAGTAATGTAGTCCCCCTACTAGACTACATCTCCCTACCCACAATTTCTGATGGCTTCAAAGCTCTCAAATGTGAATCACAGCCTTTCTTTTCTGTTTCCCAGAAATATTAAGCATCCTTCATCACTTGATGAATGCTAAAAAATACAAAAACCTATGGGGAAAAATGTCAATGGGAATTCTCAATAAAAAGCATTACATAAATGCTGGACATTCACAACATTTCTAAATGTCAAAAATCCTTTCAGATACTTTAAGAACTAAAAATAATTACAAGTATGCAATTCACTTCTCAGATACATTTAGTCTAAATGTTCTTCTTTGAATGGTATCTCTTCTATTTGAGGGTGGCAAAGCATTAATTAATCCAGCACAATGAATCATCCGCTGCTGCATCACAGAAGTAGCTTACATGATCACATTGTATATGGGTAAATGGTTACACTTCTTTTACAAAAAGAGGCAAAAACAGTATTATCTAGATTCTTCAAATCCTGATTTTTGGCAAAGGAAAGCAAGTAGAAGCCAGCCTAGCTTTGTACCTAAGCAATTTGCTTTTGTTTTCCAATCTGATTCTTCTGGTAACTGCTCCAATGTCTGTAATACAACGTGCAGGTAATATTGTATGGTAAAATGAAATAAAGGACTTTTGCATGTCCGGTAGATTACCAGTGAGCATACACATGCTCCTGAAGTGACAGCCTCACAATATCAAGTGAAATTCAGACTGTCTAAGACTTTCAGAGAGCACTTAAGTTTCAAACAGCGATGCACATGCATCCATTGTCCTACAGCCTAAGCCACAGACACGCAATACAAAAAGAAAGGTAACTGTTTTGCTGAAATGCTTCCTGACTCTTACCCAGACATGGTCATATGCGTTTTGAAAGCTGGCTGCTAAAACCACCCTGAGCTCTGTTACAGTCATAGCTCCCAAAGAGCGGGGCTATAATAATGTAATAATTATAATATTAATAGAGCTAATTTTCTTCCTAGTAGCTGGTATGGTGCTGCATTTTGGATTTAGGATGAGAACAATGCTGGGAACACACTGATATTTCAGTTGTTGCAGAGCAGTGCTTGCACAGAGCCAAGGACTTCTGGTTCTTAGGCTGGGGGTGCACCAGGAGCTGGGAGGGGACACAGCCAGGACAGCTGGCCCCGGCTGGCCAGAGGGATGTCCCATTCTGTGTGCTGTGATGCTCAGCAATAAAACCAGGGGAGATGGCCAGGCATGGCTGCTCCTGCCTGGGGACAGTCTGGGCATCGGCTGACTGGTGGTAAGCAGTAATTGTGTTGTGCAACACTTGTGTGTGGTGTTTTGTTTTGTTTTCTTTCTGATTAAATTGTCCTTAGCTCAGCCGATGAATTCTCACTTTTACCTTTTTTTGATTCTCCCCCCCCATCTCAGGACTGGGGTGCTGTGTGGGTGTGGGAGCACTGGCACAGGCTGCCCAGAGAGGCTGTGGGATCTCCTCCTTGGAGAGCTTCAGAAGCCACCTGGACATGGCCCTGGGCAACCTGCTCTGGGTGGCCCTGCTGGAGCAGGGGTTGGATGGGATGGCCTCCAGAGGTGCCTTCCAGCCTCAGCCATCCTGTGTTTCTGTGAAGAAACTTAACAAATCAGGAGTGTAGACACCTGGCTTCAATGACCAGTTTGGACTGAAAACTGATCTTCCCCCTGAGAATACTACCCTTAATATCAGGCCCTTCCTGCACAAACCACTCTGCATATCCTGAAGCTGAAGCCCATAACCCAGGCATCCAGAAATCACAGAATTAGAGAACAAAAGGATCAGAAATCTGTTTCCTCCTAAGCAGCTTGGCACAAAGCTGCTAATAACTTCCTCTAAATTAAGCATGGTGAGTTACTTCAGCGTCTTTTCCTTAACACAGATGCATGGATGTAAACCAAAAAGGGTAGGGGAGTGACCTATAAGGCCATTTAGTACATTGCGCTAGCCCCCAATGAGACTGGCTTTCCTTAGAGCAGCTCTACCAGATTTTTTTCTAATTTCTCATTAAAAAAAAAAAAGACTGGGACCAATCTACAGGCATCTCAGCCCCAGCAGGGGTTGACAGTAGGTGCTTAGGAGAAGAATATGCCATCCTATTTCATCCAGCAATGCTTCTTTCCCTCTGCCCAACCCTCCAGCAACCTTTCATCTTCCCGTAAATTGTGGTTTAGGGATTCCCAATTCCCATCATTGTGCTTAATAGCCCTAGATGGAAGTATCCGTCATGAATTTGTCTAATTGCTTTTGAACCCATTCAGACTTCAAGCCTCCACAACACTCTGCAGCAATGAATCCTGCAATTTAATTATGCACATCATGAAAAAGTACTTCCCTTCATTTGTCTTGGAGCTACTGCTTGATCATTTCACTGGATATCCCCTTGTTCTTGTGCTGTAAGAAATAGCAAACAATTATTCCTTATTCACCTTCTCCGTGATACTCATGATTTTATATACTTCACTCCATTCCCTATCAGTAATTCCTTTTTCTCTTTTATTTTTTATTTAAAGTCTCTTCACACAAAAGTTGTTCCTTCCCAAGGAGGCAAGATTACGATGGACTTATGCAAGAGCATGATGTTTTTCATTTATGCTCTCTCCCCCTCTCCTTATCATTCCCAACGTTATCAAAACCCACCTACAACACCTCCTTTTCAAGCTGCGGAGTTTTGTTTTAATCTCTCTGTGGGCAGAATCTCTTCCATCCCTGCCTTACTGCTACCGCATCCTTTCTGAGGCTGGGAGACCAGAGCTGCATTCACATAGGTACAGCACACAACAGCACAATGGTGTTTCATTTTGGTCTCGGGCTGATGCTATCTGGAACTATTCTGTTCTTATCGCAGATCTGTAAATCTAAGCTTTTTCTCGATGAAAGCAGGAAGATGTTCAAATAATATGAGAAACAGCCCTGTCACGAGAGAGAATAAATTCAAGTTTTACTTTTTAAATAAGTCTCAAAACAGACTAGGCACGTTCCTATGACAAATCATGATGAGAGAAGTTAAAAAAAAAAAAAAAAAAAAAAAAAAATCAGCCTAAAGGTTCACAGACATTTGTAAAAAGTCAGTACCACACTAGAGAGACATCTGTGTGTGCTAGGCCATTGATGACAGCTTGGAAAAAAAAAAAAAAAAGTAGAAAGAATAAAATAGTTTATGCATAGGCATGAACATGCATGAAGAGTGTCTACATCTGTGTGAGAGGTGGCCAGGTGGACTGACTGCTCTCCTTCAGGGCTTCTCCTCCACAGACTTGAGAAAGGACACTGGGCATCCAACATCCTTCACACCTAGACAACTCAAGTCATGTTAAAATCAATTCAAGCCTAGCCAGCCTTGCCTGCACTTTCTGCATCTTTGCTACACCCAGTATGACAGCTGGAGGTCTGATTCATTATTTCATAAATACAAATAGCTACAACTGCTGTTGATATAAAAACACAGTAAATTAGACCAAATAAAAATGTCCAGGCCCAGACATCCTCAAACTCTTCAGGCCAAAATTATTCTGTGTCATCTCTGTACCTTGTTTCCTTGTCTGTGAGCAGGGATGGCAGCACCAACTCACTTCACAGGGATGTTCTAAAAGTTGTTTGCAAAGACCTAAGAGGCTGCTGTAATCAGGGAGGGGAGGGTGTATTTTCAAGTGTGCCGCTGATAACCTGACACCCTACAATGAGGGAAATGAAAAGATCGTATCTGCTGTAGGATGTGGCCATCATACATTAGTGCTGCATAAAAGTGCACAATGAATATGAGCAAATGGCAAGCGAGTGCTCGGTCAACGTGACTAACCCTCTGAGATGAATGAGAGGGGGATTTTTTTTTTGATGCTAATGCTTGGAGAGACTGTATTTTCTTAAAATAGTCGCAACTTTTTTGTTTAAAAGAAAAACAAAAAAGAATAATCAAGAAGTATGTTGGTGGTTTTGAAGTATATTGTATAAACAAGGTAAAAACCTGAAAATTTCACCAGGACTTCACTCTTGATTACACAACGATCTCCGTCCTTTTGATTACACAATGATCTCTGTTTGCAGAGGGAGAAAAAAGGGGATTTATAAACATTAGCAAGCTAGGTTGATTTCACATCTCCATATCCCACGGAAGTCATCCCCCAGTGAAATGCAGGCATATTATAAAACCAAACGCCCTAAGAATAGCTCATTAAATAGAACACTGCATGGCATAAGAACCTGTATTTGATGAAAATAAATAATTCCTTCGGTGAATGCAGACTTGTTTTACTACTTTTCAAAAAAATACATATACAGAACTCAACAGGAGCGAATACACAACACAATGAATCATCTGAGCAACAAATTAGTTCCATTAATTCCTCAGCGTTAGTTTGTAAATTAAATCTGATAAGAGGTCTGAGTCAGTAGTGCTAGAAACGTCAAAGGAATATACTCTGCTTATAAATTTTCATGATTTTGAATTACTAGGAAAGTGTGACCAGTTTTCTGTTGTTTTTCTTTTTTTTTTTTTTTTAAAGCTGTTCCTCAAGTGTTCATCAAGCATGTAATCACAGACTCATGCACGCTGTATTTTAGAGGACCTTAACATTTTCAGTACTTTGCCTAGTGTGCAGAGGTAGTCACATAAATCCTAAGAATGGCTGCTAGGGCGACAAAAGCGTAACCAATACCGATCCTGGTCCGGGGGCATCAAGTATCGCGCGTGTATGAATGTCAGCTGCGTAGCATTACAAATAACAAGCAGTGTTTGAAAACATCCACGCTTACCTTCTAATATCCCATTCTGAGGAGTGCTGTGATCTTTCTCGTATGCCGTCATACGTTGCTAGCACCGTGAAAGGGAAGAGTGCACTTCCCAACTATCAAATCACACTTCTTACTGGAATGCATGCTTCGTCTCCACTACTTCATAAGGAAATAAAAAAATTACTGAAAGCACTCACGCCACATGTAGGTAGGTCAAATGATAGGGTATGATTAAATTCTTTCTCAGCTTATTGACTTGAATAAATTCTAAAGCACAAGGAAACAGGTGATAAAAGATTCTCACCCCTGAATACAGCCACTTTCTCTAATAGCTCGGTGGTGGAGAGTGATTCAGTATTACTCATTGGACAATTGAAGAGAATCTTAGTCATGGCAGCAGTGTAGGTTTGGACAGAATAATTACAAATTTATCATTGAGATTGTGAAAGGCGCCTACAAACATTAGCGATAGGTTATTTTTCTTGCTTTATCAACATACTTACAGTACTCTAAGAAGACTTTGAAGAGTATTCTCTCTGATTCACAATTACCTTGCTAATTTTACTTTAAAAATATTTAGCTCAACATCATGTGGTGCTCTGTTTTATGTCACACACAATGCACCCATCATCCCGATTCATTCATCTGTAAATATCAGGTGATCCTGGTTCAGTGCTTCACAGCACAGAATTATCTAGAAGGCCAGAATAACAGGCTTGCCAGATTTTTTTTCTTAATCCATTTCTTTCCAGTTTCCACAATGCACTATACAATCTAGCATCACCAAGCCACTTCTGAATATCTGAACAAGTTTGGCCCCAGCACAAATGCAGATCTTTATCAATATCTGCTTATTTGGTTGACAACTTTTTTGATCTTCCTACTGAATTGTTCTTGTTTTATAACGGATCTCTGATAGGCATATTACTGATTGTCTTTCTTTATGGAGAATACGAGGTCCAACGTAACAGAATCTAACATCTTTTCCTTTGATCTACTAATGCATACTACATGAAAAATTAGTTTCATCAATATCCTTTTACCCATGATACAAATAGCTCAGAAATGACAGAAGATCATAGCCATACACGTAAAGACAAAATTCTGAAACCACACGTGAAAGATTTCAGCACAAATTTTAAGTTTGCAATACGTCCACTCCCATTTAATCTATTCAATTACTTCCAAAAGGCAGTTAACAACAGACTACTAAGATAAAGATTGTATCTTGTGTTATACACTACTGTCTAGAGAAATTAGCACTAAATATCAGTGACTAATACTGCTGGGACAGGCTTCATCATTAGAAGAATAAAGGATTGAAAAATTGGAGCATTAACATTTCCTGTATTCTAATATTCATGCAATTCTTCATGTACTTCTGTTTGTACGTGCAAGTCTGTTTCTTTGGTAACAACATTAAACATAGGATGTGCAGAATAGGAAAATAATCAGAAATTCTATGGCTAGTAGATCCAAAAGAACACGGAGGGGATTTTTGGTGCTCAAATCAGGAGTGTGATACAACCTTCACTCTTCATCTTCTTCCTTCAGTGTAGTTCCTAAATTAATCCGTCAGTTGTCTTTCACCATAAGTTCCCTAAGTACCTTTAGGGTATTTTGTGCATGTAATCGGTTGTCCCCAGCTAGCTACCTATCTGTTTACATCAGATTTGAGAGCATCAATCTACAGAAAGCAACGCAAGAGCTCCCAGAAAAGCTGGAGAGAAAGGAGAAACAAGAGGAGACGCCCAAGCAGGGGCAGAAGCATAGAAAACGATGTAGGAGGAGGAGCACCACTGAGGGGACTGCAGCCCATGGAGGAACCCACACCAGAGTAGGTGCAGCCCTCAAAAGAAGAGGAGCCCATGCCAGAGAAGTTGAGTAACAAACAAAGAGCAGTAAGAAGACAAGGAACAACGCACTGACAACTTCTGCCTCGCTGAAGGGACTGTGTGTAGTGCACAGTTGAGGGACAGCAGCCCAGGAAAGGGGAAGGAGAGGTGTCTGAGCTGAAGCTGAGGTGGTTTCTCTGACTAGCAGTTTAATTGTTCGTCTTGTTTTTCAATACCAGAATCAGTGATTTGAAGTTGATATAAATCTGAAGTAAATTAAAGTAAGTGGAATTCCCTGACTCAACATTGATTTGGCTCACAACAGAGGAAGAAGGTTGTCCTTTGGTGAGATGACAATTAAACTTTTTTTTTTTTTTTTAATGGCTCTGATGGATGGTGTTATGTCATGGGGTCACAGCAACACCATTCTGCTGTGTCATCCCTTCTGAATCAATTTGAATATTCTTGCAATTCTCTTCATCTCAGAGACATACATTATGAAACACAGCAACCAACCTGTGAAAGAGCATCAAAGGAATTTACGGTGCTGTTATGCAGGCTAACTTGAGAGGCAGAGGATATCAATTCCTCACGCTCCTGCGCACAGAGTGATTCACCATTTAAGATACAAAAATAATCTTCAGCATAAGGTGTCATACACAAATTTTTCTATTCAGCTACGGTTCTCCATAGGTGGTCTTCCAATTCCATCTTTTCGAGACAAGTTGAAAAGAACTCAGTATAACAAAAGTCCAAAGCTCTTCAACTCCTGATGTAACATGTCTGTCAAATAACAAGCACTGTGTTCCTTTCCACGTTTTTTCCATAGTCTTCCACCTCTAGGCTATCTATATGCCAATTTCCAGGCTTTGTTTTCCACTCAACTTTCTTGTACAATATATTTGGGTAGACAGGTCAGATATCCAGACTTGTAAACGTTTTGTCTCCCATCATATTAAGGGAGTCTGCCTCTTAAATTCTAGCAAATCTCTCAATAAGCCTTCAATTTCTAACAACCCAGTCTTCAATTCCCACTGCTCTAGAGTCCCCTAAATGTTTTTCTTCTGATCTGAAAGTTGGAATAGGAAAGACATGATGCTATCTTCAAAAATGTGAAACCAATATTAAACTCCAGAATTTACTTTACCAACAGTCAAGCATGGAAAAAAGCTACAAGCAGAATACCTACTGCTCTAAAGCTGCCCTTCCTTTTTTTTTTTTTTACCCGTTTCTAATGATCAGGACTCCTACTCACCAGAATCAAAGCTTTCTATATACACACTGTTTAAGTGTCCATCTCTGTCCCTGTCTCACCTCTTCAGTCTCCCTTCACCTCTGCAACATCTCCAACAGTGCAGATCATAAAGACTGATCATCTCTGGACCCACCAGAGATGTATGAATTTCCTTTTAGGTCCATCCATTTTGAGTAAGTACAGTTAAGAGCCTACATAGATGGTTGTTTTTATACATACGCCTCTTGTGGTTAAATGTTAACCTACCTATGAGGTCAGCTGAGCTGGGTTAAGAGCAAATGTCAATTTAATGTCAAATTAACAGCAGCTGATAGGAGATGCTGAAGAAAATGGCATAAAAAATGGGGGAAGCACATACTAACTGTCCCCACTGTCAGCAATCCCTATTTTGAGGACTTCCCAAGCTGAACAATCTGTAGACATGCTTGTGTCTATCAGTCCTTGATTTACCCTCCCTGCCTAATCCACGTGGTGGACATTTAGATGTTTGACCTTTGCAGAGTCCCACATAATAATTAAGCATAATATGAACGTTATTTGCATTAATTTCTTTTACAGATGCTTCCTGTTCATCTCACTGGATATTCCCTCATCTAGTGTTTTGAGAAAAGGTGAACAACTGTTACCATTTACCTTCTCCAAGCCATTTATGCTTTTATATATCTCAATCAGTTTCTCCTCAATCACCTCTTTTGTGGACTGGAGAGCCGTGAATCTCTCCTTGTACCGAAGCTGTTTCCTACCCAAGATGCAAGCGCGTAACACATTTACAAAACGCTTTCCATTTTGTTCTCTCCTCCTCTCCTAATCATTTTTAACGTTGTTCTGACTGGCACTAAGCACACTGCCAGCATTTTCAGCCTCCTATCACAATGATTTCCAGACCTCTTTTCTGAGTGCTAATGGATAATTTACAGCCCATCACTGTGTAAGCAGCAATAGTTTTATCCCTGATGCACTACTTTGAATTTATTGCCACAATTTCATTTGTTGCATTATTGCCCAGTCACTGAGCATCATGAGATTCTTCTGTAATTCTTCCGTTTTAATTTAATGCTTTAATTAGACAGAATTATGTCTTTTCATTATTCATCACTTTTCCAGATCCAGGAATATGTTGAGCAGTACACATTCCAAGAGATTCCTGTTAGGTGCTGTTCATAATCTCCTGCCACTATAAAAATTTGGACCACGTTCTTCGTCTACTGTCCTTAACCAGCCATTAAATCCATCCATAAAAAAGCCTTTCATGCCCGTAGAAGGGGACCCTGTCAAAACCTTTTTGTCAAAATGCATCCAAGTTAAGTATATCAAGCAGCTCTATCACATCCTGAAACATTCTTATTCTTTTAAAGACCCATAACAGATTTGCAGTAAATTCTTCCCACCAAAAAACCTTCCATGACAGATACATCTTTTTCACTCCACACTGTCCCATGTTATTCCCAGGTTGTGTTTGCTCACAAAACTCAGCTCTACCTATTCATGCCCAATAAAATAGAGATGGTATCTCTATGATCCCCAAACGTGGAAGACATTAATGACTGGAAAGACAGAATTCATGATTCCAGAGACAAAATGATGGAAGACAGACGACAAGCGTATTCCAGTGACCACAGTGATTCCTTGGACCTCTTCTTCAGCTGATCCTTCTGCTTTTCCCAAGCGCTTCCTCAAACAGAATTTAATACTTCAGACAACACCAGCACAAACAACTGGATATTGCTTTTGGAGAGTGTCAGTCTCCACACATGTTTTGGTTAAACCGACCCAGACTAAGAAGGCAATTCCATGAGCAGCAGCAAATCTAGCAGCTCACTGTTGCTTAAGGAGCAGAGATTTGCCTGTTCCCCTACTCATGCAATCCTTTCGCATTATCTCTTACATCTTTTCATGAGCTTATTCAACTCACTAACCAGAAGGAAATTTAGCTTGTTTCACTAGCCTAGCTTCTTGCCAGTCTGGTGAGTTACATAAAGTGGTGAGCACCAGAGACTGAGAGTGGGAGCACAACTGCCTCCTTTCAGACAAGTTCCTCCCATCTCACACCACTCTGCACCTTGGGGAGGCAGGGATGGGAGACAGAGGAAAAAGCAAGTTCCAACAACAAGGCCACCTCTCCTTCCCCCAAACATACGAATTTTTATCTTCAAGTTAAGAAACAAATATACTCACTTGAAACCAGAAGTTTCCTCTTTAAACTGCCTTCGCTAGTTTGCCAGAAAATAAATGAGAAGTAACTTTGAAACCATATAAATAAGTTTCAAAATCACATTTCAAATTACTACATCAAATTAGTCATCCCCAAATTATCGTTTATTCCTGTAGGAAATATGAAGATTAACTGCCTGTACATTCCCAAAGATACTGAATACTAATAATATCACTATTAATGTGCATTTACTTTAATTAAACTGTAAATAAGCTTCTGGTCTTGAGACTGAAACGTCCATTCAGTGTTCCAAGAAAATTGCTGTTACATGTCATGATCAGAATATTATTTTGCTATCAATATTAGAAAAATTCTTTTCAATTACTTAGTGCCTACAATTTGTGCATCACAAAGCACATTTACAATCATTATACAATCTGATCATAATAAGGTTCAGAGGGAGGCAGGCTTTGAAATGATTCAGGCTGCCGTGAGATTCATCATCTGTAGGAAAAAAAAAATGTTTTTTACACTTGAATGAATGCATTCAACACCTAACTCCTCCAGAACCGTGGCCTGACGCCTATTAGCTAAAACCACGACATCAGGTACCTCAGTCCCAGCTTAATCGCATCCTTATTAGGTGGGACAGAGAGAAATCTGCTGAGAGCCACAGTGGATGTGTTCTGAGTTTCTAGAACAGCTGTCCAAGCATTAGGTGCCTTTGGCCACTCCATGACATTGTATTAGTCACATTAGCGGGCTGAGACTGCCTCCAGTTATGCCAGTTAAGTAATAACTAATTCATCCTGCTCTCAGCAACAAGGCTCTAATGTAGCTAAATCTCCCAGAAACGTGCAGTCAATTGTTATTAGATTATTACTAGAGCCTCCCTGACCTTTGGCATCTTAAAATTAAGCTGCTCGGAGACTGAAATAAGCATCTCATTGAGGTGCACAGCAGTAATTTCATCTTAAAGTATAATGACTGGAAGCCATCTATAAGTATTTTCTAAGGTATTTGGAACTGCTGCTTAGTAGTTGACATTTCCAAACTGCAGACCTGGTGAACTAGTCCACGTTGGGTAAAATGGCATCTCATCCAGCTCCTCATGCTTGTAGCTCCATGGAACTTACCGTGCGTCACGGTACAAAATGTTGTGCACGTGTTAATTAATTCACCTTCCGGGAGGGTCATGAGCGTTCTCCTTAAATACCTACAATAAATGGTCTGTGCATGACAAGCACAAGTGTGCAAAATAATAGTGGTGTAACTGTTGAAGCTGTCACCTGGGCATATTCAGATCTGCTGAAAGGAGGAAGCATGCACCCTCTTTGTATACACCTTACAGTGGGTAGCTTTTAGCACCCGATTGCATCCAATCTTCAAGGTTTTAAGACTCATACAGTATGAAGGTAACACTTATTTCCCTGTACTATGCCCACCTGTGCAAATAGGTAAGCATCAAAGAACCATTTTTCCAACTTCTCTTATTTCCACAGAATTTCCGTTAAACTAGCGTAACAAATTTGCCAACCCCTTGCAATAGGGATTAGGGAAAGCGTGAAGGGGAAATAATTGCCTGCTTCACCTATAAAATAACACAATGTTATTAACCACATTTATAAAAACTGTACGAATGACAGAAAGAAGCATGGAATACTACTAGTGGTTCACTTGGAAGGACTACTATCTGAACTGAGCTCCTTTCTAGCAAAAAAACAGGGATGTAAGCTGAAAAGCTGAGGGAGTCGACCCATTAGGTGCAGAGGATGCACTGACAGCGAGGAGTTTACACCTGGCAGAATCAACCCCAATTCCCATCAGCTGTAGTGTTTTGGACCTATTAATTTCAGGGATGAATTTACACTGATGTTATTTTAACTTCAGTTAACAGATTGAAACAAATTGTTTATAACTATTTTCAGTGTTTCTGAACATATCCAATTATTTGCTCGGGGTAATAAAGCAAGCTCAAATTGAATCTCATACCTCACAACCAAAGTAAGGAACATTTATGACTGTCTTTTGAGAACTTTTTCTAATTTGTTGCTTTGAAGGAACCTGGAACTGTTTCATAAATAGTTTAGCACAGAAAACAATAGAGTGCAGTGATATAAAACTGGCATGACTTTAAATAGAAGTTTTACCCATTTGATAGTCACTCTGAGCATCAAATATTTTCACAGAGATGCTATAGACACACACTAGTGTTGTAAAAGCATCTGAAGAATTTTCCTATCCCTGCCCGTTTCATTAGAACGTTTTATTACATCCTCACTTTAACTTCCAGCTTTCATTTACTGAAACATCCATTAAAAGAAAAATAAAAAAAAATAAAAATGGACAGAAAGCATCAGTCTCTTAAAGAGAAAACCTGAAAAGCTGGAATAACAATGAGTTTAACAAGCATTGTTCTTTACATTGCCAGAGTGAATACACACACACTTCATACTGTGCAGAGGTTAAAAAAGCTACTAAAGCCCAGTACCCAGTAGACAAACTTGATCACCTTTCTGACCTGCAGAATAATGCTTTGGAGTCAAAATTCAGAAATATTATCTTGTATATTGCAGCAGAGCAAATATACTACTTGGCTTATAAATTCTTTGAATTAAGTTGTGATTTTTTGTTTTTCAAAATAGTCAAATACTCTTATACTAGAATCTTCAAAAAAAAAAAAAAAAAAGAGGAGTCTAATGAATGATGCAACATATTAGGAAAGCCATCATCACTCTCTTTGTGATATCTCTTTTTAGGTGTCTGCCTAGCTTGCTTTTAATCTGTCAGCAAAATCAACAAATTTTGCTTTGGGACTGGGATAGATGACCAGCCCAAAAAGATCTTTTTCTGTGACTTTACCACCTGCAGTTGACCTCTGTCTATAGAAAGATCACATCCTGGAGAACAGATTTAAATTTCTCATTACGCTTGCAAAAGCTTGCAGAAAAGTGGGGGCAACCTTACAAGCAGTGGGCACAAACTGGAGCACAGGAGGCTTCCTCTGAGCCCCAGGCAGCACTGCTGTGCTGTGTGGGTGTGGGAGCACTGGCACAAGTTGCCCTGAGAGGCTGTGGGGTCTCCTCCTTGGAGAGAGAGCAGAGCAGCCTGCTCTGGGTGGCCCTGCTGGAGCAGGGGTTGGAAGGGATGTTCTCAACCATCCTGTGATTCTGTGAACAAGTGCGAACTACTATTAAAACAACAACCACTCAGAGCTAAAACGATAGAAAACAATCTCATGGAAAGACAATAAGCAGCAAGACACTGTTAACTGAACTCTGCTAGAAACAGTTTCACACCCATTTCTCTTGAATAGAGGAAGGAAGACATAGAGGCTCCTTTCCTGATATACCCAAGATAATGAACTGGTACAGCCTTTGGTACATAAAGTCAACAAATGAGCTTCACTGTCCATGGAAAGACAATGATTTCTTTTACCTCCCATGCCTCATGACCTGTGATGCTGTAACTTCTATCACATAAAAAGACTGTTTATTGCTTACCTGGAAGATGACAGTAACAACATGGCCAAGCTCTCTCTGACAAACATGTCGCTCTCAAGGTTCTTCACCACAAAGAGCATGATAGAAGGGTGAAAAAGTAAACATGTATAAAGTATATACAAATATAAAGGTGTTTTTATAGGATATCAAAACCGAAATCAACACATATTATTTGGGGAAATATAAGGGAGGCAAACAAGTTTAAGAAGTGAGAAGAACAAATGGTATCAGTAGGTGTTTGGATGCCTAACTGGCCTTCCTCTCCCAGAGAAACAAACACAACCCAATTAGTCACACCTGCCTTGCCCCATCCTCCTAGTGGTCCCAGGTGTGGCTTTGAAGAGGTGGTTTGGCAGGCAGGATCATTTTAAGGCCTGGACTTACAGCAACCATGGCCATCCCATCCAGACCAACCTGGAACAGAAACTCCACCCAACAACCCATACTCAGCTCCCAGTGGCACTAGTCTCCCCCTGAAGGATCGAGACTGACCTACAACCAAAGCACACGCAGCACCGTGAGGAAGAGCATTCATTAGCCTTGCAAATATTTACAAGGGTATATCTTGTTGATAAAGCAGTAAAACGTACTTGAAGTGGGTAATTTAATATCTCTCCCTGAAGTCTGTGAAGTGTAACTGCAACCCAGAGAGGCTAGCAAATAGATGTTGCAATAACTACACGGTAGCAAGTGGTGGGGATTAAATAAGTGTTCATTAGTATTCTCATACTTAACTACAGTGAACTATAAAAAGCTGTGAACTGCTCATGTCCAACAGGACTACACGTCTAAATGACTCCATAACCAAGGCCATGGCAGATTCTTAATACCACTGCCATCACAAGCAGAACGTGAGGACATGAAACCTGCAAAGACAGAATTAAGCCTTTCTGTTCACAAATATCATAGTTACTTTTGTAAATACGCCGCACACAGACTGAATAAAAACTCACTCCTCACTATGAACACGTCGTGCTTCTCAGATAACCTTTGCAAATGCTGTCCTTTAAAAACAAATACTTCATTAAACTTGCATCCTTAGATTATCTAGCCGGAGAAAGAAAAAGAAAAAGCACACAGAAGAGAAAATGTGTTGTTCCTTGTCACAGAAAGAAAGGGGAAGGGAGGTTCTTCCCTAACTTTGGCCAGAAAAACTTATTTTTCGTAGAATCGTTGATATTACCATATATCTTGTTGATATGCTTAATGTATGTAGTATAATTTGTACCACTGATGAATTGTACTAGCATCGTATCATTATCATGCTGCAAATAAGCTCGCTGTTTTTGAGTGGTCTTGTGCAGAGCCAGGAGTTGGACTTGATGATCCTTGGGTGTCCCTTCCCACTCGGGATATTCTATAAGAACCTCACAGGGCTTAAAATGCACTGCTACTGCTGAGGGCAAGCACGGTTCAAATAAGCATGAGGTGAATGAAGCACCACGTTATTTTACTGGATCACTTGGAAACAACAATTAGTGGCAAAAATTTCCTGCAGCTTTTTGATTCAAGCAAGTTTTATCAAATTTCACATAAAGAATATAAGCGTTCTTCCTTTGCATTAATTTGGAGAGCTGGGAAGGATAACAAAAATCAGCGTTGGTGATTACATGCAAACAGATCTGATGTTATTTTATTTGAACAAAAGACAGATCATTCAAAGTAGCATGAAAAGCAGGTGCTTAGATGGATTAGTGGTAAGTAATGCCTTGTTACTCCCTTGTAATGGCTGATTAAATTTTGCAAAACCACAAGAAAGTTGTCCCCTATTTTTCTAAGGAACTCAGATTGTAGTTTAATTTGTAACCACCTTACCATAGTAGACATCCCATACTTTATTACCCTCATTAGGGCTGTCACCAACATCTTAGAAGCAGACCGTTAGCTTATTTTATTTCTTCTGGTGAAGGGATTTGGCATGTTAAACTACTGTGATTTTAAGGAGAGGTCTGTGTTATCCAGCCAAAACACAGATTCCAGACAGGGCAGAGCATATATAAGAATAGGACATAAAATGCCTGTACAGGAACAGGACATACTCTGCCTCTGATTCAAGCCTACTTACAGAACTTCTTTGCTGTGGGTATAAATCTTTCCCAAATGCATTTTGTCTGGAAGACACCTGCAGAACTACAGTGCACTGTTATTCTGAGTTGCTTTCTTGGTGAATATAGTCTTTCCAGGATTTAGTTTGATGGAGTGATGGAGTAAAGAATTCAGCAGTCTGCATTTGTTCATAGTTGGCCAAACTGTGTTGATTCAACATCTAAAATACTAGCAATGACTTATTTTTGCGGTAATGCCATTTCTTAATCCATAGCACAGATGGAACTTAAGGGTGAGGGGCCCATAAAAGCCTTCAATAAACAACATTGCATTTGCAATTTTTTTCCTTAAAAGCGGTGAATTTTTGAGGACGGGTACTAAGTGATACTAAGATATGACCTTTTGAGTGATAAATGCCTTTTCAACATCCAATAAACAACTGCAACAATTTTCTGTAGGTTTGCTCCATCTCCTGCTCCAGCCCTGGTGGAACAGATGTAACAGTAGTTCCTGTTCCATAACCGTATGTGATTTATCACCATTCTCCTTTGCTATCAAAAGATCTGAAAATATGAGGAATTTCTGCAACCCCATCGGTACACTTTAAAATAATGAAAGAAACTAGTTGGCATTCTTGCCTATTTTCCCACTTCTTTTTACTCACATGCCTGTGACACTGTACAAATTTTTCTTGATCTGAATTTATTTTAGAGTAGAAATCTCACTTTTCCCCTTCATTTACTAGCTATAGTCCCTTGGGGTTCCTCCTTTAATTTTTGTAAAGGAATTCCCAGTTTTTCTGTTCATATTTTCCTACCAATTTCAAATACAGTTGTCCTCAGTTCTGGGAAATTAGCCCTTTTGATACAAGCTTGTGATTGAACTCGCCCTGTTTCCCTGTACTAAATATAATCAGGTCAGGATTACTGGTCCCTTGGCAACCATCAGCTTCCAGTCCAGCGGTTAGTTCATCTTTATCCATCAAAGCAAAACCCAGAATTGACTTACCATATTTTCAATGTGATACCTTTTTGCTTTAGCAAATTATCCTCCATCTTCTGGCAACAATAGCTTGTTTTATGTCCAACTGCACAGAACTTCCACTAAATGTCGCTTAAATTGAAGTTTCCCCATAACACCACCATTTTATTAACTGTGAATTACGGTGCTACTTAAAGGAACTCTTCTACTCTGTAGCATCATTTGATGGCTGGTAACAGATCCCTCTAGCAGCATATTGATCCACACACACTCAAAAGGCCATGGCTTTGTTCTCTGTAGCTCTAAAAAAGGTAATGAAATCTTTAAAACTCGGTGTTACCTACCTTGTTATTCTCACTGTCCTTCATAAAGTGACTGTAATTCAGTTCAAATGATTCTAACAATTATATCCAACTTCTCATCACACCTTTGCTTGTTATCTAGACTACTACCATTATTGGAAAGGGAACTGAAAAAATATCCTCCACATTATACGCAGCTTCATTGCAATTTTCCTTGAGGCACCAAGTAGCAGTCTGTATGTATCCTTACCAATTTCTCATGATTACACTAATTTAAAATTCTCCTGGCTTTTTTAATGAAGTTTTCAGCCCAGACAATTACTGTTCTTCCTGTAGAACACCATGCTTCTACAGCTGCCCTGACTACAGGTGAAATGCAGGCTTCAACAAAAATGGACTTTCAGCTTTACCTGTACCAGCATGCCTCCTGCTTCACCTCCAGCACATCCTGGTGTCACAAAAGAAGGAAGGCATGAAGATCCCTCAACAGATCAACATCATCCTGCAAGTGTTTTTGGTTGGTTGGTTTCTTTCTCTTTTCTTTACATAAAGAATACATTTGTCTTGGAATAATCCCACTGGGAACTATTAAGAACATGCACGGAGCACACCCTTGATTTCACTAAGCATCGGTGGCAGAAGACCAATAATGCTTTTTCTCCTAATTCAAGCAGATCATGCTTATTTAAAAAAAGCCAGATAGGTCAAAATCAAGTGGTCAGTACAAAAATGCATTACAAGGAATGGGTTTTCTGATAAATTAGACTTCTCTGTATGTACAGTTTTTAAACAGAATGTTACAATGGTAACAAACAAATCCTCACTTCTATACTCAGTTAACTATAACACATGGTTTTATCACACTAAAGGGACATCAATTATTTTTTATTCCTAACTCTTGCAAGCAAGGGCTGCAGATTTTTTTTAAGTGAAAAACACAATGAAGTACAGCCTCCAGTTTCAATAAGAAAATATCTAGCTTAATTTTCGGCTCTTATCTCCTTGACTTTGCTGTTCTCTGATAGGAAGTTGGCTGTTGTCCAGCTTAACTCGTAACATTTTGTTGCTTATGTTCAACGTAATTGCAGACATGACAGGCATTCATAATTAAGCCCAAAGGGTAAGCCTAGAGTCTGAGACACACTGGAAAACATGAAAATATGAGTGGATAATGTCTTCAAGTCCAAAAAATAAAAAGGGGAAATATACTACTAATGAAAATAAAACAATAAAAATACCTATTGTGGTTCAAATATGCTGCACCATCGTTGTCCGTGAAATCAAAAACTATATAGCCACATTACTAATGAAATTAAATTATACTAGTTACAGCAGACATGAGTCTGCACAGCCTACTTAATGAGTCTGTAAATCTAATCAGAGGAACTTGTGATAGTCTGGTCCTGCCTGGACAGGCCTGAAAAGCTGGAAGACTTTCACCACTATTACACAGCAATAAATCTTAAAAATCTTGCAACACTGCTTTTTGATACTTGTGCCTTTTCTCTCCACTCAACCTGCTTGAAATATAGCATCCTACGCTACCTCACGAAGCCTTTCAGAAAAAATTCCCCAAACACACAGACAACTGTGGATGCATCCACACAGACCTCCTTTGGCACCATGACCTTGCCAGAGACAAATTACATATAGCAGTCTTTATAGCTCTTGGCTGTAAGGAAAAGTGAAATAAGAGAGGATTTGAGCATGACTGGCAGAAAGATGTAAATGTTTGCCTGGAGATTACTGATGGCAGCATCCCAAAAGTAACATGAAGAAATAACCCTCGTGATTGGTACCCGAAGTTAACACAAGGGAGTGACCAACAAGAACAGAAAATGGCATGCTAGATGAAATCATTCTAAGCAGTATTTGAATCGGGGTCTCATGTGATGCTCAGACCAAGAGAGTGGTGACATTACCTGGCACGGCAGCAAATTTGGCAGTACAGATGGGGAAGATCCTCCAAAGACCCGGAGGGACAGCAGCTAGCAGGACTGACAACCATGAGGAAGCACTGGAGCCTCCTCATCATCACTGGAGCTGGGACAAAGCTCTACAGTGCTCCCTGACCTGAAACATGGCCAGTACAGCCCCATCCTGATTAGTGACCAGCACCAACACCCACAGCCCCCCATTAGGGCGGGTGCGCAGGAGCAAGAGGCCCTCAGGGTTGACACAGCAGGGGCAGCAGGCCGGAGACAAGTGGAGTGGGTTGTAGGAAGTGTTATTTTTTATTATTGTTTTATATAGCATTTTCTTTAGCTTTACTGCTATGCTGAGTGCAGGTATCAGTATCAATTTTGGTTAAGAAGTGTTTCAGCTAAGCCCGGGTTCGCCTGTTTCTGGCAGGCCCCCATGCACCTCAATCGACTCGCTGGTGCAGGCCGACCGCGACCGAGCTCGGTGCACGGTGGATGGCAGGAGGCATCGACGGCATCGGGTCGATCCCTGTGCTCCAGCACCACTGCTACCCATGACAAATAAATAATCCAGTTACCAGCTCGGGAGAAAGTGACTTAAACGCCTCAGTTCTTCCCTCTGACTGCACGAAAGGGCACGGCACCAAGCACACATTTATGGTGCAAGATAACGCGATGCTTGTGTAGATGCCTATGTCCAGTTTTAGGTGACGGTGTGTTGTTTTACTTTCCTCCCTGAGAACACAAATTACCAGAGAAATAGTGCCAATAGACACCAGTAATTATGGATAATAAAAAAGGAGAACAAAACAACACTCTGTAGCACATCTTTGTATCTGGCTGGCTGAAGGGGGAAAAAAATCACCTCCAGCCACACAGAAGAAAATCCTCGGATTTTCTTGGGAGACTAATTACCAGGACGTTCACGTATGCTTATATATCTCAGCTTAATAAGCAGAGCAAAGTCAGGCTTATTCCTCAAACGCAAAAAGCTAAGGGGCACTCAGATGGCAGCAACTCCAGGAAAACACTGAGCTTCAACATGAAGTGTCCCACAGGACAGAGAAGAAACTGGAGTAGCTTATGGTATTATGAACTTATAAATCCATGTAGCAAAAAGATCAGGAGGAAAACCTGCCGTTCTGATGGATGAGCACACTGCTATGCTTTCTTTTTACAAATCATACTGGGGCAATGGTGTAAGCACAATCAGCATTATGCCGGGTTTTACTGATCTTTCCTCCCCAAACCTAAACGAAAACTAAAAATGGAAGGAGATTAATTTTGATGTGGGGCAGATTCTGAGGAAGAATCTAATAAAGCTGCAATACACAAAGGGAAGACTTGACGGCAACTGGTATCAGTCTACCCAGGCAATAATAAGAGGAGCCTGTAATACACGCACCAAGTCCCTTTTCCCATAATGTCTCCTTCTTTCCCCACTTCTATAGCTCCAGGTCCACGAAATCTACAGTTTTACAGCAAGTACAAAGGGCTTGAGAGCTATTCTGAGACTAAAACGTAGAAGCTGGAAAACTGAAAACAAGACAAAACCAACCCTACAACACTGACGCAAGGGCACAGTATTTTATGATGTGAAAACGATGAACTCCAAGAAGCACTGGAGCTGAATAAGGCAGCCAGAATTTATTTTTGAGAAACTGTAAAGATTTTTTTTCAGTTGAACTATATAATGAAACAGCATTTTGAAAATTAATGCTAAATAACTCAGCAGTTAAAGCAAATAAGTAAAATAAAATAAAATAAAATAAAATAAAGAATAAATGAGTAAATGAGAACTTAATATAGCAATACTGCCAAAAATGAACAAAAACAAAATAAACAAAGCCAAAACTGCCAGGCACAGCATAGGAAGAAAGCTGCAATGGAGCCGATTACACTGGGGACTGCATTAACTTAAACACTGGGTTGCCTGAAAACCAACGTGAAGCATGACAAAACCCACAGCCTATCTGAAGCTCCTGACTTTCCCACTACAAACAATTTTTAAGAAAAACTTTTGTACAAAGCTTTCTGAAGAATCTCCTAACGTCTTTGTTGTAGATCTCTCCACAGCATATTTCAGATAAACAATGTTCTCCCTTACTACATACTGCATGTGCAAACAGAAAATTAAGAATAATTCCCTAGCAAGCAGGAGAACTGACCCTTACATTTTCAGAATAAAGTGAGAAGCCTAATCCTATTTATGTGATCACTGGATGACTTCACATTAGAAATTCTCCTCCATGATGGAGAATCAGACACTGACAAGACCTCTTAACATTTTTTTTTAAATCTTGACATCATGACAATACCTAGTTTAAATAAAGGAAGACATGGAAGGCACTATCGAACCTGCAGCTCACTGTCCAGTCTGCAGTCTTCACTCTGTGTCTGTTGACATAGCGAAAATCAACAGACATCACATTTCAACAATTTTATAACATAAATAAACATAAAAGCACTGCAGGAATACAAGTGTAAAAGGGCAAGCAGAAAGGCAACCGTGACATCTCTGTGTGTCTTCCTCCCAAGCACTAATGTCAGGCGATAGCTGCAGGCTTTCACACAAGAAACGTGACAGCTAACGAAAACGGAAATAATACAACTTCACACAAGCATCTTTTGCCTTCTCACCTTCTTATTAGGCATTTCAAAATATGCTGAAAGATAGCAAAACTGTAAGCCTCTCTTTCTGTAATTTCTTTCCAAAGCAGAGTGAACAAACATACTAAACAATTATGTCAACATGAAAGTATTAAATAAATCAATTAGAAAACATTAACTTATGCAAATATAAACATCAAAGCACTTCTCATTCATATTTCAAATTAAGGATTAAGAGAGCAACCCAATTATTCTCTCAATCTGTTCGTCTAAGAATCCATCAACTGAAGAGATTAGCATGCTTTATGGTGGTGGAATATGGGACAGCTTTGTCCCAGTATCCATGAGTCCCATTAATAAATGCATTCTTAGCATATATTAACATTTCTTAACTGTCACCTGTGGAAAAAAAATGACTTTGAGGTAACGAGAGCATTCGACTTTCACTTCTCTCTTGTCTTGTACTGTACAGTAACTACAGTAAGGAAAGCCAACTCAAGTAATTTATTTTTAGCAAACTCATTATTCTAAACAGGTTGTTCATTTTTCTTTAGGAGACCAAATAAAGTGAGAGAATATTTAAGTCGCACTATTTAAGGAGTAACTGCATAATGACGAGTCTGTAACCAGAAGTACTCCATTCCACAATTATAAGTGATTAGAAGAATAAGAGGATGGTAATAGCTGCTTTAGCTACGTGGCAATCAAAAATACTTTTTTATTCACTGAAAACACTGAAGAAGAATTAGTCAATCAAAGACAGATTGCCATCACGTACTACCATATGTCCCGCAAGGAACTGGGAAAGAAAAAGAAGACAAAGCCGGGGCTGCAAAGCCCCTTGCCATGCACCACCTCTGGTAAGTCCACTACCTCTCCCAAACTGAGGGTGGGTGCTACCAGCAATATCAGCAAACATTTCAGTTTCCAGAACACGTGCATCTCAGAGCCATCACTGACAGCCCGCTGTTTGAAGAGCACGGCCATCTCCTTTGCTTTAGCATCTCTCCCAGCCACGTGGGAATTGCTGCGCTGCCCAGAGGGACCACAGCTGTGCTTGATCACAGCCACCTCCCTCCAGTCATCTGAACCTGAAGCAAGAGGGGTTGCAAAATGAGAAATACGCACCATGCATCAATCCAGATTGCTTCTCTCTGGCCACATCACCCTATTTCTGAATTACATTCACAAACACATGCACTGTTTATTTAGGTCTATATTAACAATGCCCTTCATAACTCACATAACTGCTGGGTCACCTCCCTGCTGATTTACAAGTATAAATGGCAAAAATGCACCTCACTTCTATCACAACTTCTTACTGGTTTCCACCATAAACCAGAGGGCTCCATCTTGGTAAGGGTTTCAATAAAAATCTAATCCTAATTCCATCTTTTCTCCCACATGGTATAAAGAAAGATAGTTACCAGGGTGCCAGAGTACAAGAAAGGGCAGCAAAGCACTTAAGTATCATGACCATAATAGCCTGCAGTATTGCTACGGAAAAGTGATTAAAACACAACAAGGTCCCAGACTGAAAGCCAACTTCAAAGAACTGGCATGTTGAAGACAGGAGTCTGAAATAAGAGAAGCAATTTCTGTGCCAAGGAGACCTGAGGAAAGGCATGAAAACACACATTTTTAGAAAGTGTCTAAGAACCACTGTACATATTTTACGCCTGCAATGATGCTATGCAACAAGTCAATCCAATTTTCATGGCATTCTTTCAGCCCAAAAAACCTGATTCTTTATTTTGAGTTTGCATTTTTTTGATATTCTGTCATAACAGCTTTAGACAGAGCACCACAACACCACACAAATCCTCACAATAGGATCCTGCTTTGGGCATTTTATTTCCAAAGATTATTTGTTAAAGCTGTATTCACGCCTGCATTCATTTTCTGTGCGAGCAGAATGTATCAGCAGCGTAACTACATTTCAGGAAGATACACATCTGATCTACAGACTGAAACGGAGGTTGTCTCCGTTCTGAGTAAGTACACGGAGTATGCTGTCTGAAAAGCTCAGCAACTGCAGTTTGTGAGCTTTTCCACAGCCAGTTAAACCAGGAGAACAATAAAGGGAAGTACTCACAGCTTAGGATGCATTCTCCACATATCTGCCAATACAGCGGATCCAGATCCTGCAGACATTTGTGGAGGAAATTTGTCTTTATAGCATCTGTAATGTGTGTATGTATATACCACCTTTTTTCCCTCTCATCAGGGGGTTGCAGGACCACCATCCACAGAGGATGAGCACTGACCATGCACTTGGACAATCAGTTTGAACCAACTTCCACTGTTACTGCCCCTTGTGCCCTTGTTTGTGTGCACCTTTTTGCTGCAGGTGTCTTCAAGCGTGACACACACCAAGTCTCAGACTGGGATATAAATCTCAAAACCTTTTGGAGAAAAAGTGACTAAGACAGCTTATTCGAGTGGAACAACACTCTTCAGTGTATTAGCACAGCACTTAGAGGGGTGTCTGGGATGGGTTTTGATTAAAAGCGACTGGGGTTATGAGAAAGGGCTGCTCTGTAACACGTCAGGAACGGCAGCCATTTTAAGTAACGCCACTGATACACCCTGACCCCCTGTGAAGCAGGGGGGACTCAAGCTTAGCAGCTTCTACATGATCTTGGACATGGTTATTATCTCATTAAATAGGCTCTGAGAGGAGACTTGGCCTTTTAGGTTTCTTATACACACACTTACTTGAAGGCCACCCGAAAGGTTTGCTCCTGGGCAGGTGGAAGGACTACTTTAAACACACTGCTTATGAGACAAGCATGGCTTAGCCCTTGGTTGCACAGGAGGAGGCCTGGGGAAACCAGAGGCAGATGAATTTTGTGACTCAGGAACCTCTGGGTATAGGGGTGAAGGTAGGGGAGTAGAGACAGAAGTCCCCCAATCTCCTGATAAACCTGATAGCCACCAAAAAGACCCCTTTCCTACTTTTGATCCAGAAAGAAAACTCCCTAGACCACCTGCCAAAAACGTTTGGCAAGTCCATGAAACCTATAGCAAAACAAATTGTACTGAATGGGGATTATGACACTTCCAGATTTCAAATCACTCGAGACAAAAGAAGGGACCTTGCTTTACTCTGTTAGCTGATGTAAAACTAAATTTGTGGAAAACTGCATTCGTGCTCCTGAGTGCCCTGTGCTTTAACACAGCGATGTGAACATCGGCATTCTTCAAGGACCAGCTCTTCAAGAGAAAAGCTGCCACAGTCACTCTAGGAAGACAAAATCAGCAGCTCTCTGAAACACTGAACAGCCCTCAGAGGATAGGCTCTGCAGGGACGATTGCGTTGGTCTCGGGAACGGGAGAGGTTCACTCTGAAAGGCCTTCCTCTGTATTTCCTTAGGACAAGGTTAATGTGACTGGAAGGTGAAGCTTGGACTTGGGTGCCATACAGCGTGGGTTTGCCTGTCTTCCAGAGTTAAAAGGCAGGTCCTAAGAATCGTAAGATGAGCCCTTACAGCTAAAAAAATGTCTTGTGATATGGATTTAGAGGTGACAGTGCCCAGGATTGTCATGACAAACTTCAGAATTTACAGAATGAGTAGATTCATCAGGAGACAGAAGAAATATCTACTATGTTGTCTGGAAGGCTTTTGAAAACTCAGATGAACTTGTCCTTTGCCTCCAAAACAGAGATACAGGACTAATGTGCTTGGTCTCGGGGAAATGACTATCAGTATGCTGATACACTCTCACTGCTTCCAAAACAGTATCCAGGCATCGTTAAGCAGCCAGGAATTGCTCCTAAAGGGGCAGTGGGATAAACTGCCCTGGGATCAGGTCCCTCTGCTCTGTCCTCCAATATGATCTAATATAGACACTGATTTTTCAAGTACTTTCAAAGCATCCCTAGGAAAAAAATAAAATAAAAAAATGCATGTACTTCTTTCCCATTAGCCCTACCTAAACTGTTAAGTCTCAGACTGACGCTGACCCACCCAGGGCTCATAACCCAAAGCTCCAAGTGCTTTGTGTGATCTGCACGCTATCTGGTCTCCTCTCTCTTCCTTTCAAACAGCAGTACTGGTATGTAGGGACACAGGACACAGAGATTTCTATGCCCTTCTGTTCAGATCAGACCCTACCATTTCATTCTGTCCACCAGCAAGTCCTCTTCAGATGGTGCTTCCATTCTTGAAACTAATGACAAGTAGTGCACAACTTGAGAGGAACTTCAGCTGTTTCCAAGACCTGCTCGGATAAACACACTCCACACAGCATAAAACCAGGGCAAACAGTGGTCTCCTTTGTCATCTGGTTTTCACTACACCAAGTGCACCCATAACCCCATAAGAACGGCAGCACCCTCCAAACAGATGCTCACTCTTGGCACTGGGGCAGCTGGAAGCCAACATGCACAGCCGTGTGTGCTGACCCACGTGAAAACCCAGCCACACACTCTTTTTTTGTGCAGAGGCCGCATACAACAAAGCAATCCTTTGTACAATCTCTCCCTATAAGCTCTGGCAAGTTTACAAATCAAATCCTGAGAAACCCTCTGTAGGTCTATGTTGTCCTACTTCCATCAACATCAATAAAGCTAAGAAAATGTAAGGCAGCAGAGGATCTTGCATCAGACAGACACAACTAAATGCCATCCTTCTCAAAATCTTGTACTGTAATCCACATGAAATAAATTGGCTTTGTATGCCTCAAATGTTAAATATCTGTTTTCCCTCACTCTTATACTCTACATGACAATGGAAATCGCACTTTGCAGATGTTCCGGCAGGAAGACAGACCCTCAAGGGTTTGGTTTTGATGCTCACTCCAAGCTTTAAATGCTTAACCAAACCTGTCAAAATTCCTCGTTGCCTGGTAATCTACGTGCAGAACACCTGGACGCATGCAAATTTACACAACTACGTGTGCGCTGATCAAAGAATAAGATGATCAAAGAAAACGTTCAAAGGTTTTAGTTCTGTTTGGATAAAACAGACATCAACAGTTCGGACCCTTGGCCAAAGCTGCTTTGAACATTAAGAAGTACATCTGGCAAGGAATTTGAAAATTAACTTCACATTAAAGCCTAAGAACTTGTGCTTTGTGCATTACACAGAAAAAAAAGAATAAATCTGCTTTTCCTATTAAGAAACAAAAAGCTGACCTGTTCTGAAGCTAAGAAGATGCAAACTTTTGGGGCTGGATTATCCGTCAGTTTTATGAGGGACTGGTTGAAAACACCTTATGGGAAAAGGAAGATTCGCTGTAGATACCACTCCTCTGAAGAGAGAGTAGAAACTCATAGGGCCGGGGGGGGATCAACAGCACCAAAATATTCAATGGTGCACAAAAAAATTTTCAATACTAGATCCCAAGTGCTGGGGAAAAAGCCTTTGTTTTCCATGCTTCAACATGTTTTAGTAGAAAAAGTTATTAACGCATAGTGCTCAGAATGGGTCGGTCAGCTGAGTCCTTCAGCTTCGCAGGTATTTTATATTGAGGTTGGCTTTCTCTTCACTTGCAAGAACATGGGCAGTTAGTGTCAGCAGGACATGCTAAGTAGCACTTGGTTGTGAATCCTACCTTCCAGGTAAACTCTTTGCATTAGGAGCTTTGTTTGAGATTTTGATTACTTTTCAATTTTTAACAAAAGCCTGTTCTTCTCCATCATATTTATCTTAAGAGTGCTCAGTAAAAGGTAAGCTGTTAAAAAGCAAAAGGGTATGAATAGAAACAAGCAGAGATCTTATTTAAAATGAAGGCTTTAAGTGTTCAAGCAGAGTAAAAATATTCTTCCCTTATGAATCATTCCCTACCTGTACCAGTCGGTAGGTATGATTCAGCTCCAGGTAGAGATACCTAAAAATAAGTATCTGAATTCCTGTTATACTCAGTAGAAATCTTGTTGCTGCAGTCAGCAAATCCTAGGGAGCAATTCAGTTCTCCTACGACAGAGACCTGTGGCTGAGCAGCTAAATCACTCTTTAGGCTTCGCTGCTGTTACACCTCCTTTGACAGGATGGCAGGCGAGAACACGCGGGGTCACAGATAACTAAACTATAGCTATTTTCATGCAGTCTCTTAATTTGGGATGGACAGCAAGGAAAACTTAATCAAAACTCTTGGTGCATCTGATTCTTTGGTGCAACAACGCCCCAGAAGGACCAAACATGCTTGTGTCAGTGGAAATGTTGAACTGACGGTGCCAGAACCAGGACAGACGGTGCCACGAGCAGCTTGCTGTGCAGTGGGCCAACACACCAGCTCGAATGGCCCAAGCCAGACACACCATCTGCTGACAAAACACAAGGGTTGTTAAGATTTGCGCACAACAGAAGCTTTGCCTGATGTGTCCAGGAGAAGACTGAGATCAGTGGTAGCAACAGCAAGGTATCTTACTAATGTCCTCATGAGCATCTTGCTCATGTCCTCATGAGCAACACGGGCAGTGAAATCCTGGCTATTGTGAACAACCTTTCCTATGCACAGAATCAGCTCTGTGTTCAGACCTCACTTTATATAATTGTATTTCTACTTAGTCCTGATAGCAGGTAACACCACGATTGCAAAGTCTCTTCCTACTATGCCCCACAATGACGCTGCAGTTGAAGCACCAACAACATCTAACCCTTGGTTGTATCCTATCTTCAACCAGCTGCTTAAAACACCAGGTCTTTACCCAGCACCTGCTTCCTCCCACTGAGTATCCCCAGCCAACACCTGCTACTGCTTCCTCCTACCAGGATAGCAGGGCTAAGACTCTGAAGGTCTTCTCAGCAGTGGCTTTGAGAACATCTGATATTCAGTAATATTCCTGTAAATACAGTTATTTAAGGCAAAGGGCTAATCTAACAGCATGTTTTAAATTTTACCAAAATTTAACTTTTAATTTTCTAAACAAGTGCGTTATTGCTATCATATCAGCATGAACCAACTGAGATATGCCACTGAAGCAAAAGTAGAATAAATAAGGTGTTATTTAGGCCCATCTTGAATTCTACATAAAAATCTTTCCCGTTACGTTTAATCTCTGTCTGGTCTATTGACAGTGGCCACACCTCTTATCTCTAGGAATCCAATCTCACTCAGTTTACAATCAGCCCAATTACTGTAGGCTTTCAGAGCCACTGCCTTCACACTGCAAGTGGAATACAGGAATGAAATAGAAGAAGAGAAAAGCCAAGGAACACAAACCAGTACTTAGACATGCAATTATCAGTGAAATGTTGCAGTACATGCTGCTTCCCCCTACTAGGTAATCAATAATGCAGTTTTCAGATCTTAATTACATTACAATTAACTTTGCGAAGTGAACTAGCATTTTACACTCTCCTTCATTTGGTTAGTGGAATTTGAAAGAATTTAGAGCGTATATAAAGTAGTCCTGTTCATCAGCAGTCCTACACATAACATTTGTGAACATCACCTGACCATAATGACTGTTTTTAAAAGCAACAGGCCACTAATGCATCGTTGTTATTGATGAACGTTGTTGGTGTGTTTTCTGAGCTCCCTCACAGACGTTGAATACAGTCACTGGCTCTGGCCTCTCGCTGAGACCTCACGAGACTCTAACATCCCGATGTCACTTCCAGTGACTCCGATCCCAAGATCCACCAGCCTCAGCACAACCTTCCAGAACCATTCTTCAGCTCCTCCTGCCTGCCTCCACCATCAGGACCATCCTTCAGGACCATCCCATAGTTAGGCATGTGCCCTGTGCAGCTCCAGCTTTAGCTTACAAAGTATACCTCACAGGACAAACACAGCATGAGCTAAGAGCATACACTTTGCTGAGGACAATTCTGTACCAGAAAAGGGCTTGGAGGACATCAAAATCTGCATGCAAGTTCCCAAGCTACAACAACTTCTGCCAGAACATGGGCAGCACGGTGCGAATGAAGGCAACATTAGACTATTTCAGTTTTATTCTGTGGATTTCTTAGTCTTAGAGAAACACATTCAAAGGTAGGATTCTAGGATTTTGATTTACCTCTAAACAGAGGCCTCATGTTTTACACTCCAGCAAATGCTAGTATACTCACAGATCTAAAGATGGGATGGTTCTCAAAAGTTTGCACTCATCTTTCAGTTGTATCACCTTAACAGATGGCATTCCTTACTTCGAAGCCCTTTCTTCTCCAGGACATCCATGGTTCTTGGTCAATTTGCAGCCAGCCAGTTTGCTTGGCTACTAGTTGTTACCAACCAGCTAACTCCATCTGATAGATTCACAACTACACGATGTTGCTGGTATTGGCTGGAAATCAAAACCATCCTCACTGCCTCAGCATTTCATGAGACATTTTCAGCAATGTGAAACACCGTCTGTGGTATTTACATACTCTGGGACTCAACCTGCTTTGTACACAGTATAAACTAGTCTTACTAAAAAAATACACATGATTTCTCAATGATAGGTTGCATTTATGGTCACTAAGATTACATGCATTATTTCAGTCCTAAATAATGGGGAAAAGAAAAAAAAAAAAAAAAGAAAACTTTTAGAAGTTATTTTCAAGCACAATTCTCAGACTCCGAAAAGCTGCTTCTACATTTTCCACTTCAGAAGGGACCTGGTGATCCTCTTATCCTCCCCCCATCTCCTTCCCATTCAAGTGTAATGAAGCAACAGGAAGTCACTTTGCAGAATGTCAAAAAACTCCCCATTCTTCATTCGTCAATTTTTTTGGCAGTGCTGCTGCAACGATGACAGAGGCCACAGTAAGGAGCTAACAAATAGGCAGGTATGAGCAGAAGGGGCACAGACTAGAAAATAAAACTGTCAGTAGCTTTTTTGCTTGTCATTCCTAGTAAAAAAAAAAAAATAATAATTTTAAACCCTAAAGACTGGAATACATTTGGATCTTAGGAAATGCTCCAGACACCAACTCCCTGCCCTATAATAATGCAATTGACTCCAGCAGTACAACAGCAGAGCTAAAAGTGACCTGCAGTGGCAATAAGGCAGCTATTAACAATACTCCAAGCGTTTATTTATTTATTTATAATTAGACTTTCTGCTCAGCTTTGCAGAGGAGGAGGAAAAAAGGCAATCTACTGACTCACTTCTTGGTTTCACTCCCAAAAGGTCAGAGCTCTTATTGTCTACATACTCCACCATTATTAAATTGGAAGGGAGAGCAGCATTTCAACAGGAGCAAACGCTCCAAGAAGGCCATGTCAAGCCAGGAGGCAGTGCCGAGATGCCCGGCCCTGCCTAATGCTCTGGGCTCTGCCAGCACTCGGCCCAACTCCTCAGCAGCCCCCCCAGCAAATGCTGGGATACACCAGAGTGAGCACTCACGGAAGATGCTGCCCCAAAATCGATGTCGTCTCTAGAGAGCATTATTCTAAACTCTGTTTCCAAACTTTTGCTTTGGCAGTGTTTTAGTCATCAAAATGGATTATTGATCTCCAATCTGCACACACTGTTGTATGAGCTTTTCATTTTTAAAAAGCAATAAACTAAGCGTATAAACTAGCTACAGCAATGGATCTTGCATTTAGTAAAAAAAAGTCTGCAGTGAAGAAATATGCTTTACACCAATAATTCACAACTTCAGCTTTAAACATTTCATTATTGACTTACATTATTGATATATTTATCCATTGTTATGAAGAAAAACCATTGTGTTTTACAACTTTGTTTTTCTGACGGTTTGAGAAAGAAATAGTTGAGGGCTGAGAGTATTTTAGGATGCAACTTTATTGTTGCACTTTATGTTTCTCCATCATAACTGAAAACGCACCTTCTTAAAGAAGAATAAATACATATTACAAGTCATATCAAGAGAAAAATGAAACAAGCATCAAGTGAGATGTGTACATTAATTAAGAAATCATGAGAACAAAGAGACATCCTTATATAGTGCAAATTCTTGAGCATCATACCAGAAATCAGTGTATAAAGATAATGCTAGAAAGAAATATAAATAAAAATATCTTATTCAAATTAGGGATTGGAATTCATTGTTGCTGTTTGGTGTTAGGCTTTGAGCTTTGTTGTTAGCATTTTGCGTTGTGTCTGCTCCCCCACCATCAACATTCCCAAATCCTACTTGCCAAAAGGAGCAGAGGCACCTATATAGCAGCTGCCTGAGAAGCAAGGGAATGTGTTACTTTCTAGTGCAGAACCAGAGGAGCAGACAAGGCAGCCCAAACTTCTTAGCATGTTTATAACTTAATATCACTGAACTTGGGTGAATAAAATTAATGGTGTATCTTTACTGCGTCTCCACGAGGCAAAGCAACTGTACTCGTACCCTAAGCAAGCAGCCATCCTAATGAAGATCACAGCTGCATATCCTGACAATGGAATTGCTGAAGCAAGTTGGTAAATTCAAGGGTGAGAATACAGGCGTTGCCAAAGCTAACAGAAAAAGTCATACATCTTTTGAAAGGTGTAGATGAGGCATGCTTTCAAAGAGATTTGATGTGTGGCACTGCTTGTAAACAAGAAAGATATTTTGTAGGAACAGGATTGGTTTGTTTAGAGACTACACTTAGCAATATTTTTCAGTTACCGGAGTAGAAAAAATGAAATTTAATGTTCAAGGGGAAAAGTCAACATTCTCATCGCTTTCCACTCATTTTGAGTACTTCAAATTCCGCTTCAGGGCAAAGCACCCAACTTGAAATCATCTGAAATGGATCTTGAAATATTTGAAAGGATAACCTAAGAAACAAGCAACCTTGAAACCTTATTTAATTTTGAACTTTAAGAAGTTAGCATATAAAACTGCACTACACCACATCCCTCTCCAAAAAAATAAAGGGAAAAAAAAGAAAAAAAAGAAGTCATGTCCAAAGATCAACTGACATCTCTGATTTTTCATTGGGTTTTCCTCTCTTTTAGATGGCAAAGGCAGAAAGAATATCTAAACAGATTAAAAATCAGGAGCTGATAAGCACTAAGAACTCTTCATTCAATAAAACCATTTAAAACATTTTCAGCTCACTGTACTTTTAACCTTATTGAAGACATACTTGCAAAATATTCATTTGAACACTGAAACAGCTCAAGCTGCTGACTGCGTGCAGAACTGTAAAGCCAGAGGATTCTGGAGAGGTGGGCAGGGACCAGACCATCTCATGGGCAGGAACCGTAATCATTAGCTTTGCCTACTGCTTTTTAGAAGACTATGCACCGCCACCATCAACTGCAGTGCAATTAATTGAAGAAACTTGTATGCAGCTTGAAATATTATTCATCCCAAACTCAAATTAAGGTCCTGGAGGAAGAAATGGGCAAATTAAGTTTCTGAAATAGTGGTTACAGAAAGTTAATCGTGAGGCACTGGTGACTCTTGTTTACATCAGAAAATCCATTAGATCCTGAAGGAAGGCTCGAGTATGCTAGGACAGCACGTAAGGACAGTGGAAACTAAATACTGCCTATGGGCTGTGCTAGATCTGTGCATCTGTGTTGGAAAGGATAATTATTTCTCTTTGAAAACTTCAAGAATATATGACTTGACTGCAAGGGCCTCCTTGAGAGTGTACAGAAATACAGATATATTAATCTTAGAGATGAGAATTGGCAGCTTACCAGGTTAAAAAGCATAAAAGAAGAAGAGAGAAAAAAAAAGAAGAGCATTCTTCCTACTGAAGAGGCAGGTTTTGCTTTGATTTCTTTTCCAGGCAGAGGAGATTTTAACAATATTCCAGAGGAAAAAGTCGGTGAGAAAAGGGAGGCAGAATCAGAAAGGCAATGTTGTAAACAATCTTTAGGACTTATTTACCAGGGAGGTACAATGCTATTGACAAAAACTTTTAGTGACTGATTATGCTCAGCTGGGTGTGCCAAACTGTAATGTAGCTGCTCCTAGTGTGATAATTATGACTGCTAATGCTCCCAGTCAGATCACAAGACTGAAGCATATTATACAGATACTACTTAAACCACACCGTGAAAGCAAACGAGACCGAAATGCATTCAAATACAACTCGAGAACAGGTCTTATTAATGAGGTATACAAGCCTCACATTCCAGGAGTGGATTGCAGGACAGGTCTGTCACTTTTCAATTTATAGTCCTGTCACAGTACAAGCTGAAGGTAATTTCAGCAGAAAATACGAACCCATCTCCTACTGCTTGCATTCAAACCCCATCTTCACTTAACAAGAAGCAACTCCCCACTGTGACCCTACTATCTACACCTGGAGGCACAGCACTTCCAACAGAGAGCCACCAAATGAACTGAGAGCTTTCCTGGATACAAACAAGTATAAATTGTACCAGGATTCACTGCAGAGATGGTATTTCAATTGTACCACGTGCAACATCTGATGCGCTACATGACCCTGAATAAGGGCAGAAGATGAGGGAAGGGAGAGCAGACTTGTTGGCTTAGGATGGCATAAAGGTGTTACCAGGATCCTTTTTGCGAATGTTTAAATCCATTAATTACTTTCCCCACCCCCATACAACTTAATGCAACCCCCATTTACCATGTTTTATGCTCTCTACGTCTTAGATGTTTTAAGAGCAAATAAAATTGTGAAAGTTTTACATTTGTATGTATAGATTCCATATAGACCAGAAAGTATTTACTTAAGGACAAGTCATTTGTTGCCCCTTCTCCCCAGCCCCATTACTCAGTGAAACTACTCAGTGGTGTGTGATCTCAGCACAAGTCCCTAGGAAAAGGGATTAATGGGAATGCTGAAGGTGAGGCTGTCAAAGCAGCATGGCAAATGTGATTTCAGAGCAAATTCTACCTAGTTATCACTCTCCACAATATTTTATCATGTTAATATGTTACGTTACATGTGCTTTGACATGGTAGCATGGCAACATACCATACGCTGGGCTGTATCTGTTCTGTAAACAGACAAGGACTCCATCAACAAGGCTGCCTAAAAACCAGTTACGCTCATTTAGAAATGGAAATCTTTGCTACAAAGAAAAATGCAAATAATTTTAATAAATAGGAGAAATGCAAATTATAAAAAAAAACACACTTGAGTTTCATCTGAACACATGACCTCCTCTAAGCCCTTTCTCTGACAGTGCTCTGCATCTCCTGCAACCTCCTGAGAAAACCTCAAGAAAAGACCTCTACTTGTTATAAAAGCTTGACACTAACCGTGAATCTGCCTCTCACACGACATTACAGGAAATAAAACGTATCATGACATTAAAAGCCTTTCTAGAAGAAACCTTTGCTGTCTCTAAGCAATAAAATCAACAAGTTTTCCCTCCTATTATTGCTCATATCCAATTTAGTGGAAAGACAAGAAATGTACCCAGATGAATGGGTTTTGCACTTGATACCAATATGAGTGTTTTCAAAGTATACTGAATCCCTTAAACAATAATTAAGCACCAAATGAACCATTTAAAAGTTCGCTGCTACCATTAGAACAAATTAAATTAAGCCAAGATTAACATATTAAGTTTGCTCAACCCAAAAGCAGCTCATTTCACTTAGTTCCTGTTTAGCTGCGTGTAAACGACTTTTCAAAACAGCTGACTGCAAAGACAGGCTAACAAATGCAGATAAATAATCAAATAACTGACATGCAAAGCATAATGGTAAATATAGCTCCTTATACCCCTCTACCCCCCTAGCACACACAGTGGTAGGTAGCTAAGATGCTCAGTTTCCAGGTTTCTGCTGACAGAAATGAACAGTTTTCACATCCAAACCTATTCTGTTACCCCATTTACACATCCGTGGCCCGTGTGATTAGCACCTGTGTTTCACCTGCTGGTTACTGGGAGGTGGGAGTGGGGAAGTGAGGCATCTCCACAGGATTCTGCAAATATCTATGAAGTCACAGCAAGTTTTAGCAAAACCTGGTTTGTTTACACAGGTCACAATTTGTGCCCTTGTTGTCAGTGAGGGGCCTGCTGATCCAGGCAGCTCAAAGAATTTGGTACAGTTGATTACCTTCTCTGTATTATTCACACCAGAAACGACACAGAATAGCATCATTATACAGAGCTGACAGTTACATTTGGATGTTTGAGTTACTTGTAGAAATAATCCACATTTCAATAGGTTTAGGTTTGTGATTTTTTTTCAGACACATGCAAGCTCTGCAGATTACAAGTTAAAATAACTTAAGGTTTTATTTAAGAAGAGGAATAAACACTGTTCTTGGAGAATTGGTGTGTTACCCATCAGCGACCATGACAATGATGAATGGGTAGCATTTGCTTGCAAGAATATTTACAGGTTCAACATTTTTTACTCCCAAGACTGGTATTATCTTCTTTTTTACTATGCAAGCAAGCACGTATTTCCTTTAACAAGCTAAAGAGGGCCATCCTTTTAAATAGTCACCTAGCAACTAGTTAAGAAATACTTAGGCCACATGGCTTTATATAACAATGAATGTTAATAAAAATGATGCATTTCTTCTCAAATATTTAAAAATCAGCCCAAAATATTAAAAAAGGATACTGGTGTTAGGAAAAAACTGCTATGTTTCCCAGTATCCAAATGTTTGGCAACATTTGGGTTTGTACTTCAAAGGATAAACCTGAAGCATCTTAATAAGAAATTCCTTTTAGCTCGAGTTCCAAGGAGATGATTATTGAAGACTGTACTACAATTGCAAAGTTTTTAAATTAAAAAAGCGCTTAACAACAGACTAGATAACTTTCAGTGCACTACTGTGCATCTCATTCAATAACAAACTTGAGAGTCTTGCGTATAGAGCTGCCTCCCAAAATCTTTATATTCTTTTCAAGCCCAATTTGGGTGTAAACTAACAAAGAAGTAAATGTCAATGTTTATCAAAGAAGGTTAAGAGCCTCATTAAGAGCACCAGAGGGTTCTGCTGGGGGTGATTTCTCTTTCTTTTGATTGCTTTGTTATAGCCAGGAACGAGTCTGAAAGTTATGATTCTTCACAGTTTGACAAAACAGTCTCTCTCTTTCCATCTACTGTATGTGTATGAAAACATACAAATAGCTAACAAACATCTCATTACTAACTTCATCAAACTGGACTTTGGGGGCTTTCTCCCAATACCCAGAAGACATCTCCTCCCAGTGCTGTGAGAGCTGCTCGTGCAGAGATGTGCTGGGAAGGAAAGGTAAACTGTTACCAGCAACCAGAAGTCACATTTAGTAGCAGCAGACATCAGATATCACTGCCTCTGCTGACAGCTATCATGTATTACGAAGCTCCTAGTTTTTACCAAGAACCAAAGTACTGTTACATTCCACCACTTCAGTTCATAGCCAAAAATACTGTTTGACAAGCCTTGAAAGAGATACAGAGTGCCTGAACTGCCCAGTAATGAATAATCTAAATCTTCTGCAGAGACACAGCAGAAGTCAGTCATTTTTTTCTGGAGAAGCAGTTGACGGTACCTTCACCGGATGGCAAAACTTCCTCCTTAGGAACAGTTATACTTCCTCAAGCTTCTGCAAGGTCAAGCACATTGAGAAAGATCTATTGGACTACAGGTACTCATGATGTCAAATTGGTAAGATTGAAACAAGCATCCTGTGGCCTATTTCTCTTTCTCCCATCATGAAAAAGAGTTTATATTGCCAGAGATTCTTTCTTAATCTTGTCCCCACTCTCAACTTTTACTACATCTTTGTCAAGGCTATAAATACTGGAGCAGGAGGGTAAAATTAGCAGCAGCACCTTGAATTCTAGCTTAGGGTTTTGAGGTTCTTGAAACAATAGCCGTACTGAAACACTTGTAGCATTGCTGTTAATTAGTCTGCATCTTAAAGACTCTAAAGCATGGAGTACAAAGCAAGGAATTGCACTTAGAGCATCGACAATCCAGGCTCTGCAGCAGTGCAGACTGTAGGAGATGTGAGCAAGCCCCACGGGTACTGCTTGTGGCACACTTACCTTGCTATGGTCCAGCTGATACAAATACCTACTAAGCACATGTCGATGAGGGAGAAGATGAGTGCTAGATCTGCTCTGGTTTCCAGTGAGAATATGTCCTGCTAGCCCACAGAGGCCAGCACCCAGCAGCTGTTCCACAAGGCATGGCAAGAGAACGATGCTGGCACTGATATCGCCTACCTGCCAAAATTAGCATTGGAATATGAAGACTTGAAGAACTGAGAAAAGATGATAGATGTTGTTTGCGACATGCAAAAATACAATGCAGTTGAGAAAATTTGTAGTAAGGGTCAAACCACAAAGTTTTGACCTATCACTTAAGATGTAAAGGCAGTTGTTAGGTGTGGAGAAAACAGTAAGTAACTGGAAGTGTATTAGAACAGAGATAACACATTTGAGGTTTTTATGATTAAGAAGGAAAGCTACAAAGAGAGGGAGTTGTACGAAAAAGAACCTGTAGAAAGGATTTTGAGTGCCTAGGAAGGCAAAAGCCCTGCCAAGATGCATCTCTTTTTCCTGATGCATCATGACCAACGCACTCCAAAGCCTGCCTTAAGTGCACACGTGCAGGACCAATGCTTCTCAATTGTGGCAATACAAGCAGCAATGAGGAAGAATTTGTTTTTATACAGCAAACGAGCTGACAAGTAACTTAATAGCCTCCCTCTTTTCTGTAAGCAAGGATCCAGGGAAGCCTCCAGTATTAAAACACCAAAGAAGCTTACTGAAATCTGGATTGCAATTATTAATTCTGAAATGCACTACCTCTTTCTTTAAAGCCAAAATAAATGTAGAAGACAATGTTTCAGCACAATTACCACAACTGCTGTAACTTGGGAATTCTGAGCAAGCAGTTAAATATATGACCACGAGCATCAAGGAACTTAACTCAAGCACCAAGGGAAGAAAGACAGAAGTTGAGACAGATGTTGCAAGACAGCTCTGAACTGAAGGGAGCCTTCAAACTGGACTTCTGCCCTACAAATGCCATAGCTGGACAAACCCAATTTTATTTAGAAACCATTAAGAAGAAAGAAATGGTTACAGGCAAAAATAACAAACAAACAAACACTGGAAATGAACCTTTAGAGCTTTCTTACAACCTTAAAATGATTAAAGGACAAAATGATTTTCCCACTTCTTCACAGCATCATTTCTTTTCTTTATAGAGGGAACAGGGACAATAATAGCTTGTAAGTGTTTTCCAAAATTACAGTAGTAATTGAGGGGTTAAGGATAAAAAAAAAAAAGTATGCACTACAGTAGTGGTATTGTAAAGTGAGTTTTTTCTTCTCTTTTTACAGATCTTCACATAAAGTTGTGTTTCAATGTTACCACCTTCAGCATCAGTTAATCACTTGCACAATTCCTTTAAATTAAATCGGTCCCCCTGCTCTCAACAACTGGTAGAAGGTGATGCCAATCCAAATGAAGCAATTATGTCAGAAATCAAGTCAAACCGCTTTCCTTTTTATTCACTATAACAGTCTTTAAGTGTGATTAATCAAGTCAACATTCCCTTTCCATGCAGAGCTGTAATTGCTGAGTGCAAATTAAGGCATATTATGTATGACATATGATACTTAATCTGAAGACAAATTTTTATTAAGGTTTAAGTCAAACTTTGTTAAATGAGTTAAAGATACTGGCTGAAAATAGCCTAATGTTATGTGCATGCCCTTAGGGAAGAGAAAAACATATTACAAAAGTACTTCAAACACCACAGATAATCCAATTGCCTTACAAAAATAATAATAATAATTAAAAACAACAAAAAAAAAGTAGTAGTAACACAATTGTAAGAATAAATACAATATCTGCACAAATCCTAACATGCAGTTTAAAATAAGGTAGCAGAAAATTCTACACGTATTCTCAAAAGGAAACATGGGCATCTCAAACCTAATCCTCTTTCAACATAATGCACAACAACCCTTCACAACAATAAAGCAGAACTACATACACCACTGGAGTAAGAGGACACAACTCCAATGATTTTAATAACTGTTGACAACTGTTGTGAAATCCCTTGCTACCGCTGTTTCCTAAACAAATGAGGACAAGAAAATTCCCTCAGAAAGGAATTTACGGATGGGAGTTGATATTCAGTACTCTGTGGTTTGTATTCCCTCCTTTATTCTGCAGCTATTCATATCCATAACAATGCTTTTTGAAGCAATTAAAGTTTGCTGTCCTACTGTGTCTGTAAGTAACCAAAACCTATTTTGTTAACAAAAGCCAGAAATGCGAATAGGACAAAGCCTACAGAACCAATGAAAAACCTTCATAAGCTACCAGAAAAAAATAAATTCAAAAAGAATGATGATGAAAACAAGATGTGGGACATTGTTTTAGATAAAAATAAATTTAAAAATAGTTTGTTAGCATAATGTTACCATCAGAATCCATCTTAAGTGAACAGTGAAAATATAACACATTTAAAGGATGTTCAGCTATGAAGGGTTGATGAATTACTTTAAGGACAGTGTTTTGTCCTAGGAATAATCCCCTGCAGAAAGTGGCCTCTAACCCCAACTGACTTTATTCTTTAGGTCATGGAACAGTTAATAACATCTGTACTTGCAAAGAACCCCTAAAATATATTCATAATGTACAATAATTAAGATGCCTATTCAGTGTTCTGTGCTTTAACAAATCATTACCAATGCAATAAATTTAATTGAATCTGATGGCAGCAAAAACAACCATTTCAGCCAGACAGCTGAAGGAAAAAAAAAAATGAACCCTTTTATAAAATCATCATCCTTTCAAGTACACCATCAGTCTTCTTAAAAAAGATCTTACCTAATATAACTACACGGCTGTGTTTCTTAGGAAAAAAATTGTTGTAGCAGCTAATGCAGTGTTTTCTACCCAATTCACATCATAAGCCACCCATTTAGAAGGTAAGCACAGAAGTAAAATAATTAATCTTACTGTATGACGATCTCATACCTAATTTAATTTCGAGGCCGTATATATCCTCTTGGTCCACTGTGAATTAAGGCAGGACAGAAAGTACTGTCAATACCTACAATCATTTCTGGGCAGACTCTTTGGTTTACTTATGATTCCTGTAGCTATGCCATATCACGAGCAGTGAAACGAAGACAACTTGGTCTCCAGCAAACATGTCTCTTTTAGGTCTGGGCAGTAAGCTCAGCTTTCCTGGGACATCACCAGTGCACGGTGTATTCTGACATAACACATATTATGACGATTTATCGGGCGTTTAAATGGCCAACCCAACTGGCTGCCACCACCTGGAAGAGGACGAAGGCTCCTTCCACCCAGCTCCCCATTCCCGAGGATAAAAGTGCCATTTTACTTTCTCCTTTTGGCAGTCACTGAAAATTGAGCACCTTTAGGAATTCTTTTTTTTCTTTTTTTCCCAATCTGACAATTGGCCGATAGTGTCAGAAATTATTTTAGAGAAAAAAGAAGATGCACTTGGTGAGTCAGCTGACAGACAGAGAGTCTTTGATTTATACCTCAACATGTCACGAGAACACAATGAAATGCCCTTATGGGTAAAACTCATACAATCCAAGTCTGAACTTCTTCAATTCAATTCTCATTTCTCATTCAGTAGGAGCAGTGTTTCCTGTAGGAGGGATATATCCAAACTAGCTCCACAACGAAGAATAAAGTAGAGACACTTAAGGTTGATTTCAAGCAGTCTTCGCTGCTAGAAGCCCTCTGGGTGTGAAAGCTGAGCGCAGACTTATTTATTCTGCTGAGCAATAGCTAAACTATTTCTGGCACCCGAAATATCCTTTAGATTTAATTCAAGGCACTCCTATACTGCAAAGCAATTACCACACTTCTGTTGTTTGCTTTTTCCCATTAATTGGTGAATAGTGTTTGTAATTGGCTATCACTGGCTAAAAATGCTGTCGCAAAATGGAAACAAGTTCATCGCCTACTTCCATCCACGCTGTATTCCTGTCATTACCCACCTTTCAAGTGACTGGTTTAAGGTCTCATCTCTGGCATGGGCAGCAAGGGACGGGAGGAGGAGATGAAAAAGACAAAGGAAAGAGGGAAGAAATAAAAAGGTGTAGCTGACCAAAAGTGTAGGAGACATCTAACCCTCCGTACCATACCAAGACAGCATTGCACAACCTGGCATTGACTCCAACAGTAAAAACAGTTTCACTTCTGAAATCAGGCAGCTTAAATGTAGTTTTCCTGGTACTGCATGCTTCTGGCAGTTGCACATCTAATTGTACTATCTTTTAATAATATCCTTTTTTTCCCACAGTGATCACTTGACGCTAGCCATTTTGCTTGAGAAATATGTGAAAATTAAAAAAAAGGTACGAAAGTCCCGTGATGTTCACCCCCAGGAAGCAATCTAACAGCAATGCGGTGTTTCATTACCCAAAGTTTTAGCTTTAACACTCACCCAGTGACACCGTCTGCTGCAGAATCACTCCCGCGGTTCCCCTGTCCAGGTGAGGACCGTGTGTGTCTGCCTACACCTGGAGGGCCACTGAAGGTCAGAAAGAGCTCAGTCATTTGGTTAGTCAGATGCTCAGGGTATGGAACAGGCCAGCAACATGAACGCTCTCATTTCTGAGGAGCATGTGACCAGCTGATGTTCAGGAAAAGCTGCTCATTAGAGAAACACAAATCTGAAGTGCACTTCCTTAAGAAGTCTATTGTACATGAAGAAAGTATCAGATTCTAAACTAAATGCAAAACGGTGACACCCTACATGCATACTGATGCTACCACTTGCTGTACATACAAAACTATTTTTCCATCCCCTGGGAAAGTTTTCCCTTTATGACACAGCTTACCACAACTAGAATTTGTTCTCAAATTCTGCATTCTGAAATTGTCACTTTTTGCCTAAATGCACCCAGACGTTTCAAGAAGTCTTTGCATTTATAAAGTTTTCTTTGTAGCTGCCTTAATTATGGGAAGTTTTATGTGGCTTTTTTTTTTTTAATTAAGAGTTAGAGAAGCCAAGGACAAGACGATCAGTAGTCACAGCATTAATCTTCTTGCTGTACCTAACAAATTCATTTAGTGTTTAAGACACAAACCCTTCTGGGGTTGTTCTGCTGAGCTGAAGTCGATGTACTTGCTGGAAGTTACTTCTACCTCATCCATCCTGCACTGAGACACAACAGATTTACTCTCAGGAAATTGGATCTGGTAGGAAATACTATCGCTACCTTCAGTGAGCTCTTACAATGCTGAAACAGAAAAGTAAGACTCACAAGTGACAGAGGAACCCAACACATTTTATTTAAATACCAAAACTTCTCTAACAGCAGAAAAGAATTTCTCTCTTCAGACCCACATCAGCTACAAGATACAGAAAATAAATTGTCTTTTAATATTATCATTATCACTTTAGAGAGGTGTATTCTAACAATTTCTAATGCAAACTGTACATATTCTGCTGCTATCACTAGAAAGGGGTAACACCACTCATACAATGCGCATTAAACAGCAGACTCCAGCCCTTCACTTTCCAGTACAATTGAGCAGCTTCATGCTACATTAGTCTGGTAATGCAAAGAGAACCCAAAAATAGAGACATTTTTAACCTGGCCTGTCCAAGCCTCCAAGGAAATGAGGCTTAGGCAGTCCCACATCTGTTCACTTGTCACATTTAACTTCTAAACTTGCCGGCCAAATTCAACTAAATTTGATGAAGGGATTGGAGACAAAAATAATTGTGGTCCTACAAATTCTACCAGAATGAGAAGCAGAGTACAGAGGAGATGCCTCCATACTGCTCTTACTGAAGGCAGAGGAGTTTTGACTGATCTATTGTCCATCTGCTAACTAATGAATACCACACACTCAGTGTAGTGTTCATAAATGTATGAATGTACTTGAAACCGAAGTGGACATGGTCCCGGACAATCTGCTCTAAATAACCTTGCTTGAGCAAAGAGGTGAGTAGATGATCTCAAGAGGTCCCATCCAACCGAAATAATTATGTTGGGGCTGTGTGTTTGTGTGCCTGTGGCTTCAGAGAGGCCAAAGCACCAAATGGTATCAGAGATGCAAGTAGAGAAACTCAGGGGAAAAGGAGGAAGAACTCTTTGGAAGATAAAGGACATAAATCCAAGGGCAACTGAGCTTTAGCTTTCATGCTATTAATGATCCTTTTTCTCCAGTGACCTTCAGATCTTCGCTGAAGACTTGTCACTCCACTGCTTATGTGCTATTAGCAAAATCACTTTAGAAATCATCTCTAGGGATACAAGCTGCATGACTTTAATTACACTAGTGTAAAACATACTTTTGATAGCAAAGATCATTCCTGTAACCTTTTAGACTGATGTTAATGTATCCACATTAGGAGCTGAGTGCCTTTCTCCTTATTAAATGGCTAAATAAATACAAAAACTGTACAGATGAGGCTTTAAAGCAAAATTCATATTGCCACGCCATTTTGTAGTGGGAGGGTACACGATCACAAATTTGTAAACAACTGCTAGGGAAAAAAACTTTGGGAACCAGTAAGCTATGGGAAATGGGGAGCTCAAGGCTATGACCATGCACTTGCAGCCTAACTAAATGTTACCGAGTGTAGTCTTGTGCTAACAAAAGAGAAGGAGAGGGGACTGCCGAGTCCTCCCCACCAGCAGACTGCCTCTTGCACAAAGTGTGTGCTCCTCTAAGGGCAGGAACAGAAGGAAGTTGATAGGAAGAGAAAGGCGGCAGCAATGTGCAGACAACTGCACGGTGGTACCACAGCAGACGCGGGGTGAGCAGCCCGGTGAAGAGGTGGCAGATCACAGAAGCTGGACTCTACTCAAGACTGTGAAAAGCAGGTATCTGCGTGTGAGCTTGTTATCTAAACGCCTGTTAAAATCAGTGGGCATCAAATCAGTTCATTGTGAGTATTGGAACAAGCCAAATGAGGAACACACCAACAAACAGGATGGAAGAAGGCTTCAGAAATTCTAGCTTGAAACCCTGGACCTAAAATTCTGGACATAGCTACTGCTCTCAACGTGACCTGGATGCTGATGGCAACATGCAGACAGAATCAGGAGTTGCAAGGCCAAGAAACAACATCAATGGCAAACACCAGCACCACACGGGCTGGGTGAGTACTCGGTTGGGGCACTATGCCCGAAGAAAGAATCGTGGTATCGTCCAACTTTGGAGAAGCAGATCTCTAGGTGTCTTGGATCAGCACAGTGACGAAGTCCATGTAACTGTTGAAGGGCTGGTCTGGAAAAATCAGGTACTTAGATGTAGGAACAACAGAAGTTGAAGGCTTCACTGGCATTGGGCTTAATTTTAAAAATGGAAACATGAAAAATCATGAACCTTTTAGAAAATAACATAGAAAGGAAAAGCTTTGTGGGTAATCTGGACACTGTTCAACAGCATTGTACTAAAGGGTAAACAGAGGTATATCATCTGTCAAGGTATTAGAAAAAATACAGATGAAAACCGTATGGCTGAGCAAGAGAGTAAGGTAGGCTATTAGAAGAAAAAAAAAATCTTTGAAAATGGGCTTATTGAAATTACAGTACAAAATGACACTTCTGACAGGCCAAAAAATCTAAAAGACAAGAAACCATGCCAGAAAAGATTTAAGAAGCAATCTGGAAAAGACACAGACTCTAAATAGTTCAGCTTCTCAAATTAAGCTTCCTTCATACCAAAAGAGTAACACGACTAATGGGACACAAGCTGTTAAAAATGTTTCCTGGGAAGATCTAGGTAAGTACAAAGGAGTAAGCCTTGCAATGACACCAGAAAAAGTGGGAGAACTATTCCAAAAAACAGAATTAATGACTATGCAGTTAAACGGGATATATCAGGAAGAGACAGCAAAGCTTTTGTGAAGCTGTATCATGATTGACAAATGTTAAAAGAAGGTTCATCGTGTGAGCAAAGCAAATGAGAAATCCAATCAGGCAATATGAACAAAAAATCATCTTTCAATGAACTTCACGAAAAGCTCTTAGTGACACAAAGCTATCATAGCGTAAGAGGAATGTCCTGGCTTGGATAGGTAAAGTTATGAAAGACAGAAAACCAAAGAAAAAGAAACAGGCAGCACTCAGACTGGGAAGACTTTGCCCAGCAGTATTTCATGGGAATCTGCTCCATGAATCTGCTGCAGTCAGCTTTCTCCAGATAATCTACCTATTCTGCGGTAGGAGCAGAGGACATCGTGCCCTGGTATAAATTCATAGAGCAACCACATCTGGAACACTCTGCACACTTCTGGATCCTCTTATCACAAAATAGATATAAATGGGAAAGGTACAGACAGCAGCAAGCACCTTCAAATAGAAAGGAAGATTAATCTGAGGAATCATTCATACACTTGGACTCTTCGGTCCTGATGATGAGATAAGTGAAATGGGACAGCAATTTATAAATAACATGAAAATGGAGTCAGAACAACTGCTCCATGCATTTTCCAATTTAAGAACCAAGTAACATTAAAGGAAGCTGACGTGTGGCAGGTTCACAAGCAGAAGAGGCTCCTTACTATTTGTTTTCCTAAGAATTTCCATGCTCAAGCACCTGCAGAAGGCCTTAGAAATGTCATGTGTTCCAAAAACTGGACACATTTTTTGGACTAAATGTCTTCCAAGCTGTAGAAAACAAAAACCACCACAGGCTTGGAGAGTAATCCAGACAATATATTCACTCTTGCTATCCAATTGCCAACAGGAGACAATCATACAGACTGGTGGTTTAAGTCAAGACATCCATCTGTGTATTTTATTTGTACATTTCAAGTAAAAAGCACTGGGGTAATGACCATCTTCAGAAACTTTGACAATGCAAGTTCTTCTCATTTTGTTGTAACCTTCCTGTAACACTGCATTCAGAATAAGATAAAAAAAGATCTGTGCTCAACAAAGAGACAAAGAAAAGTTGGCTTTTGTCTATGAATAATTCAGAAGACAGACCTACTGGTGATTATTTATATCATCCCAGATTTCCATGAAAATCTGCACTTTCCACATAAGTCTTTATAATAAGCTTCTATTGCATAACCAAACTATGTGATCAACTTCAGAGGTCATCAAAAGAATTAATCTCATCTCTTTATGTGCAAAGCACATTTCTTTAATTTTTTAATTACATTTCTTGGCCTTGACTACCAGGGTAGGTAAGGAAGAATCAAAGTTGTAATGCATGTGAAGCTTCTCAAGTTTGTACTTTTTCCTCTAACATGTGCAGGATAGATGTAATACCAGAGAATGAAATACTTTAAAATCCTTACATATTCTACATTAAGAAAGTAAGGCGGATAAATACAGTAATAGTAGCTGGAGGCACAAAGGGGAGAGGGCGGCAGAGGGAAGCAAGATATGATAGTATTATACATTCCTGATAATGCGAACAAAACAAATTGTTTTATTTGCACTTTATCTCATTATATCCTCCTTCCCAAGCTTTGAATTTCATTTATTGGTGTGCGTTGGTAAGCTGTCTGATTCACAGGCAAGACTTTCATATATTTTTATGCAAGAACAATAAAGACTTGACCCTTATTAAGGCTTCTTGTAGGAAAAAAAAATAACAGTCATTTATATTATTTTTAATTCCTATCAAATAGAAAGGGAATCTGTTCCAAAGAAACACGATATTCAAAGCCTCCCTTGGGGCAGGGGTTGTTACTGAAACGGAGACAAACTGGTTGGTTTGCAACCCATCGTAACAGGTTCACCATATTTTGAGTTGTGAAAAATGGACATTATGTCTTACAAGATGAGAGACAAATTAAAGGAGTTCAGAATTATCTTTTGGTGGTAAACATGTACTGCTATTTCAAATAGAGATTCTAAATCACAGAATCAGAATCATTTAGGTTGGAAAAGACCTTCAAGATCAGCAACTCCAAGTGACCTACCGAGTCCCATCACAAAACTATGTCCCTCAGTGCCACACCCACACCTCTCTTCAACACCTCCAGGGATGGGGCCTCCACTGCTTCCCTGGGCAGCCTGTTCCAACACCAGCCTTTCCCTGAAGAAATTCTTCCTGATAGCAAATCTAAAACTCCCCTGGCACAACCTGAGGCTGTTGCCTTATGTACTGTCACTTGTCACCAGAGAAAACAGATTCACAGCCTCCTCGCCACCTTCTTTCAAGTGCTTGTAGACAGCAACAAGATCTCCCCTCACTCAGCCTCCTTTTCTCAACACTATACAACCAGATCCCTCAGCCACTCCTCACAGGTCTTGTTTTCTAGTTCCTTCACCAGCTTTGTTGTTCTTCTCTGCATAGAGTTGTTCTCTGAACAACTCAATGTCCTTCTTGTAGCAAGAAGCCCAAAACCGATCACAGTGTTTGAAGTGTGGCCTCACCAGAGCAGAGTCCAAGGGGAGAACCACTTCCTAGTCCTGCTGGCCACGCTGTTTCTGATGCAGGCCAGGATGCCACCCAAGTCCTTTCCTGACAGATGACTTTCCAGCCACTGTTCCCCAGGCTCTCTGCATGGCACTTAAGAGTAGAAGAATGAATGAAGAGCTCAGTCCTACAAAAAATCATGTACTGAAAACAACGCTGGAAAAAATAAGCCATATAGTGGAGCTGCTGGAGAATACAGATTGTTTGCCATCCCAAGATCTGCAGGATAACTGTTGAGTGCCATGTTAATATTCCAAGAAACTCCACTTATTTTTACAGGATACCTTCAGAAATTAATCTGCACAAAAAGACAGAGAAAGTAATTACATTCAAAATTGCAACAATGCCAACACCCTGCATTGCCTTTAACAAATAAGTTTAGGGAGGTTAGAATTCAAACAAATTCCTACTTAGGGCAGATAGGAGCATTTTATCTTTAAGCAATATTTGGTCTTGCAGGAGGCAGGAGACCCATTCTCATAGCTGTGCAATAGAGACTTGTATATGCATTCTTAACGTACTCAGATCAGTGACATGTATGACCATATCTATATAATCTTTTAGCTGTTCATCAGCTGTGTACACTCAAAGCTTTGCTTAGCAGATAGAAGATGTTTGCCTAACTCACTATACATGTAGACATACAAATGTATGCATTTAATGGAAAAATAGCTTTCAATTATGTTGGTTGTGCATACAATCATAGAATAATTAAGGTTGGAAAAGACCTTTAAGATCATCTGGTCCAACCATCACCCTACTACCAATGTCACCCACAATGTTGCATATAGAGCATGTTAAGCAAACCACTTTATTTTCAGCTGCTAGATTATTTTGCCACTTTTCTTTAGCCCTCAGGATCACTACTCAGACATGGTATAATGGTATCTAAACCATGTTTTGATGGTTCCTAATCACGTCTGGCTAGATAGCAATGTACATGCTCAGTCCTGGAGATTATATTTTTCTGCTTAGAAAATCAATCCAAGAAACTGTATCACAACACAGCTTGTGTTGATTTAGAGCCTTTCATTATTTTGGAGGCAGCCTAAAGAACAAGAAACTTTGTGAAGCATTTAAGTCCCAAGACAGAACTGGGTACATCACACCTGACTGTTCTTTCAGCTGCTGCCAGTGCTACAGCAGGTGTTGGACAGAAAGATATAACTGCATCCACCAATCCCCTGTTATCAAGAGGGATCACCTTACCCTTTGATTTGACTTGAAAGGGAAGGAACCTAACCTCTCCTCTACAATGGCAGCTGTCTCTAATTACTAAGCAAGCATCATGACATTTGACAGGAATGACAGAACTTATCAACATGCTGAAACTTATTTTACCAGAGCATAGGACCACAGCACTTTCTAACAGGACACCTACGTTGTTAAGATATCCTCTTTATCTTTGTGGCTACCACTCCCACTCACATCCACACAGCAAGGTATGAATTATTTCTCCAAGGCTGCAAACAGCTTCAGTACTAATGTTAGGCTTCAAAAAGTGCTGCTGCTGCAATCGAAGGGGGGATAAGGATTAGCTGGAGGAGTTTAAGCCATCCTTTATGCCTGCAAGTTCTCGATTGCCAGAGAACTTGCAACACTTGCAGCACTGACAGCCACAAGCTGAAGCATGCCACAGAAGAGGGCATATCATAAAGACACATCTGCTGTGGTTTAGGACTGTTGGAAATGTCAGGGGATGCCTCTGTAAGACTGAGCAGGAAGCACCTCAGCAAGGATGAGACCATGGTAGAGAAGAGTATAATGAGAGTACTCTGACATTGTGGCCGCAGTAGGATTTCAGAAAACATTGCCTTCCAACATGTTCTACAATAACATCAGTTTCATGCCAAATGCTTCACATATACAGCAATATAACTTGAAGAGTCATTGGCTCTTCAACACACACCATTTCATGGTGTTGTACCATGGCGTTGTTGACGCACACCATTTCATGGTGTTGTATCTTGTTAGCACACACTTTGTGTCAAATGCACTCCGTTAGTCACCTACTCCGTGCTATTCACAAAATACACAAACAACTTTATGGACTGAGCCCCTAGCACTAATGCAGTATTTGTCACAAAATTAGTCAGATACAGCTGTTAATCATATTAATCAAATTCTCACAAAGATTTTTGTATTTAGCATTGTCCATGCATACTATACATAAATTGTTTGCATATTTTGTAACCATTTGCTTACAACCTGCTTAAAATAAGAGCATGTGCTATACGGCATGGTAAAGATCTACTCATGGAATTTACTTAGATGGTCTAGCAAGTGGGTTTAAGGATAGCAAACCAATAAACTTTTGGACTGAGTCATCTCCATCACCAGCCAGATTAACCTAACCCATCTGAAAAATGCACAAGACTTTCAACACCCTTGCAATACTGATTAATGTATTCAATTTGGTGCAGTTTCTTCAAGCGAAGATTTTATGGAGGTACTAAAACCAATTTAATTCTGATTTGAGCATGGGGATTACCTGTTGCTTACGTCACCACTCTCTACTCTTACTTTATTTTTAAAAAGTTTAATTTAATTCTACAGACAGAGCAAATCCCACAGACTACCAGCTTTAACTTGTTCCTAAGAAGAGCTAAAACAGCACAGTAACTGTGTGAAGAGTGAGGAAAGAAGAAAAAGAATAGTGAAGAGAGGTATCATTTTATCCAGAATGTCTCCCTAGAAACTCTTTTTAGACAAAAAATAAGTCACAGGAAAATGGTTTTGCTTGACACCAGTTTTTACTGACCTGATTCTCTTCGGAATACACCATCTTAAAAGGTAACTGATCGTGTGTTCGGTTCTGTTCTTTTCATCTAATAATACACACAAGTAGCATTCTTTCAAAACTTTTAGAGAAACACTGCCAGGTACTCAGTTCACACTGAAGACAAAGCATTGAACTATACCAAAAGAAACCAGTGTGATAAAAGTTACATACATCTTAACTTTTGAGGATAACAAAAAGGCAGGAATAAATAGCCATAGTAAAGAGTAGTAGCACAAAGGGCTGGAATAAAGGAATGGGCTCCTACCAAATACGAAAGGATACAAGGCACACTTGACAACAGTGCAAATCAAGCGTTACAACAGTTGAGCACTTTCTAAACTCTGCTTTTGCCAATTACAGGTAATATGTAACCACCACCAAATTTCATTAATACTAGATACATGATAAAAAGCTTACCGGTGAAAAACACGTAAAAGCCCCAACACGTTAAATTAGCAGAGCACGTTAAAATATATCATTAATCTTTATAAAGGTTCTATAACTACTTGAAAAATGTTCACTTAATCATAGAATCATCAAACCATAGAATCATTAAGGTTGGAAAAGATCGTCAAGATCATCTGGTCCAACCAACCCCCTACCACCCATGTCACCCAGTGAACCATGTCCCTAAGCACCAGGTCCAACCTTTACTTGAACACCCCCAGGGACGGTGACGCCACCACCTCCCTGGGCAACCTGTTCCAATGCCCGACTGCTCTTTCTGAGCAGAAATGTCTCCTCGTTGCCAACCTGAACCTCCCCTGGCACAACAGCAAAATCCTGAAGAGATGGGCTAGCCATACATGCACATATCTATCATTCAATACCACATTGACCTGAAAGAAAGAGTCATGACAGAATCACAGAATGGTTTGGGTTAGAAGGGGCTTTAAAGACCACCCAGTTCCAACCCCCTGCCATGGGCAGGGACACCTCCCACCAGACCAGGTTGCCCAAAGCCCCATCCAGCCTGGCCTTGAGCACCTCCAGGGATGGGGCATCCACATGGAGTCTATGCAGTCATTTCTCCTTCACCTGGCAGCTTTCAATGGAGAAAACTAGAAGTTAAGCTCCTGGCCCACCCCTCAGCCAGGGGAGCATGTTTCCTCCCCACTGCCTTTTTGGAAGACTGGATTCTTAGTCTGATACTGGTCAGAGGTAGCAGAAATCTTCTCCAATGCACAGGCTAAGGTTATAAACTAAAAAGTTATGCTAGTCTTACAAACAGCAGCATCAGCCAATATAACTTCAAAAGCTCATTAAGATGTGAGACTATTCCTAGGGTAGACGAAGTGGTCTTTAAAGAAAACTTTTTTTTGATCATATACCCCTATGAATAACAAAATTTTGAGCACAACCCCTAATATACGTACTTCTAAATTATATACTATACTGCTAAATTATGCCATATGTTAACATACAGTAAAAATAATTAGACAAAAAAGGATGAAATAAAGATTAAATAAACACTACATTTTCTTCCTGCACCCAACAGATTGCCTTGCATGCACCAGGGAGTGTGCACTCTCTACTTTGGAGACCAGTGCTGCATAGCAGCAAGCCATCCCTTATGGATGTACCAGTCCCACAGTGGGACAAGGACAAAGGGGCATTACGTTCAGCAGCCCAGCACTCTGAGGTGCACAGCAGGGACAGCTTCCTTCTGCAGAAACCATTTTCAGTGGGGTGCAGCCACAATTTAATAACAGCATACACTGAATGCTCAGATTTTTCCTTGCTGCTTCTCCGTGACATCTTATGTAGGCAAATTATTTGGATATTTCCGATCTCTTTTGTTGTGTTCCAGACTTTGTCCCAGACAATGAAGAAGTGACAATGGAGCTGTGTTGCTATTTCAGTCCTACTCCTCAGCAGCTGACTAGTGTGGAAATACAGACATGGGATGCTATTACTCAGCTAGGGTGAAATTACATCTTATAACTCAAGTCATTGTCTTAAAAAAAAAATGAAAAAATCAATAGGATAGAATCTCCATTGCCATTTCACTGTCAAAATAACTCATCACTGAATAAAACCCAGAAACTTAATTACTTCTCACTATTAATAAGCACAGAATCCAGGATTTCTTCCTGTGCCACATGCTTTTTTAGAAGTGCAACTGTACAGCCAGCAAGGGGAAGCCGCACGACCACCAGGACTCCAAGGAAAACAGGATGAACATCCATCAACAGGTCCTAGAACAGAGTTCCTGAACACAGGAATCGTTTATTCCTATGCAAAAAAAAAAAAAAAAAAAAAAAAACATAGAAGTTTAATTTTAAAAGAACTCCCTGGTCCCAATTTGTTGTGAAAATAACAGGAGAGAGAGACTCTGAAGTGTTACCCAACCCCTAAAACCAGCTTTTGTGTTAAGCACTTGACCTAAGACAAGAAAAGCCTTCACTGCAACAGCCACCATCATGCAAGGTTAGCACGACAAGAGTGATCAAACTAAACTTGCCTTCACAGTTGGTTCTCTGCCTCCAAAACCTCAGACCACCGTCTCTCCCAGCCTTCCAGCCACAACATACAGACCAGTGAAGCAGAGACTCTTGCACAGACACAGCTCCCCAACAGCACGTTGCAAGCCCAAGAGTAAAACAGTAATAAAATCCAGGGGCCTTTATTAAACATCCATCATCTCCAAGGCTTATACAAGGCAAATCCATAACAGTCAGTTCCTACTGCCTCTCGGCTCTATATGACTGCCCCACAATACCCAAAGCAGCAGGCTGAATTTGGAGAGCCCAGTAACAGTCACGAGAATGATGATCTATTTTGTCATCTTTTATGTCAAATCTCTATTTAATTTTAAGTCTTCCCATTTAATGCTTAGAAGGTAATTCTCCAGAAGAGAAACTCAAAAAGCAAAGCACACTTGGTAGAACAATAGGCAATTGGTATCTGGTCCTGCTGCTCCTTCTCCACAATATACGTGTGCATTTATGCATGAATGTGTACGCACACATACATGGTAAGTAATTAATTAACAATAATAAAATTATTGTTATAAATAAATGATAAAGTTATTTCAATTCCTTGCAAGAAGCAGTATTTTTCTCAGGCCCACTTTAGGAGCTTTGATGATCTGCACAAGAGAAGCAGCCATGACAATTAGTAAAGCAGTCCGCTCACTTGGACAGACTCAGCATCTTAGTTCCGGCGACAGCCCTGAAAGGCATGAGAAATAGGAGATCTCAGAGAAGAGGTGTTAGCTTGTGATTATAACTACCTGCAGAAATAAGACCGAGGTTTATATGCGGACTGTCATCCCCTCCTGGCCCACCCACTTTCCCCTTTACCCTTTTTAGCATAATGTGGTGGTGTTTTTTTCTCAAGGGAGAGATCACAAATCTCAAGGGCAGGGGCTTGGCGCCCTCTGCACTGCCACAGGATCTCCCTTGCCCAGTGCATGCCAAGTTCAGACACTGCTGCACAGCGCAGGGAGAGCAAGCATCCGACTGGAGGGAGAGCTGGAGGGTAACGTCCATCCCCATTTCACTGCTCTCTGCCCGTTACATCACTGAGCTCTGCAGGTATACCCATGGGTGCTCAGGTTGCACAATTCTTCCTTTTTTTTAGTGGAAACCATTGGCAATGTTGGGTATTTCACTGAAAAATGAAGAAGAGAGGCTGTTAAACTGGGGAGAAGAATGTATCAGAGCAGGAATCCACTCTTTCACCAAGATGCTTCTTGACACCATTGGGAGGAGAAAGAAAACAATTCCCAGATACCAAAACATGGACATTACCTTAGTGGGGAAAAAAAAATCACTAGTTTTCTACCACATTTTGCCAGGTAACCTAAAATTTGAGGATCACAGCTAAAAACCATGTCATATAGGGTATTGATCTGAATACTGCTGGATTTAGTTGAGACAAGCTCATCATCAAGATCATCAACACCAAAGCCACCTACCAACAAAGCTCATCATTGTGGGAGCCTGTGTATGTGATCTTTGTTTCTGAACTGCTTCAAAATTTTCTCTTTGTATATCATAATATTTTAAGTCATGGATAGCAGACATTAAAAAAAAAAAAAAAAAAAAAAAAACAGAAAAAACACCCAATGAAGAAATATTCTGACAGCTAACTCTACATGCTCTTTGAGAAGTCCTTTTTGACTCAAAAACTGTTACATAATATATTAAATTATTACAAGATTTGTTAATGCAAAACAAACAAAAAAAAATGATCACAGTGGGCTTATATTGAGAATGTATGGAATGTGGTAAATACTAATTGTCAACGATTTAGTTGTCAAATCTTGTTTTGCAGAATGTACATAGAAATCTTAATTACCTGAATAAAATGGGAGTATCTATATATACTTTTTACCTTTCTTATTGAGCTTTTTCTTCTATTTAAAGACAACTGACATTTTTTAGTATTTATGTGCTTTACATGTTTAATGACACACAAAATTAAGTAGTCATATTTTTCTAGAAGGAAGGAATGGGACAGTCATGTACAAGCATACTTAAAAACTCTTATTTTGAACACTTTTTGTTTGTTGATGCAGGGTCCAAAATCCCCAAATAATTATTGGAAAGGCCCACTGCCATCTAGTTGTATAAACACAAATAAGCCCAAGATAACACCCCAAGCACCAAGAGTAATGACAGAGGTGGAAGAGATAGCCTAGTCAGGCATGAAATTGATTTTATAATAGCAAATATCTGTTGCCTTCCATGTGCTAAGTAAATAATTCTAAAGAAGAGAGTAAAGACAATAAAAACAAAATCATTAACTGCTCCTACTAAATCAAATGAAAGAGAGAAACCTGTTCTCACATTGACCCTGAAGCCTGTTTAATAGCTAATTAAAGCAATTACTCCAAGCATGACGAAGTCCTTAATCATCAACACCTTCAGATGCAGAGATGTTTTTTTTCTTTCTTCAAAGATATTAGTATTTTATTTAAATGAGCTCATGCCAGCAGAACTTTCACCAGGTAGTCACTACGTTGTTAACCACTGACACAGTCCCCAAACTTCGACTAGTTTGGTTAATTAATAAGAAATATCCTGCACAGACTTCACCAGGTTTGACTCCTCAACAAAAGTAAGATTATAGTAGTCAATAGCTTCAGTGCTTTTATAAAAAGATTGCTCTAAAATATTTGAAGATGGGCTGGAAACTGACCTTCTGCCTCACAATCAGAAACATCAACAAAGTTGATGGCCAACTGAAATCCAATGTTCCTGCAATGCAGCTGCAGAAGTGACTCTGCAGGACTCCACACATACCTGGGACTCCGCACCTCTTCACATCACTTAATGCTTTTTAAACTTACTGCAGTCACTTTTCTTCTCTGCCCCAAGGCCATATGATGCAGCCTTAACTTGGATTCCTTGGTTCATAAGCTCCAGTCACAAATAATATTTTATTTTTAATAAAACTTTACGTTCAATAACTTTGCATAGCTTTTTAGTAATCTCATACCATTCCCAGTGTTCCAAGGGAGCTAATCGAGATGCTGTTTTGAAGATTGATCGTTTTCAAGTTACTAAACATTTCTGTGCTGAAAGAGTACACATACCAATAACCTGTAGTAATGGTTTGACCAATATTAAGTGTTCAGCTTGACAGTTTATCCAGCTATAAATTAGATGACTAAAATTTTAAAAATAAACAAAGGAAACTTTATTAAATTTCATAGAACCATTGATTAGTTTGGGTTGGAAAGGACCTTTAAAAATCACCCAGTTCCAGCCCCCTGCCATGGGCAGGGACACCTCCCACCAGACCAGGTTGCCCAAAGCCCCATCCAGCCTGGCCTTGAGCACCTCCAGGGATGGGGCACCCACAGATTCTCTGGGCAGCCTGTGCCAGGGCCTCACCACCCTCACAGTGAAGAACTTCTTCCAAATATCTAAACTAAATCTACCCTTTTTCTAGTTTAAAGCCATTACTCCCTGTCCTATCACTACACTCCCTGATGAAGAGTCCTTCACTAGATTTCCTGTAGGCCCCCTTCATTTTCATATTGAGCTGTTAACAGCTTTCTATTTCTGCCTACACTTAAGTCCCAGAAAAACAAAATATTCATGTTCAATTGAAGAGATAAAAAGATGGAAATGTAGCATAACAACACAAAAGACACTCATCATATTTAGGAGAGAGGTAGAGCAATTATACTTTGAGAATTGGGAAGCTCCTATATTATTTCAAAGTCAGAGTAAATATGTTACTAAAATAAAAAAGTACTGAAAATAATGCTATGACAATGCTGCTGAGAACACAATAAATAGAGGTATTTTCTCTATAAGAACTAAATATTCCCCCAAACCTACAAGTGCTTTCAATTAATAAAGCAAAACACCTTGTCTTTAACCAACCTGACCTCCAAATACTCTCTCCAAGCACCATTGGTTCCATATGGGATTTTCTTCAGGCAGCTGATTTTAACTGATCATTTGTTGTGTTGTTTATTTTTTTTTATCTGTTTGTTCATTTTTCTTTATACCTGGAAATCTGCACAGATAGGAAAGTATTATTCAGATAGCTGGCACATATATGTTGCAAGCACTGTTTTATTAAAATATTTTAACACCAAAAAAAATGAGGTTAGTCAAGAGTTGAAGAAAAGGATGCAAAGAATGAAGTGTGGTTTTTTTTGTTTGTTTGTTTGTTTGTTTGTCTGCTTTCCTTTAAAAAGAAACAAAGGACAACATTATTTAAATTTTATGCTGGAAGATGTTGTGGGTACAGGAAAACAGGGAGATGTACTGGTCAAGTTTCAGTCTCCTTCCTTCTCTGTGTAGCTCCCAATGAACTGATTTAAGTGTATTTTCTTTTTGTTAGCACTCAACAAAAGCACTTTTCTTTTTGTTAGCACTCAAGTCACACAGGAACAGAGACTCTGAGTTACAGCCTGGAAGAAGCACTGCTGTACTTGAGCAAGGCACTCCTACATCAGTGCTAATGAAACTGCTTTCCTAGTAACTGGACATGGTAACTCATGGCAGTGCGTACCAGAGACCTGTTTAGGTTAGAAGGGACCTCCATGAAGAGCTCTACACCAAGCTCTTTGAATTTAACTGTATTTACAAATTTTGTATCAGATGCTTCCTGAATGGGTGAAAAATAAGGGAAAGGAAGGAGAAGAAGATAAAAAGAGAAAGAAAAGGATGAAAGGAAACATACAAACAAAACAAACTTTTCCAAACACTTTCTCATCACTGGGCAACATCCATGCCTTTCTTTCTGGCATTCCTGACTGCAAAGCAGCCTGTTTCAACAGAAAGGACAGAAAATGTTCTAGCTCTGAACACAACCCACATAACACAAAAAAGAAAGCATGGCTCTTAGGTTCTCCTGGAAAGTAAGAAAAAAGCTTTACAGATCCCCGTTCTGACCTGTCCACAAGACAACTGTTCGTATATAAAACAATTATATAAATCATATATAAAACCTTTTTTTTCTTGTAATCCTTCAATATTGACCAAAACCTGCGAGATACCTGCTGCTATCCTCCCAACAGAAGAGGCCGAGGATACTTACTTACATCCTCACCCAAACAAATGCAGAAGGACAAAGGGAGAAATAAAACATAAAAAGTAGCACATAACAGTTTGTCAGAAAGACTAATTATTGAAAAGACAGTCAGTAGTGAGCTATATCTCATTAATGTTTATGAACAACACTCAGAAGAATCATTCCAGTCACTGAACCTACTTCAAACAGTAGATAAGCCTTCACTCCTGTACAAAATAAGCACTAACTTATGATAGATTTTGTACGCACACACACAGAGACATACACTCTGAAACAATCAATCTTCTTTGCTTAGCTAAACACAAAGGGAAGGGAAGTCTTTACTACTTTGTAATCTGCTCGCCGTCTCATTTGTTCCCTCTGGAAGAGCTATGGGGTGAAGAGCACAACAAAAAACAAACTTGAAGACAATTTTTAGGCTCCCTCTGTTACGATACAAAACAAAGAGTTTACTTTAGAAAGGAAAAATAAACCAAAATTTTCAGAGCCATCTAGGATTATCCTGCTCGAAGGCTTATCAGCCAGTACCCTTGCCAAATTTACCTGATCAGTTTCAGAAATTGAAGTTTTTTTAAAAAGGTTACCTGTAAACATCAAGTGAACACCTAAAAAAAATAAAATGAAGCTTGATGGTTCCAGTACAGTAGAAATATGCCTGAGGTATAAGATTTAATTTGCTGAATTGAACCTTTCAGCACTCCCAGAAAGCCCCCAACATTGTTACTTAGGCCAAATTTCTTAATTGGGAGAATTAAAGGAGAATTAGGGATTAGAAGAAACGGGAGAAATGGTTGGTTATCACGTAGCATTACCATGATAGCTCTTCCAAGACTTTGTCTGCTAGGAGATATCACACACCTTCCTAAACACACATAGATGTGCTGTCTTGATGCCAAACACAACTGGAACAAATATTTTGAAATAAAATGATTCAGAAGTTACAGATCAGAAATAATGGCCTTGTGCTGCTGGTATCTACTCATCTACCTCACAGTCATCTATGCCGTTCCCTGGAACACTACATCTGCTTCAAGTGCCATCATGAAAAGAGATTTTTTTTAAATATATCCTCTGAAATACAACTGCCTGGACTCAAGTGCTACTTGAGCTGCTAGCAAAGGCTGAGACATCACGTATAAAGGCACCATGCCTAGCTTGTCTCATCTACGATGTAAAATCTCTTGTTGTGCTGACCTGGACACCATTGTGCTTGCTACAGCCTGGACATAAGTATGCACGTCTGCACACTGAAGCATTTATACAATGTAGTGCTCTCAATTAGATTTATAAAAAGTTCAAAACTGGCCCTTAGATTCAGTTTGATGCATCTAAAACCTCTCCTCTGTGAACTAAAATGACCAGGGCTGGAAGACAAGATCACGTTTGGCATGCCCAGGAATACATAAACTTTAAAACTTTCTGCTACTTGTCATACCTTTAGAGCTCTCTGCATCTTGAAACTCTTCGTATCGCTTCAAGCACAGAAATTTCCAACTGCTGTCAATTCTGTTCCACCTCTGCCATCACCAGAGCTGGCTGAGGACAGCAACACCTAAGTGCAGGAGACTGTGAAGATGGGGCATGCGGGAAGGGAGAGCTGGCTGGAAGGCAGAGGGGATGGGGAAAGGTGCTGTGTTCACAAAGCTTCCAGTCTCATGCCAAAACTACAGTCAAGGTAGGAAACCAAGCTTGTTACAAAAATAAATTCAGGCACATTTTTACTTGCTTATTTATTTTCCCCAGAAAAAGTTTGCACTCAGTCAGAAAAAGTTTCTAGCCTTTATCCCAGACTACAGTGCTGGCATTTCTCTGATGGCCCAGCCTGAAAAGGAGACAAGTGTTCTGACAGAAACAAAGCATACCCTAGGGAGAGGCACAGCAATCCCTTATCTCTACCCAAAATAATTCTGTCTGCTTAGTTTAGCTGGCAGTAACTGCCACAAAACTGTGCAAACCTCTGAGCTACATGAAACTTTTCTATGTTTGGCAAGAGAGATGAGAAGAAACACAAGCTTCATAACCCACCTGTTTTACAGTCTGGGAAATGGGAAATATGACAAAACCCAAAACATTGGGATGGGGGAGAAAATTAAGAAGAAAAGTGCAAGAACTCTCCAAGGAGGAGATCCCGCAACCTCTCAGGACAACCTGTGCCAGTGCTCCCACACCCACACAGCACAGCAGTGCTGCCTGGTGCTCAGGGGGAGCCTCCTGGGGGCCAGTTTGTGCCCCCTGCCTCTTGTCCTGGCACCGGGCACCACCAGAAAGAGCCTGGCTCTGCCCTCTTTGCACCCTCCCTTTAGGTGTTTATAGACATTGATGAGCTCCCGCTGAGCCTCCTCTTCTCCAGGCTGAGCAGTCCCAGCTCTCTTAGTCTTTCATCACAGGAGAGGTGCTTCATCATCTCTGTGGTCATTCCTGGATTCGTCCCAGTATGTCCGCATCTCTGAAGCTTTAATGTGCATAATTAACTCCTGAAACAAACGTGGATAAATCCTACACCATATTCTAACAAAAAAGGTACAAATTACACAAATAAACTAACAAAAGAGATTAATGATGCAATGCAAACCCTCCTTTGTCTTTCTAATGTACATGAGTCCTTTTGAGAATTCCTGTCACTCCTGCCTCGACTTGCAAGGAAAAGGCAACTGCGTTTTTTCAGCGCATCTGTATTATGCATAATAAGACTAGTGTCAAGTACAGAATAATACAGAGGAATATTCTTGTTCTGAGAAACCGCAGTACAATCTTCACATTCACTCCATACAGTACTTCAGCCACAAGTATTATAATGTCAAGAGTTGTTTCTGTAAACGTAAAATGTAAACAGAAGATTTCAGATAAACGAAAGGCATCTTTTTAAAACTATGCATTGGAAATACTGTGTTATAACAAGCAGAAAATTGTCTTCTTACAATTATCCTAGGCTAGAAACAGTACACGTACAAATGCGACAACATTTTTTTTCCAAATATGTGGTAAAAGAGGACTGTGAGAATCTTGGAAATCCAAATCACATTTTTTTTCCAACTATTTTCAAAATGCTGACATTGATTAATTCTTGGTTGAATATCTTGGAGATATTCAACAGTCAGAAAGACTGTTTATATGATACAGGTCCCCTTGAGTGAAGCCCTAGCCAAGGAGATAAGGGCAGCAGATATAAGGAGCATATGAAACTTATGGTACTTGCACTGTTGCAATGCCTTAAGCATTACAAATTATACCATTACCTGGATGACATGAACTGAAGCAAACAGACTGATAGTCCACAATATAGCCTTCAGAAAAGCAAATTCACATTACAAGTCTCCTACAAGAGTCTGTAAAGTGACCTTCTGACTGCCAACAGTCCAGTACAACTCCCTTGTAAGTGATCTCACCTATAACAAAATCGATGTTATTTATTTTGTGTTTTAGGTAAAGAGAAACTTGATGTAAGACAATGCAGGGCAACATCTACAAGGAGCTGGAGTTTCCTTCAGAGCAACAGCAGGAAAGCAAGGACCACAGGCACCAGTGCAAAGGCTAGGCCTTCCTCAAATACATCAACAATAAAAGGAAAACTCAGGAAAATGTGAGCCCACTACTGAATGGATCAGGGACCCTGGTAATGGAGGATGCAGAGAAGGCAGAGATACTGAATGCCTTTTTTGCTTTGGTCTTCACTGGAAGAAAGCAAACATCACCCATCTTCAGAGGCCAGTCAGCCTCACCTCCATCCCTGGAAAGGTGATGTAGCAGCTCATCCTGGAGGTCATCTCTAAGTGTGTGGAAGGCAAGGAGGTGATCAGGAGTAGTCAGCAAAGGGAAATCATGTTCAACCAACCTAATTGCCTTCTATGATGGGACAACTGAGAGGGAGTGGAAGTTGTCTACCTGAACTTCAGCAAAGCTTTTGACTCAGACTCCCATGATATCCTCATAGGAAAGCTCAGGAAGAGAGGTCTGGATGAGCGGATAGTAAGGTGGATTGAGAACTGGCTGAATGAAGAACTGTCAGAGGGTTGTGATCAGTGGTAGTACTCCTCGTTAAGCCTCACCTGGAGAACTGTGGCCAGTTCTGGGCTCCCCTGTACAAGAGAGACATGGTGCTCCTGGAGTGAGTCCAGCGAAGAGCTATTAAAATGATCAAGGGAACTGCAGCATCTCTCATATGAGGAGAGGTTGAGGGAGCTGGGACTATTCAGCTTGGAAAAAAGAAGGCTCGGGGGGATCTGATCAATGTCTGTAAGTATCTGAAGGGAGGATGTCAAGAGGATGGGGCCAGACCCTTCTCAGTGGTGCCAGGCAATAGGGTGAGAGGAGGTAATGGGCACACACTGAAACATGGAAAGTTCCATTTGAACATGAGGAGAAACTTCTGTGCTGTGAGGGTGACTGAGCACTGGAACAGGTTGCCCAGAGAGGCTGTGGAGTCTCCTTCCCTGGAGATATTCAAAAGTCATCTGGATATAATCCTGTGCAATGTGCTCAGACCTTTCTTGAGCAGGGAGGGTTGTCCAGATGACCTCCAGAGGTCCCTTCCAGCCTCAACCACTCTGTGATTCTGTGCTCATGAAACACTAAGGGCGACTAGCTTTTGACAGAACAGCAGCATCCTCTATAGGCAACAAGTGTACTTGTCAGAAGCTTCTGTCCAAATTGCTGTTGCCTTCTCTCCTCTCCTTTAACGTGGCTATGAGGTGGCAGTCAATCCAGCACAAGTGGTAACTAGGGGACTGGAAACCTCCACAGGCATGTAAATATTCATCTAAAAATATTCAAAACCACGTTTTTTTACCTTTTTTTTTTTTTTACAAACACCCAATTTAAGGTGTCCCAAAAAGCTGATAATAGAGTACAGAGAGATTTAATAGGCTCTCAAGAAAACTCCATCAGCTACTTTGTTCCTGCAACAATCTAAAAAGAGGGTTTAACTAACAGTTAAAGAGTTAAACTTTAACGAAGACAGTGTAACAGTTTAAACTTTATTATGGAACAAATACAAATAATTGTTAAAGTGCAAGAGATATTTGTCAAATTATGAGCAAATATAGACAAGGTTAAGTAGCAGTCAGATGTTAAAAGCCCCCTCATTTTTTGAAAAAAAGTATTTTTGATACAATTCTGTCTCATCAGATGTAGAGGCTGAGGTAACTCTTTCCCAAAGTCAATCCTCAAGAGGTTCTTTCTGGGCCACCGGAGAATTTTAGAGACACAAGACCCACCACCCCTTAACATCTTGGTGCAACTCAGCTCTACTTTGCAACCTTGCTTCTTGTTTCAAGTGGTGATAGATTGTCATAAGAGCTTATTTACACACGCTTCTTTTTTAAGCACACTATTTTCAAAGTGGATTTTGAAGTCACTTTGTCTACGTAGTGGTCAAAAGATGGTGGTAGGCTGCAGAGCAGAACCAAAGCTGTGGACAGGCACACTACAGGAACAAACCAGCAAACATCCTGTTCATTCTTCTTCAAGCAAGATTGATATCTCTCCATTTTTTAGTTGTTAACAGCAAAAATTTCCTTATGTTTCCAACTCAATTTCTTCTAGTGAAACACATACTGGATCTAAAAGAATAGGTCAAAGTTTCCTGCCTGTCATTTCCAAATTAGAGGCCCTTTAAAACCAAGCTTTTTTCTCACTGTTTCAATAATATCACATAAGTATCATCTGCATAAAATCCCAATGAACTTTCTTTCACAGCAGTAATGGATGTCATCATAGCTACTTTCCTACTACATGAATTTCACTTTAAATTTTTAGTACAGCAATTACATTCTCAGGAAGTGAATTATCCTGATGTCTATCACTTTAGGCATGATGACTTTAGTTATGATAGAAACGACTTCTTTTCATGGGAGACTGCAGTAAACGTGCTGCAAGATCTCCTACTACAGCATGTTCTTGATATGATTAAACTCTTTTGATTTTCTATTTATTAAAACAAAGTGATTGCCATTTCACCTCCCTTCTCATACAAACCAGCATCTCTGTCATACAAATCTAATTGGATTTATTTTACTTTATTTTTAAATCTCATATGTACTCCTAACAATCCTCCCACAATGAAGATACAATCTTAGTTATGTCGGGAGACAGACAAATAATCATAGCGTGTGAATAAGGATAAAATGCATGTTATGAATGTATATCAGGAATCAAGGGAACGGATGTAGTGCTGTGATGGCATTCTTGTGCTCTGATGGCATTCTTGTTAACTCAGGTTTTAATGGCCAAGGTTTATTTTGACAAACTATAATTCTAAAAGGTCTCCCTCCCCTCCAGCCCCTCCTTAACTTCATGCTGTTAACTACAAAGATTCTGTGTATGCATCAAGGTTTACTTGCACTAGCAAGGGAGGAAACATGATATTTAGTGGTACCAAACAGACATAAAATGAGAAAAGGAAAGATTCAGAAATTAAGATCAAATAATGTTCTTCTTTATGTGTTTGCAACTTTCTACATATAAGAAAAAAAAAAGAAAAAAAAAAAAAAAACAAAAAAACAGAAAATTTCAAATAAAGCATGTTTTCATAGTTAAGTATGGTTGAAATGTTAAGCCAAACTGCTAGTTAGCTGCTCGTATTTTTGCAGGCAAAACAAGCCAACTTGCTGATCAGATGGAGCTGCTACAACACAAGCACATTTGGAAGAAACACTTCCAAACAGCATCCAGGATGAAAGTAGGATTTGGATTAGATAGTCACTTCTCCTATCACGTCATATAAGTTGCATTTCATACATGAAAAAACTAAAGACTTCAAATGTTGTAAGTTACTTGAGTCCAATGTATTTCAAAGTATTAAAAGCAACATTTTTAATTGAAAGACTAATTGTAATGTAATAAGAGTGAAGAAATTATTTCTGTGTAGTTTGGAAACAGCTTTTAAAAAGCATTTCTCTGAACAATTATATGTAGCATATTGTTGCTATTATATGTAACTTCACCTCTTCTGGCATATACTTACCAAGAATAATGAAGAAAACTGATAACACTACTAGGTTTAGCAGGGACTTCAACTGTATGCATTAAAAATGAATAAATAATGTTTGCCAGTGACAAATTCTGTGACAATGCCATTCAGACCTCTCCATTCTCATAAGCGGTTTGCCTTAAAGTCTTAGAAAAGCATTTTCTGGGCCAAAACTCTTAATCCAACACAAAGCTAGCAAAATTTCATGTCAGATTATTTCGTCTTCTGCAACATGTATGCAATGGCTATATGTTACTAAAAGAAAAAGCAGTGTTAACACAGTTCTTTTCTGTAACACTTTCAAACAACAACAAATTTATATTCTCAAAGATATCAAAGTTACTGTGTAAAAAGTCAGCTGTAGTTATTGTATAGATTAAAATACTCTTTTGTATTGATCAAAGTCTCTCTCTGAAGAGGGCTTATGCTAACACATCTTGCTCCATAGAAACATTTCAACAACGTCAATTACCTGCCAATCAGTGACCCCAACCTTCTCGGGATTGCTCAGGGTAAGCCCGCTGTTTTCACTGCTGTTTTGCAAAATCTCTTCTAACTATGCAGCCTGTTGACTGCAAACAACACAAAGCACTTGGTATCTGAAAGTGAAAGGCAAAAGTTCATTTTATGATAAACCAGTAAAACAAGCAGCCGCCTTTTTTTTTCCTCTGATGGAGTTCTGGAAAATTTTCTTCAGCAACAAAGGAATTGCGCTGACATACTACCCACATACACAAAGAGAAGTTAACACTAAAAATTAACACTACCCCTATGCTACGCACATTAATATGAAGAATTCCTTTTCTATTTTTGAAGACTCTACATGATTCTTAGGATGAGAAAAGGCTGAGCAAATGGGCAAGGCTGATCTGGAAGCTATTCGTCATAATGAAGCACGACACACTGCTAGTTAATGCATCAGGTCATCTTCATCTTACAGACCATCCTCCCAACAACTGCCCTTGCTGGAAAATGTTTCTGGAAACCGAAAAAATGTCTTCTGTGTTTAACTGTTGATAAACAAAGCATCAAAAGCTACTCCATTCACTTGTCAAAACAATATACCAACACAACTTAGTATAATATGTTCCTTCAAACAACATCTGGATATTACCCCTCCAAAAAAAGTCATCCAAAGCCATGATCTTAAGATCTGAGAAAGTAAAGACTCTTTCCTTAGCGCTATTTCAACCTTTTATCTAATTGCAAGAGAACACTTGGGACCACACATTTTTATCAGTTCATATTTCCCTCACAGCATCAGAACTAAGAGAACGAAATGTCTTTCCTCAAGCCCCCTGCATGAATCCTTTCCACTGAAAAAGTCACCTCACGTGCACTCTTCAGGATCTGGAAATCAGATAACCAGAAGAGGGTTGGTATGGGAAACATACCTGAACTGCACGTTGATACTGTTCTAACAAATTTCATGGGTTTTGGATAAGCAGGGGGTTAATTCTGTGAAATGACACGACCAAATCTTAGTCCTTATTTGCAGATTTTATCCTGTTTATCCATTAAGCAAATAGCTCTGTAAGGATCTCACAAGCTCTTTCGGGTACTCCAATTCTAGTCCCATGATACGATAGCAGCAGATTAGATAAGAACACAAATCTTTAAAGTAGAGAGCATATTCCCCATGTTTCAGCCACTTTGTTTAGGCAGGCGTATTATTTTAAACCTCTGGTGCCATGCATTTGCATTCAGATGGACCACCACGAAGTGAAGTGGATGTGTACCACTCTCAGCCTTTTCCAGCTGATGAAGAGTTTCAAACCAGGGCTGTTGCAGGTAGTCAGGCTGGGTCTCTCTTCAAAATGCCACTTTTTTTTTTCCACAAGAAATAGGAATCAGAGTCCTAATTCTCATATTTAATTAACACCTCAGTGTGTCTAGTTACACAGTGATACCGGGGACACTTCAGCCACCGGACGTGTGAAAAGCAAAGCAACAAACAAAGGGATAAGTTCCTCCAAAATAAAGCAAAAAAAAGGAGGCAAACAAGATATCAGTGTGAAAAATTTGTCACCAGGGTAATTCACTGGAGTGATGTGAGAGCAACAGAAGTCTCCTCTGACATTTTTCTGGCAGGTTCATGTGTTGATGGAATGGGCCAAACGCGCAGTATGGATATTGCTTCTTTTAATAGTTTGCTAGGGTGAAGTGGTGTTTTGCTAGAGGCAACAAGAACTGAAGAGAAAGAATTAAAAATAAATAGGCCAGAACAAAGCATATTTTCAATTTCAGTTGGAAAACCAATGTAGCAACAATTTTCTCTTCTTTTAGTATGAAAAATAAATCTGGCAAATTGCAATGTCACCAAGGTAAAACAAAGACTAAGCACCAAAGTGTATTCGGTCTTTGCTTTTTTTCCATTATTTCAAGAGAAAACTTTTTGCTATATTGAAAAGTTCCTTTACCTGTGGTGAAGGTACGAAACCAACATGTAAATCTAATACACGCTCAATCTCTACGTTTTACTTTCCAATGAAATAAAACAAATGAATCTCCAGAACTATGCAAACACTCAATTAAAGTCTCCAAAATAAGGTTCACATTTGCCTCATTTGCTTTCAGTCAGTAGGATATTCTTTGTGTATTGTTTAGCATTTATTCCAAAGTACATAGGCCCCAAAAAGTAGTACTTTAGGTCAGGAAGGTCACATAAAATTCAAAGATCAGATAAAGGGTAGATTGAGATTAGATATAAGGAAGAAATTCTTCGTAGGGTGGTGAGGCCCTGGCACAGGCTGCCCAGAGAAGCTGTGGGTGCCCCATCCCTGGAGTTGTTCAAGGCCAGGCTGGATGGGGCTTTGGGCAACCTGGTCTGGTGGGAGGTGTCCCTGCCCATGGCAGGGGGGTGGGATTGGGTGATATTCAAGGGTTGTCCCAACTGAGACCATTCTGTGATTCCATTCTATTTATAGATTTACAAGGGACAATAAACTATCAATCCTAACAAATGTGTTTTCTATTTCATTCTTAAGGACCTCAAAGATTGGAAATTGAAATCTCCAGGCAAAACATCCTCGTGATTCACTTGTAATGCTGCTAAGTGTCTCCTAATCATTAAAAGAAAAAGAAAAACAGTTTTACTGCAATTAACTGCTGCTACTTCTTTGCAGGTCTACTGCAGATAGATGGAGTTCTTCCCTTCTATATACTCTTCACGTTGCTTCTCGTTTCGGTTATCCTAACTGCTGAGAAAACATCCCTACTCTTCACTTCTGCTTTGGAAGCCACATAGTCCAGACCCTGAATATTCTTATCCTGCACCATGTTAAACTGGTACTTACCTTTCCTAAATTTGGTGCCCAGAACTGGGCAGAATAATCATAGAATCATAAACTTTTGGGTTGGAAGGGACATCACTGAATGACATGCAACATGTGCTTCAGCTACAACCTCATACCTTTCCTGAGGAACTGCAGAATAATTGAGTTATTCCCGTATTTCGTTTCTGGTGGTAATGTTAGCAGCTAAAGCGGGGATTAGTGCAGAATCCTGAATCCTCACCTACTTCAGACCACTTCGCCAAACTGCCAAGCTCCTTTGAAATCCTAAACCTGTGCCCTCAGCTTCCCAGCAGAAGTTCACTGCTATGTCACAAACACCCATAGCACTAAAATACTAACATCTGCTGTCTTGCCAGACAAGCATCCCGATTCCTTTCTATACAGTATTTCCCTGCAAAAGTAGAGCTCCGAAAACTGTTCTGGATACAGTTTGCAAAACAGTTTTGGGCCTGACTTTCATTGCTTTCCTCTCCTCTAAGCCATTCTTCCTATGCTTACTTTGTAAATATATCATCTCCAGAGCTTACCAGAGCTGATGTGGATGACATGTAATGTTTCTTTTCAAACAGGCCTCAAATTTTGAGTCAGGAGACTCAAATCCCACCTCTGAAACTGAATCCTTCCCAGCACTGAGCTCCTCATCTTTAAAGAGGAATCATTAACGTCTTCAGAATGGTTATGCTCTGCTTTCTTCTCTTAGCTGGGCTTTTATTTGATTTACTTACCCACGCAGATTACCCCAGCTGATGCTACTCACTTTTTAAAGTTCAGATTCGGACTTACCAAGGGAACTGCAGGGCTGATGGGATCACTCCAACTTCATAAGATTAAACACATGAGCCTCAGGACATGAAAGTCCCGTCACAGGTGATGTTCAGACAACATTAGTCAAATGTATTCAGTGTGTTTTGAGCACACACCACATTGCAGTAGCGCATTTAGAAGAGGATCCAAACAGATCTCAATTTAAAGAAACATGGCTTGTACAGCTGTCATTCATCCTCTAGAAAAGTATCCTTCATCGTAAAATCAACTAATATTTTATCTGTTTTTATTTTAAATGGTTGTTTTGAGTATTACTTTCCCAAAACATGATATACTTGATTTGACTTCAGTTGATCTTCAGGCTACTTAAATCCAGAACCTTGGAAGATAAATAAATACTTGGCTCCTAGTGCCATCAAAAGCCATTGAGGCAACCAAATACACTTGGAAATCTGAGCCTAGGTCTCTAGATCTCAGGTCCCCATCTGTGGAACAGTGACAACTTTTTCCTTGTTACTTCCCACTGTATGAAAGCAAATATATCAAAGGCTTGCAACTAGTCAGATGTGCTGATCACAGGGACTATTTAATCACTTAAATGTTTATATTTTCTTTTATAGATATTGATACCTTCAAACATTTGAGCTTTCTCAGTACATTTTTATGCAACACAAGATGTATATTTATACACCTTTGTTTCTGAAAGCTTTGCTCTTAACGCTTGCACAAGTGCAGCAGGAACAACAGTAATCAATTTGATTTGGCCTTATGAAACAAGTGTCATTTTGATAAATGATCCTAATTAAGCTGATATTTCAGGTATAAAGTGTATTGAGTTAATGTGTTGGCACCTCTCTAGTTATAGTCAGACAAGTACAGATGTTGCAATAAAGTAGCAGTAGTACATTATTCACATTGCAAGTCACTCTGTTTGCATTCGCTGGTTTGATCAAAGCCACACAGCTCAGCAACTGAAGGAAAATGCTGATTTTAAGTTTTAATTATTCAACAACATACACAAGTAGGAGCTCCGGGAAGTTTCAAAGCTGTAGGTCATTCCCTGATGAACCCTATCCAGCATGGAAATGATTAATTAGTCTAGCAGCAGCACGGTACTTAGGGCAGAGAGACACATTTGTTTAGAAAACCTTGCTCAAACAGCAAAAGACGAAACCTGTGTTTCTTCTCTTTTACATAAATCTAATTACAGGATGTCCTGTTAAGGCTACAAGACATCATACATTTACATAAATCTAATTACAAGATGTCTTGTTAAGGCTAAAAGACATTATACACTTTTATGCAGTGCTTTCTTGAGCTGTGGAAGAGGCTTTGATGCGGGGCATACGGTTGGCAAATACAGATTTGTTTTACATTTAGCAGTGGTAGCAGCTAAAACAACACTGGTCATCTGTCTGAAGTCAAAGTGCTGTGATATGTTCCTCCCTTTTCCACCAAGCCCTTTGGAGCCCCAGTCTGATTTATTGCACTCATCAATTTACCGTGCAGTGGGCAGCGATGTGACCCGAAGGCCCCTTCCCAGTCCCCAAACACACCTCCTTGGAAACCCTTCCAGAAGCACAGGCATGAAGGGGGCAAAGCACACTCCATCTGCAACAAGTTTCACAGAACCGTGCCACAGCTACCCAAAATCTGGGCCATTAGAAACTGCCTTCCTTTCTTTTACTGAGTTCGGTGTGCCAAAAACAAGCATGTGCTGAAAATGATTTCTGATGTTCCTTGTATCCAATTATGTGTCTCCTCAGGGGTGTCTCTTGCAAGAAGCCCGAGAGAAATGGTTTATTGTATTTTCTTCCGAGCCACAGAACAGTTCCCTCTGGGGTATAAAAGATTCTGTTCTTGATATCTCCCTGTCAAGGAACAGGTGTTTACCCCACAGAGCCTACCTTGATATTAGAGCAGCGCTTTCATATTGGAGGCCACGAGGTGCAGAGCAGTCCCCGTGGCTGTACCATCACCTTTCAGGTTGATGCATCAACTCAGCCGGTCTGGAAGCGGTACGTGGGCATAACTACAGAAGAGCATGACTTGGGGCAGCCACGCTTCTGTCAGATTTCAGATAACTCAATGCAAAAAAGAAAAAAAATTGCACGCAAGACAAAAATTCATACCCCTTACCACAGTGAGAATGGCCGCAGAAGGAGCAGAGCCAGGGAAAAATAGCAATGAATTAAGCTGAAAGTGACAGTAAAATAGTCTCCTCTGGTCACAACACGATTCAACATTCAGACATCATTCTAATAAAGAGGACAAATTACAAAGCTATCTTCTTTATGAAACAACATGATTAGTAGTATTCCCGGTGGTAGCAATTCTAACAATTATGTATAACCACGAAATAACTGTGAGAATAGCACGACAATGGCACTTTTAGGCAGACATGTGAGGACATACTTAATTTGCTCAGCTTTTCCATAACTGTATTCTCAGAATCGTTAGCCCAACAATAAATAAATACAGAAAAACCATAGCGATAATGATCTGGGGCATGAGGAAAAACACACGTTCTGTTACATTTATCTTGGAATCACAAGACGGAAAGGCTGTAGGTTGCACTGATGACAAGTCTTTGCAGGAACACAGCGTGCAAACAGCCAGGATACACATTCAGGCAGGCGCTGCAGAACTAAACGTATCCTTCAACTATTGAAGCCTCTTTCTAGCAGATAGGAGCATCTGACAACTCTGCTTAGGTTTGAAAACCTCTATCAGGATTTCAACAACAGGAGCAAGTCAGCTAAATGAAAAGGACCACAGCGTGGCATATTCTCTTTCTCTCCCTCACTAGAAAATCTGTTCTGACTTGTCATTTTGCATTTAGAGCACAAATACAAACGCCAGACAAGCACTAGGAGCCTATGAAATTGCTCATACCATTTGCAGGATTTTTTCAATACTTCAAAATGAAATGGAGTTTTCATTTTCTGCAGGTTTACCAAAAAGGCAGGGTACCTAAGATGGCCATAAAATCCTGCTGGATCGGGGAGGACCATTAGGAGCCACTAATCTCTCCTCCCTCACAAGTGATGCTCCAGCGTGGACAGATGTCAGAGGGCAGACAGATAGGTCTGGATGCTTTTAGGTCCTTAGGCACCAGCACAAGAGCCAAAGAGACTGGCTCCTGTGCAAGAACATAAGCAGGCATGAAGTGACTGACACAAGGTGCGCAGGACACTTGTACCCACTCTTTGGTGAACTGTTGGTACTCACTCTTGCCATCAGACAGGGAGCTGCAGAGAAATACGAGAGAGAAAGCTTCCAGAGCACAGATTTCTCACTCTTCAACCACACCAGAACACTGCAGGTAATAGCAGGTGAGGTTAGCTATGTGGGGAATTAATTATCACCACCAGCCACCCCATTCAGCTAGGGGCACCTGCGGACAGGGCCTGAAGGACGCGTGCCATTCAGGTGTAGAAGCTGAACATGGAGACAGCCTCAACGCCACAAAGCACTGTAACAAGAAGAGGTTTCAAACTGCTCTGCTGAGGATAAACATTTCCACTTCCCAGCCCAGCATGGGTTACACATTCAGGCAGACACGGGACCTCGCCTGGCCCTGCAGCAGGGATGGTGCCACTCTGCAGTGCTGGAAGGAGGCCTGCAGAGAGGGGACAAGAAGGGTGAGTCGCTGATCAAAATCAAGGCCCTCTGACTGACACAGTCACTGTCAGCTTTGCAGACAGCAGCTAGCTGAAGCCTCAGAAGAAAAGTATTTTCCCCAAACAACCAAGTCAGCCAAGGTTCTTGTGGCCTCTGAAAAAACGCAGGTGCTGACAGCTCTCTGAACTTCCCATCGCCACTGAGAAGGTCCAAGACAGACACAGAGCCCAACGGGGAGAATGCATTAAGGCTTTCTGTGGCTACCTGTACAGGACTTAAAACAGTGTCTGAAAGACAGGAAGCATTGAAATGTCTGATGCTTTGCTCTGGCAACAACCTGGCTAACACCTTTTTAGAGACAGGAAAGAAAACCACCTCTGCACTAAGTACCATTCTGAGCAGTTCCTAAACAACAGGTTATTATTACCTCTAGACTTCTTTACAAACTTCCTCTTCTTTCCCCTCTCCAGGCAGCTGAATGTTCCTGCATCAGTGACTCAGAAGCATGACCGTGCACAGGTTGCGATTCATTTTACTGCACCATCTTGTGGCTACCAGCAGCAGCCACACAGCGAACGCTCCCAGCAGGGCTGCCAGGCCTTGGCAAGGCTTCTGCCCTGCCCCACGCTTTGGGGACTAAAACCACCTGTGGGAGCACATCGTGGAAAGCTGTCAGTCTCCCTGTCTTGATATAGGGCAGAAAGCACTGCAGTGGCTCAGCTGCTGGCTGCTTACCTGGTTATGCAGCGAGTTTTAAATAGCCTCGTCGCCTTGCTTCCTTAAATCTGTATTTCGCTCCCCCTTTCACCCCACCAGGTGCCCTACAGAGAGCTGCACTGCACCAGGCACTACAAATACAGCAGAAGCCATGCCTGGCCAAGGGCAGACACGTAGGGTTAGACTCTGAACACAGGGGCACATGGTATCCTAGAGGGTTGTGCCACCTTCCGCAGGAATTCAGGTCCGAGGTGGCAAGGCAGAGGTACTAGGTTAAGCAACCTAAAGCACAATGAATGGCTCCTTGAATACTCACCTAATAAGAGAAAACTATGGGATGTGAGCAAATATCCACAGATGTTGGCTATCACCCACTGTAATTCCTTTCCAGAAACTCTTGCACATGTATGGGGACAAGGACAATTTTCACACAGGTCCTACACCAGCATGAACACCATTTAAAAAT